>NC_133391.1:37667000-37973058 GCF_047511655.1 Castor canadensis
AAGGGAGGGTGACGGTGCAGGGACCTGGCTGCCTTCCCTCTCTTCCAGGAGTATTCCTTGCTTCACAGTTCTCCTTATTTCTGTTCTTACTTCTCTCCAGACAAACTGCTTTTTTGGTATAGCTGGCTATTCTGCAGCCCCTGAGCTGGGTTCATATGCATGTGTGACTTAATATGCTGGGTCTGGGTTCCCAGACCCAGGTGCCCTGACTCAGTGCAGTGCCCAGGGCTGCAGGACTGAGGGCATCACCTGTGCTGCCCCCAGGCTGCAGGAAGGAGGAGTGCACAAGAGTGTCCCCGCCCTCCTGTCCCCCTCATCGGACACCAACCCTGCGGAAGACCCAGTGCTGTGATGAGTATGAGTGTGCTTGCAGCTGTGTCAACTCCACAGTGAGCTGCCCCCTTGGGTACCTGGCCTCAACCACCACCAACGACTGTGGCTGCACCACAACCACCTGCCTCCCTGACAAGGTAGGCATCACTCAGCTTGGACTGGGATGAGGGCCAAACAGCTGCTCCTTATTGAAGATTTGCACCTATCCAGCCCTCCCCTCTTGTCTGAACAAGGGCAACAAAGCAGGGTGGGTTGGAAGTCAAATTTCTATTCAGGAGAAATGGAAGTTTCATTAACTCAGGAGGTATACTGAGGTATCAGTCGTGGCTAGTACTGAGGTTACAGTCATTATCTGGCTTCTATTTTTAAAGAGATTATTTGTAGGTTAGCTAAGGAGATAATTATTTAGAAGCCAGTCAATGATGTACTCATTTGTTAATTGCTATCAATTCATCCATCCACCCATCCATTTATCCATCCAACCACTCATTCTTCCATCTATCCATCCATCCATCCAATATTTACTGAGCAACTTCTATGTTCTAACAGAACTGGTACTGTGCTAAGTACTGTGGGAGAAATGTAAAATGCAGTCTGTATTTATGATCTTGTTACCATAGAGGACAATTGTCTGTCCAAACACAATAAAGAGCAAGGAGCAATCTTATGGGACAGAGACCCACCAAGATGAGCTGTCATGAGAGACTGGATTGGTAGGGTAAATAATCTGTTGAAAATCAATTTTCTTTGATTCATTGGAGAACATGGTCATTTGTCCTAGAGAATGTTATACACTCTCGATTGGCAGACAGCTTCCTCGCGGTATTACTTAAGGTGGGGCTCTCCCATCTGCCATATTTCAAGTAAACCAGAAGTTAGATCCAGGAATTACTTACAATACACTCAAGCTCAATTTTGGGGCAAGAACACATACTAGATGATGCTGTTGCTTCCTGTGGTATCATATCGTGAGGTACATAATGTCCACTTGTCCCACTTTTAATGACAAGGCTGGGTTTAGATAATGTCAACCCAATTTTTGCATCTTGACATTTATCCTGTCAACACTTTAACTAATACTTTAATATCCATTGCTTAGGAATCATATGTAATTAGGAATTGTGAACTTGTGACTTTTCTCCACTTCTGTCATTCTTACACATTTATTATCTACAACTCTTTCCTAAGAAAGAATTTTCCCCAACTGCTTTTGTTTACTCTGACATAGAATTACTTTAGGTAAGACAGGATGACTGCTTCATTCTTCCCTAGGCCAATTTTCAGGTAACAAGTGATTATCCTAATCAAGGAAGACCAAAGACTTCGCTCGTTAGTTTTAAGCATTACTCTGAACTCATAGATGATGCTTGTGTGTTTGATGTGCCTTGGTTCCTTGTAATCTGTATTATTCTTTTTGATTGTCAACTTGACCTATCTGGAGTAAATAGGAGCCAACTGGAATCGGTTCTGGAGCTCTTCCACATGGCCTCTTTGGCCTTTCCTACCCTTTTCCTTTCTGAGATAACAGTGCGTACTAGGGTCATCTTTGATGTTTCCTGCCCCAGTCCTTGATGGTACTAGGGTTTGGTCTCAGGGCTTCACTTTTGCTAGGCAGGAGCTCTGATCCAGTCTGTGGATTGTCCATCTCACCAATAAGTCCTCGCACCTTTCAGTGAAAATGGTACTTAGACAACACAATTTGGTTTCCAGGAATGTTCATTGCTTCTGGATTGTCATTGCCTTTAGACAGTTTTGGTGGATAGAGCTTAGAAACACATATTTAAGAAGAGGATAAAAACCTGTAAGTTCATAGTGAATAGTGATATTTCTGATTCAAATTTAATTGTAAGGTTTTGTGTATTTCTTTGATTTTATACTTGTGTCATTTATCTTCTAAGTTGAAAACTGTGGTTTCCTAACATGGCTAATCTATATATTTGATTATCTTACTACACACCTATAATGGTCTCTAAAATAACAGTGCTGATATTACTACTGCTAATTTATAACAACTGAACAATTTAATATTTCTCTTTATCCTAAAGTATCATTCATTAAAGGTGTATCATTGAAATAATCCTAGGTGTTAAAGTCATTCAAGTAATTCTTTGTCTTGTGTGATTATGGCACTGAATTGATATCCAGTTAATCAGCGATTTCAACTGTTTTTCATTTTTAGAGGCTGTTTTCCATATCCTTTTGCTTTAATATTTTATGATATAAACACTTAAGTGATTTCAAAGTCCAAATTATAAAACAGAACATATTCCCAAGCAGTCTCACTTCTGTTTCCTTTGCATTGTTCCTTCTTCCCCCTATAATTTACAATTTTCATTAGGTTTTTCTTTTTGAAAATATAATTTACGTATTTATATTTCTTCCTATTTATCACAGAAATAGTAGCATATTATAAATTCTGTTTGAAATTTTTCTTTTTTATTTAACAATATATAATAATATTTTATGTCACTATATAAAATTCAGTCTCATTCCTTTTTACAGTTGCATAGCATTCCATCATATAGACGCACTTGAGTTTATTCAACAAGTCCTTCATTGATGGATATTTGAGTTGCATCAGTCTTTTACTATTTGATGAATGCAGAACAAATAGCCTTTTTATGTGTCATTTTGCATTTTTCCCAATGTATCTTTGTGGAAATTCTTAGAAGTGAGATGGTAAATACACATGTGATTTTGGTAGATAGTGCTAGATTCTTCTCCATAGGGCTGGTAACAGTTACTAGCAGGATTTTCAAACATAAGTCCAAGTTTATTATACAGATGCCAGAAGACTGAGAAGATACATAGTAACGACCTAAAAACCTTTGCATTTCTATTATGTGAGTGAGAGTGGTGACCTGCTCTGTGCAGCTTTGGAGGGCCTATTTGAGACTAATTTCAAAATTATCTTTAAGTCGTTGGATCAGACAGCTTCCTTATTGCCTCATTCCTACAAAATACTGTTAGAACATTGAATATGGCACACTTCCTAGGCCTTAGGTATTCCAAGTCCATCCAGCCTTTATAATCTCATTTCCCATACCTCTTCAGTAGCCTGTGGTTGTTCCAGAGAGGATCCCTTGTCTCAGACATGTTCCATATTCTGTGTCCCTCACTGTTAGCTTATTATGTTCCTTGTCATTTGAGGGCCTCAAGGAGACACACTTTCATAGCTCCTGCCCAGTGCTCCTTCACCTTCAGCCTGCATTTCAGGGAAGGGTCCCAAATTCAAGGACATTACTGGGTTTGGGAACTTATCTACAGGTTCTGTGTGACAAAACAGGGAAATAAATGCATTTAAAGAAGTGATGAAACTGAACCAAGGCAGCCAGTGTGTTACATCCATGAAGGATGCATAAGGAGCCACCCCTAGGATAGACTGGTGACCACTTTTCTAGGGCTGGGGGTCAGGGAAGGGAAGAGGACAAAATCTACTCCATAAGGATCCCTCCATGTGGGCAGATAACACGTGTTATGTACTGCTGTATTCTCACCTCCTAGAGCACCTTCCACATAGCGGATGCTTACAAACCACTTCTTTAAATTAACTGAATGAGTTCATTCATGGAAACTTTGTGCTACAGGTCTGTGTCCACCGAGGCACCATCTACCCTGTGGGCCAGTTCTGGGAGGAAGGCTGTGATGTGTGCACCTGCACTGACATGGAGGATGCTGTGATGGGCCTGCGTGTGGCTCAGTGCTCTCAGAAGCCCTGTGAAGATAGCTGCCAGCCGGTGAGTGGGACTGGGAGTGGGGCTGGGCAATGCACAGAGCCACTGGGAAGATAGGGAGAGGGGAGAGAGAGAGAGAGAGAGAGAGAGAGAGAGAGAGAGAGAGAGAGAGAGAGAGAGAGAGAGAGAGAGAACACCTTTCATGGGACTTCTTCGAAGTAGGTTCCACCTCCAAAGCTTGCACCATTTACCAATAGCTCATTAAAGTATGCATCCATCAGTGGTTTCATCCATTCATGACACCAGAGCCCTCAGTTCCAATCACCTCTTAAAGGACTTAACTCTGGTACATCGTGGACACGGAAAGGAGAGGAATCCTTGCACCTTTGTATACACCTTTGAGGAGCTTTTCTCTGAAGCTGACTCCTTACCCTTAGACCCCAGAATCAGATTAAATCATGGCTGTAGGAACTGTGCTTTGAAGTACCGATGTGATCATGCATGTACAGTCATGTATCACTTAGTGGCAAGGATACTCCAAGAAATGTGTTGCTGGGCAATTTTGTGTGAACATAGCACAGAACACTTACACAGACCTAGAAGGTACAGGTTGATCACTTGACATGGCTTCTGGATGCAATCTACAGAATATACTCTAAAATAATGATAAAATATAGTAGGTATGGAAACTGGTTGCATAGTCATTTATTATCATTTTCAAGCACTATGTAGTACATGTAATTGTGTGTGCAGTCAGTACATTTGTGTAGCAACATCGCCACAAACATGAGAGTACTGTGTTGTACTATTATGCTAGCTATAGTATTTTTTCAGCACCATTTTAATTTTTTCTTCTTTTGATTTTTTGAGACAGGTTCTCACTGTCTCACAGCCCAAGCTGGCCTGTAACTTGTGATCCTCCTGCCTCAGCTTCCTGAGTACTGGGATTCTAAGACATGTGCCACCACACTGACTTTGTTATAACTGTATAGAATCAGTGTCATACACGTGGGCCACTGTTGACTAACATGCTTATATTGTATTCATCCTCATGATATTCCTTGGAAGGAAGAGGTAGGACTGTTTTTCCCGCATACTGATAGGAAACAAAGGACCAACACAGGAAATGAAGTTGTTGGCTAGAGCCCTATAGCTTCTCTGAAGCCACTAGAAGCTGTTTTGTGGTGACTGGGAGCCCAGCACCTGTTAGTACCCCAACAACCCATAGTGTTATGCTTTGAATGTGAAGTGTTCTTCATAGGCTTGTGTGTTGAATGCTTGGTCCCCAGATGGTGGCACCATTTTGGGAAATGATGGAAATGCTAGAAGGTAGGGCCTGGCTGGAGGAAGTAGGTCACTGTGGGGAGTACCTTTGAAAGTTATACTGGCCTGTGGTCCCTGTCTTGCTGTCTGCTTCCCAGCTGCCATGAGGTGAATGGCCTTCTCCTCCACACACTCCCACTGCCATAGTGTTCTGCTTAAGTACATGGGTCAAAGTGACCATGGTCAGAACTCTCTGAAACTATGAGCCCAAATCTTTCCTCCCTTAAGTTGTTTCTGTCAGGTATTTTGGTCACAGTTACACAATAGTAACTAATACATCTGGTGTTGGAAAGGACAGTGTGATCCAGGAAAAAGGGTTGGGGGTTTTTAATCTGTGTCCTTCAGATAGGGGATGAGGGGCCTGAGTAACTGGTCTCCTACCTCCATGTCAGCTATGGAAATTGCACTTCAAGGATTGTACTGTTAGATAAAATAGGAACTTATTTTTCAGTGATGCATATCTTCTGGTTGTGTAGATATCAGACCTACTTAGTTTCATTCTTAAATTGGGAAGCCAGTGAAATCAGGATGGAAAAGAGAATAAGGAAAAGGGTCTCAGATGGGTATTTGATATGACCTAGCAAAGATACACATAAGGTGGATGTTTGAAGGGGTGAGGAAAAAGAAAAAGAAATGAAAATAAAGGGTGAGCCTGGTTGAGCAGCAAGACAATGAAGTTGCTGAGGGTGTGGAGGGGAATCTTGGAACGAAGGAAATTTGGTGGCATGACTGGGGCATCTGAGCATGGGATTTGGTGGGGCCTTTAGTATCAAGGTGCCTGGTCTGGGAATCATGTGTAATTTGACAGTGTGTTTATCCATGGAGAGATGCAGAAGAAGACAAAATAATGCATACATTTAGATCATTCAGCAGAGGCTTATGAGAGTGACACTAGGTCCCTAAAGGTATTAGTTAGTCTCTTCAGGGTTCCCTAGTATCTTTATTTCTTTCATGGCATCTTGTATGTTTGGCTTACATACCAAGGGTGTATAGATGGCACTCTCCTAAGTCGTTGACTCCTCCATAGTACCTCATATCTCATGGATGCGCAATAAAGGACTAGAACTTCAGCTGATAAAAGGCTGGGGACAGTTCACTGCGCACTGCTGTGACGTGGGTAGGGATGTTAGTAGGTCCCATAGAGATGGTATGAACTTGAATGGAGTCTCTGGAGTGTTCGTGTCCCCCAGGGGTGGCAGTGTTGTGTGTGTCTTCTGCTCCTGAGTGTGTCTGGGGAGCCATGCAGGCTTTGCATTCACACCTTCCTGAACAGCCAGCTATTCTCTCTTTTAGTCACAGCGGAAAGGTAAAGCCTTGTCCTGGCTCTTTACTTTTGGCCCCTGGGACAATCACACTGCTGTTGTCCTGCTTGTTATTTGCACATGGCTTTTCAGAGGAGAGTTTCACTCCAGGCTCCTAATGGAGGACCTTCAAGAGGCAAGAGAGTCTGACAAGCTCCTAGAATGCTGGCTTTCCTGCCAGGCCTTCTCTGTTGCTTGCTCATCTCACTTTTACTTTGTAAAGAATACCATATTCCCTAAACTACTAGGCAAATTTCAAGGGGAGCCCACATCTACACAGTGGTGTGTTGTCAGTTTTCCATTACTGTGACAAAATACCTGAGAAAATCAACTTAGAAGGAGGAAAGGTTAGTTTTGGCTCATGGTTTCAGACCATGTTTGGTTGGACCTTTATTATTTTTTTTCAGACCTGTGGTGAGGCAGAATATCATGGTGTAGGGTGTGTCATGGAGCAAAGCTGCTGAACTCATGGTAGCCTTCAAGGAGAGAGAGGAGGGAGGGAGGAGGGGAAGGAGGGGGGAGAGAGAGAGAGAGAAAGAGAGAGAGAGAGAGAGAGAGAGAGAGAGAGAGAGAGAGAGAGAGAGAGAGAGAAATAGGGGTTTTGATATTCTCATCAAGCCCTGCCCCTGTGACCTAAGTTCCTCCCTCTAGGTCCCACCTCCTAAAGGTTATACCACTTCCCAGAATCACCATAGGCTGGTGAAATACACAGGCTATCGGGGGCATTTAACAAGTGGTGAGATGTGCTGGGATCAGTGTATTCATCTTGTACAAGTGGTCAGCCCTGTTAGAGCAGAGACTAGGTCCCAGGCATCTTAAGCATTCTCTCCAGTAAATGAGACGCTCTGGATCTGGACATGGCAAAGGTCAGGTTAGTTAGCTGCTGCTAAGTGAACTCTAGGTTGTCTTTACTACTCCTATGAGCTAGATCGTTGTTTCAGCATGGAGTGGTTCTTCAGCTGGTAAAGATCTAGCTTAGCGACAATGGCTGGTACTCCCCAACAACTTCTTGGCATGGTCCTGGTGGACAGTGAAGATTAAAACATCCAGTCCAACTGTGTCTGCAATCCCCCGGGCTCAATACACATAATGTGTGGGTAATAACAACCATGTCTTCCTAGCTGCTGGCCTGTCCAACTCTCTGCCCTTTCTATTTTTCAGGGCTTCTCCTACGTTCTCCATGAAGGTGAATGCTGTGGAAGGTGCCTGCAATCTGCCTGTGAGGTGACAACTGGCTCACAGCGGGGAGACTCCCAATCTTACTGGAAGAGTGTAGGTCTGGGCCCCTGAGAGGGTGGGAAGTTGGGCAGTGATTTACCAGCTGGGAGTCCATTCTGTGGTTTGATGTTGACCTTGGTTTCCTCTTATTTCCTGCTCTTTGCTTTTTCCACAGGGAGGTTAACCCAGCTGTTGGTATTACTTGACTATCAGTTGGGATTAACTTACCTTTCAGGAACTACTAGTTAAGACTGATTCAAATTTCCCATTTTATGAATTTGGGGAGAAGCTCAGTGGCCTCCTCAAGAGTTCCATGACCTCCAGGGATTTATGCTCTCCTGTTCTCCAGTGACCCTGAATTGTGCACCCCCAGCATGGTTGGGTGCTTCACCATCCTACACCTGCTGTGGGACAACCACCTCTCCAAAGACACAGGCTGCAAGTTCTGTTCTGTAGCAGTGACCCAGGCCTCAGACCCATTCATTGATTTCCATTGAAACCTCCCTGGTGGTTTTATGGAGGTGAGAAAATTTATCACCCAGAGAAGCAAACAATATTTCTGCCTCAAAGTCCCATAACTGTCTCTGCAGATCTGGCTGTAGAGTCTTGCATGTTGCTGGCTCCTTATCTCCCCACTTTTGCCTTCTCCAGCCCTCTGCCCCCCACAGTAGCCAGATTCCTTCTGATGCAGATCATCTTTGCATAGCTGTCTCCCCAGAGGCCCCCAGGTGCTTACTTCCACTCCAGGTGCTTATCAAGCCATATTCTAAACACAGAGAGTTCCCTCCTAGGGAATTTTAGTCTCAATGCCGGGATAAGAACAATTCTTTGCCTTCTATCAGAAGGATGAAGTAGGTGGTACAAAGCCCTGGATCCTCAGGGGAAGCTTCTGGAAGAATGTGAGATGCCCATATGGGCCTTGCCCTCTGTCTCCATCCAGCAAGACAAATATACTGTGCTTTATGGAGAAGACAAAGGGTTAACTATCTTGTCCCCTACAGGTCCATCTCCTACTCAGGTCTTTCCTTCCTCATGGATAACCAAACAACTCATCGAGTTTTTCTGGATAGATTTCTACCTCTCCCTTAGATCCAAGTTTGCCTATGGATTTCCTTGCCACACATCCTCCCTGCTTTCCCGTTCTTTCAGTTTTTCTGCTTTCCATTCATCCTGGACTGAGGCAGGTTTTGTACCTCTGCCCCAGAGTTCAGGGCCAGCAAAGATCAGAGGCTACTCCATCTTGGTGAAGCTGAGTGCCAGCCTGTTTGAGGCTCAGTATCCCCCTCCCCATCTCTCATCTTCTTCCATGACTCACACAGCCTTGCCCCACATCGGTATTTGCAACCTGAGCTTCTCTTCTCCAACTCAAGTCTCTACCTTGCCTATAAGACTTGGGTATCAACAGAGGCTCTGCTTCTGGAAACATATTAGAGACCACTGGGGGTGTGGGAGAGGGTCCTTTTTATGGATTCCATGGCCAAAGCTCAGCAAGTGGCCTAGAGTGGGAAGGTTTGGTCATGGCAAGTCAGAGGTGAGAGGCAAAGACAACACAAGTGTCTGGCCTCTCCAGCTCCTCATCTGGAAACAGAAGAAAGTAAGAAGTCAGGAGAAGCAGGTCAGCACCTGGTAGGGGAGAGTACAGCCATTTATGTGTCTGGATTCTGCCTTCACAGATGGTACTTGTTGCAACACATTTTCTAGGCAGATCCTCCTGGAGATTTCTCTGAACTATGGTCTTGGTCCTCTCAGTTCTCGTTGCCATAGAGCCAACCTTTGAGGCCAGGCTACCCATCCATAGCCCAGATACCTTCAGAACAGATTGCAGAGCCACAGGTCTCCAGAGCCAGCATTCTAGGTCTCCTGCCATCTCCCCATGCAAGTGGGAAGTAACAGCAGGCTGGAAAATGATGGCACATCCTCTCTGCATCTCTGCACTGCCAGCCCATACTGCTGCTTCTTGTTCAGAGGGCCCTTGAGTTTCTCAGCTCTGCTCAAAGACAATGCTTAAGATGGCAGGGAGCATCTCTGGGATTCCTTAGGTGCTCAGTCAGGGGTTGAAAATGGTGGCATCAGGTACATGTGACTAGAATCTTTATCAGGTGACCTTGACCCACTTGGAGTTCACTGGGATGAGTCTCATTTATTCCCTCAGTGTGCCTTACCTTATGAGGACTTGGATGCTGAATAGGGCTCACCTCTGGGTCCCAGCCCGTTGCCCAGGAACGGCACATGGCCCCCGGGACTTTGGGCCCCAGCTAGTACAGCATGTTTGACTGCCTCTGGTGCTCTGCAGGTTGGCTCTAGCTGGGCCTCTCTGGAGGACCCCTGCCTCATCAATGAGTGTGTCCGAGTGAAGGAGGAGGTCTTTGTGCAGCAGAGGAATGTCTCCTGCCCTCAGCTGGCTGTCCCTATCTGCCCCACAGGCTTCCAGTTGAGCTGCAAGACCTCATCATGTTGCTTCAGCTGTCACTGTGGTAAGGCATACTGGCCAGGGCCTGACACGGACCTAGACTCACAGTCAAACCTCTCTTCCCTCTTCTGGCTCCTGAATTCTTTGCCTTTTTAGTAGCTCAGGGAAATGAACAGGATAAAAATCTTCCCATATGTTGCTAATGCATTTATGAGAAAGCAAACAAGAGGGGAAGAATATAACAATTTCCTAAAGGTCACCATGTTCCCAGCTTTGTGCTCAAAGATAGCTTTCTACCATTGTCTCATGTAATCTCCATGATATTATTAAATGGTAGGACCAGGGTTCAACCCCAGACTTGTCTGATTCTGGAGACCACCTATTCTATTAGAGCAATGTTGCCTCACCTACAGGAAGGCATTCCCACTTGCCACTCCCTTACCCGACAGCAGACAAACAAACAATCAAATAAACGGCGACAACCACAAAACCCAATTGTCTCCACCAGCCTGCTCTGAATACTTTGTCAGAGTTCTCTTGGGACTCATAAATCCAAACATCCTTCCATCCACCCTCAAATGTAAATTCACTTAAACAAGTGTTACCCCCCTGGAGAATGTACTAGGCTCTCCTTGGCCTAGGCTGGGTGCTGAGGAGTTAGGCAGCTTTGATCCCCTCCTTAGGAAGAGGGAAGGGAGGCTATTAGGACTATGGCAGTAGGACCTACAGCTCCCTGGGTTGTGGTGAGTAGAAGGACTATTAGTCAGAGGAGGCAGACTGGGACATGGGAGAAGATCCAGAGGGGAACATGGGTACTGTCCTCACTCACATATGGCTCTTCTCCCTCAGAGCCCATGGAGGCCTGCATGCTCAATGGCACCATCATTGGGGTAAGCTACTGTCTTCTCTGGAGTGAGTGGTGGGGACAGGGGATGGAGAGAAGGTGCTGTGGGAAGTCCAGTCATTCTACAGTAGAAATGAAAGGAATCTGGGAGACCTCCCCCTACTGCACTTCCCACTGCCTGCAGGTCTTCTCACCATCCTAGAGCTGGGCTAGGACCATCTTCCCAGTTCTCTAGGGCCTGTGCTCACTGCCTTGCACTTTACTCTTGGCTCCTACCTCTGGCATGTAGGTGTGTCCTATGCACATAGAGAAGCACTCTGAAGTCACTGTCCCCTCTCCTATTGCCCTGGCTGCCTCTCTGGCTTGAAAATGTTCAGTCTTACCATCTCCACACTTAAGCTGGGAGGGCAGAAGAAGTGGTCACTAGAGACTGTAGAAACATTACAGTGATGGCTCATGGTAGCCACGGGTAAGCATGCCCATGATGGCTTGAGGGGATGAGGTGGGTGGAGGGTTTGGGGATGCTGGGGAGTCCTGACCCTGGTTCTCTGTTTCTAGCCTGGGAAGACTGTGATGGTAGATGTGTGCACAACTTGCCACTGCACCATGCAAGTGGGGGCCATCTCTGGATTCAAGCTGGAGTGCAGGAAGACCACCTGTGAGACCTGTCCCCTGGTAAGGGAGGGTTGGTGGGATAAGGAATGTACTGGACACTGAAGGACCTAAGCAACAAGACCTTGCTGGGGTCTTTTAATAAACGTTGCCATATTTTCTGATTATAGAAAATATTTGGCAAGTATCAAGAAAAGAAGTCACCTACCCACATTGCGTCTTCCAGAAATAATTATAATTTAGTCTTGTACATTTTAAACATTTTTTCCTGTTTTTCAAAGAAAATATATTATTTGCAAGATATATGATAACATATTTACAGTTGTGTGTTCTTTTAAAATACATTTTAAAAGCACCACTATCATTCTCTGAAAACATTAAAAATTAGTCAACAAATCTGTATCAAAGACCCTTGTGATGTGCATAGCTCTAGAAACATCTTTGAATGGAGGTATCTCATCGTATGCAACCAAACTTTAACTCTTGGGGATCTAGGTGGTTTAAAATGCTTCATGATGTTTTTTGCTGAGTCACGATGACTGTATTTGTTCTGATACTTCTATAAGTTAGATTCTGACCAGTCGATCAATTTTTAATTTGGTAGGTTAAAATTGGTTTCGTCATTTTAAAAGTGTATGTTAGTTTATTTTTAATTAATTAATTTTTTTTTTGTGGTACTGGGGCTTAAACTCAGGGCCTAGCCCAACTATTTTTAATTTTAAAATAACTTCCAATTGATGCATAAAATTGTACATATTTATGGGGTACCTTGTGATTTTGTTGTTTTAATTATGACTTTTAGTTCCATCTTTTTTATTATTCATTTATTCACATGTGCATACATTGTTTGGGTCATTTCTCCCTCCTGTCCCCTGCCCCCTCCTTCTCCCCCTCTTCCCCCTCACTTCCAGGCAGAACCTGTTCTGTGCTTTTCTCCAGTTCTGTTGAAGAGTAGAAATAAGCAATAATAAGAAAGACATAGCATTTTTGCTAGTAGAGATAAGGACAGCTATACAGAGATATTCCTAGCATTGCTTTCATGTACAAATGTGTTACAACCCGTTTTGATTCATCTCTAACTGATCTTTACATTGGTTCCTGATCCCCTTCTCGTGTTGACCTCTGTCGCCTTAAGGTTTCTGTATTAATTCCTCTGGAGTGGGGACATCAAATGCTCTCATGTTTTGGGTTTTCTGTCTAACCCTGTACCTTCCGTATATGTTCTCCCCTTGTCATGTAACCCAAGTCCTACAACATTGCTGAATTTGCCCTAGATCTAAAGTCCACATATGAGGGAGAACATACGATTTTTGGTCTTCTGAGTCTGGCTAACCTTGTTCAGAATGATGTTCTCCCGTTCCATCCATTTACCTGCAAATGATAAGATTTCATTCTTCTTCATGGCTGAGTAAAATTCCATTGTGTACAAGTACCACCTTTTCTTGATCCATTCATCAGTAGTGGGGCATCTTGGTTGTTTCCATAACTTGGCTATTGTGAATATGCTGCAATAAACTTGGGTGTGCAGGTGCCTCTGGAGTAATCTGTGTTGCATTCCTTTGGGTATTTCCCCAGGAGTGGGATTGCTGGATCATATGGCAGATCTATGTTCAATTTTTTTCCATAGTGGTTGCACCAGCTTGCCTTCCCACCAGCAGTGTATGAGGGTTCCTTTTTTTAGTTCCATCTTGCCAAGATGTTATGAGCCCATGTAGGCAGAGAAGACCTGAACTCATGAAGAGGCCTTAGCATCTCCCTCAAGATCTACTGGGTTTATGACTTCTGCTATATTAGAAAATATATTGGTAGATGAGTTTCCTGTGAGCTAGATGCATAAAATATAGCAATAACTCAGATGATGAGAGGTGGGGGCTTTTCCCCCTTGCCTTTGTGAAGCATCAGGTAGGGCTGGCTGTGTTGGGGACAGGTGGAGGTCCTCATATTCAGAATAGAGCAGTGGCCAGAGGGGAAGGGGACATCTAAAGGAGGAGGACAGGAGCAAGGTGGGAACTAGGAGGTCATGTGTGTGCTTCTTACCTTTATGAGGACAAGAGACAAGTGTCATGCTCAAAGTGGGACTTAGTCAAAGATTCGTGGAATGAATGGGCCTATAGGGTCACAGCTATTTCTGACAGCTGTCTCTATTGGAAAGCAGCTAATTTAGTGCAGGCTTAAACATTTTCATTAGCAAGTATTAATTACATAAAAGAATCAGTTTCATTCATGAGATTTGATCATATTCACCCCCTCTCCCCCCACTATCTTCTCTTGTTCTCCTTCCTCAACCACATGCTTTTGCTTCTGCCTGTGTGTGCTTAAATCCCAGTTGATGTTTTAGGATTTGGCTCTGTGAGTGTATGCGTGTTTGCATAAAACAACCCCTTAGCATACATGTGGGGCCTCCTGGAGGGTGAGCCTGCCAACTCCCTAACGGCGCCCTCTGGTGTTTTAGAAGATAGCATGGTCACTTCCTCTGCCTCCAGAGAGGTCCTGCTTTAAAATCCAGTCTAGATGTTGGTTTTCAAGTATTTAAAAACCCATGACACTTTTGGTCTGTATTCTTTTTGTTTTCTCCAACATTTTGATGTTTCCCCAGGACAGCGTACCTCCCTCCTCCCTCTTAAGAATCCTCAGATCAGCCTTCTTTCTATATATCTCTCATTGGCTGGAATCTGAACCAGTTGGCCCCATTCTAGCTCAACTCTTCTAATGGTCATAGTACACTCTTCTGGCATAAAGGGTAGCTCTGGTGAATTAACTCTAGGCAGGTCTGCTTGAACTGCCTCCATCAGACTAGTGTTAGCATCAGCTGAGAGCTGAAGCCTCCATTGTCTCTGGGGAGATGGTGCTTATACCTA
Organism: Castor canadensis; assembly: GCF_047511655.1. Taxonomy (NCBI): domain Eukaryota; kingdom Metazoa; phylum Chordata; class Mammalia; order Rodentia; family Castoridae; genus Castor; species Castor canadensis. The sequence goes on from NC_133391.1 coordinate 37,681,574, forward strand.
CAGGGAGACCAGAAAAAGGTGTTTTGTGCCAATGGGTGGGGGAGATAAGCTTGACAGATCAACACTTAAGAAAAGCAGGAGGAAGAGAGGGCCCCTTGCCATGGGACATTCAGAAGAAGGAGGATGACTCTGATCTGACCTTGAGCAGGGGGTGGATGGTGAGTGCCTGGCAGACTGAAGCAAAGATCACCAAAGAGAAGCCAAGGCTAGATATGATTGAAGGGCATGAGTGGCTGGTGAAATAGAAGGGAAAGGGGACTGTGAGAGGCTTGCAAGGTCAAGTTTTGGGACTGTTGTAGGAGGGGAAGCAGGACTAAATTGGCTGTGAATTAGGACTAATTGGCTAGACAAGCCACCTCTGTGACTGGCTGGGAACTTGGCTTAGTGGCTGAGGAAGAGGCAGTGATGGGATGTTCTGGTGACCACCCAGTGGCAAGGCTCCTCTCCATGTATGGTGACATATGGAACACATACTCGCTGTCCGCAGCCCTGGGAAGTCCAGCAGTGCTCAGACAAGTCCTTGTCACCATCATGGGCATGGTATGCCGCTGTTGTCTGCCCTTAGCAGACACATAGGGGTTGTTCTCTTCACTCACTTCCATGCTGCTGCTTGTCCCTTTCCTTCCACTCCCTCCCCTCAAAACAAACCCCATTGCCCCCTCCTTATTTCCCACCTTCTTTTCCTACAACTCCTCTCTGCCTTTCTTATTTGCCCTCTGCATCCCTGGTATGTGGATTTTGCCACCACTGTCTTGCCTATTTTATGTTGCACCCTCCTTCCCCATTTGCTGCCACCTCCTCAATTCTTTTGTAAGGATTTTGTCCATTTCCTTCTCCCCAGGCCCACAGAAGGAGGGCATTTCCTAGTATCTTCTAACACTCACTAAAAATGCCCAACTCCAAGTTCCCATGAAAGCTGACCCGATTGAAGACGTATTTTATTTCTTCATTTTGACTCCTAACCACTCACTTTCACTCAATGCTTATTCCATCTCTTTTCTTCCTCTTTCATTTGCCTTGGTCATGCACCTTCCAGGAATTATGTGTTTAAAAAACAGTTTTAAGCTTACAACTGAAACACTACCTCATGACCCTCAAAGTCAACTTCTTTTCAAAGTGGTGTTTTTGGCCTGGGCCCAGTCTCCCTGCTTTTGTGTTGAGCTCCATTCTCATTTCCAACTCCCTGAAGACACATTAAGTTCATAGCTTGATTTACGAGGAGCAAGTTGTTTAAATTCACATCTGAGCAAGCTTCCTGACGCCTACTCTTGATCTTGGGGCTAGTCTTCCATCTGGGTGCTAAAACTGACTTGTTAGAAATTCTTATTAGAAAGTCCTCAGGACCCTAGTGAATGGCTCTGTGAGTGGTGACTACTGAATGTGGCAAAATGGGAACAAGAATGATAACAAGTTGATTTCTCTCAGAACAAATTTAAACATTTTTGAGGGGAAGGATGAGAAGAACTAAAAACATCAATTTTTAATGAAATTATGGTACAACTGATGGTAGTCTTTTAGTTTTTTTACTCTATTAAAATTACTTATAAATATTTTTAGTTTGCAAAATAAAAAGTTGGCCACCTTATGTTGTTCTGAACTTTGGGAGCATTTTTGCAAAATAGTGGAATCCTGCTGTCTAGAAGTTACTACTTTTTCCAATGAAGATAGCAATGAAGGGCTATCATCTTAAGCTGGCATCAAGCTGCCATCTGAATTCCTCTCAGTGATGCAGGCTGAGGCTGCCAGCTGCTAGGATACAACTGTATAGGCGTGATTCGGAGCTTACCTTCATCTCAGGGAACAGTACTGTCCTGTGTGAGAGTTCCAGTTAATCCTCCTTCATGCCTGGTATTAAATTTTCACTGTTGTGGAGTGATATCCTACAGTATTTTAAGTTTGTGTTGCTTGACTAATGACATAAAACATCTTATGTACTTATGGCCCATTTCTTTGGTGAAGTGTTGGTTTGAACTTTTTACTTTGAGTTGCATTGTTTACCTTTTTATTATAGTTGTATGATTTTTTTTCCTCTATTTTGGATACTAGTTCTTTATAAGGTGTTTATTATAATATTTTTTCTCAATCAGTGGCTCAGCTTTTATTTGTCTGAATTGTATTTTTTTGAAGGCTGGAAGTTTAAATTTTGATAATTTGGGGTATCAGTGTTTACTTTTATGGTTAGTGTTTTTTATTTCCTGTTTAAGAAATCTATCTCATTTCAAGGCTATGAAAATATTCCCCTATATTTTCTATTAAAAGCTGTATCATTTTAGTTTAGTTTAGGCCATCAAGAATTAGTTTTTGTATATGCTGAAACAAGGAGTTAAGGTTAATTTTCCCTCCCATGTGAATATTCAGTGGTTCCAGAAGAATTTTGTTGAAGGACGACCTTTTTCCATCACTGAATTACATTTGTATCTTTGCAGAAAATGAATTGCCTGTACATGTGTGAATCTATTACTGAATTCTCTTTTCTGATCCTTTGATTAATATGTCTTTCCTGTAATCATATCATGGACTTGGTTACTGTGACTTTATGGTAAAATTTGAAATCCAATAGTGTCTTTAAACTTTGTTCTTTTTCAAGATGGTCTAACTATTTTACATCATTTCCCATTTCAAATAATTTTAGAGTCAACTTGTCAATTTTTATGAAAAAAGTTAAAAGTATATGTATGATATTAATTTGAAGTTTAATCTGGAGAGAACAGACATCTTGATACTGAGTTTTTCAATTCGTGAACATATTATACACTTCTCCATTTATTTAGCTCTTTGTCTCAGTCTGTGCTGAGACTAGGTAATTTACAAAGAACAGAAATTTATTTTCTCATAGTTCTGGATGCTAGAAAGTTCAAAATTAAGACCCTGGCAGTTTAGTGTCTGATCTGTTTATATAGGTGACATTTTTTATGATGTCTTCACATGGCAGAGGGAAGAAGAATAAAAGTCATTCCTTTCAATTTCTTATTATAAGAACACCAATTCATTCATGAGGGCAGAATCATCAATATTTAATCATTTTCCCAAATGTCCAACCTCTTAATGTCATTACCTTGCAGTTTAAGTTCTAACATATGAATTTTGGAGAGACATACAGTCAAAACATAGTTGATTTCTTTAAGTTTTTTCTCTGCAATGATTTGTGGTTTAAAGTGTAGATTCCTTGCACATATTCTGTTAAACTTCTTTCCTAAAATTTTAAGAGTCTTGGATGATCTTGTGAATAGAATTTTAAAATAACTCATGTTGTTGTTGTTTATTGATTTTATACAAAATTTCCGCTATTGGTCCTGTATTCTGCAGTCCTCCTAAATTCACTTATTAGTAATAGTAGTAGTATTTTTGTCCTTGTTGTTTTTGGAAGGAGCAGATTCCTAAGGATTTTCTACATAAACAGTTATGACACTTTCAAATAAAGACATGTTTTACTTCTTCTTTTGCAATGTTTATGCTTTTTTCCTTATTTTTCTTGCTTACCTGGATTTTCTGGCTAATACCTCCTGTACAATATTGAATGGAAATGATGAGAGATATTTAGTTTCTGACCTAAGGGGGAATTAATTCATTAAGTATGTCTTGTATCAGATTTAAAAAGTTGTTCCTTTCTATTCCTGTTGTGCTGAGAGTTTTTAGATCTTGAATGGTTTTTTGAATTTTGCTAAACAGTTTTATGCGTTAAGATAATCTTATGGTTTTCTCCTTAATTCTGTTAGCACGAAGAATTACACTGGTTGATTACAAATGGTGAGCTAAGCATTCATTCTTTTGAAAAAAATCCCATTTGGTGACCTACTACTAGCTCAATTTGCTAATATTTTGCTAAAGGCTTTTGTGCGTATGATCAAAAGAGTGATAGATTCCTAATTTCCTTCTTTTATATTTTTGTTAGATTTTTGTAGCAGGGTTATGCTAGACCTAATAAATATGGTGGTCAGTGTCTCCTCCTCTCTTTTCTAAAAGAGTTTGTGTAACTTTGATATTATGAGACTGCAGACATCTTGGGTTCAAACCCCTGTACCACAAAAAAATTGGTATAATGTCTTCCTAAAATCTTTGGTAGACTTCACCAATGAAGCCTTCTGATTCAGAAACTTTTTCATTTGAGAATGTTTGGTATATAAACTCCAACTTTTGATTCCTTCCCTAAAGTATCCTTGTTGCTCCTGAAATCCCCATTCTTTTTTCCCATTATATCCATCATTTTTTTCTAGATTCTTCAATGTATTATTACAGTCATCTAAAAGTTCCTGTCTGCTAATAGCAACATCAAGGTCATTTGTGTGCCTATTTCCATTGAGTGGTTTTTCTTGTTGTGGATAAATTCTTCCTATTTCTCCAATGAAATGTTTTTACTATGTGGTAGACATTGGTGGTGGATGTATTCTCTCTCTCTCTCTCTCTCCCTCTCCATGTATATTAATATTAATTGTACAAAGTGAAGTGACTCTCAATTCTGTTGTTTTCTTGTAATGAATGTTAAGTTTGGTTGTAGCAGGTGGTTAGATTTTTGATGGTTCACTTGTACCTAAAGGAGCTTTGATTTTTAAACTACATTAGGGGGGATTGATTTCATCATTTCTTTTAGTCAAGAGGTGAATATTTTAGTGCTGAGATATAAATTGTACTACTATTAGTCTTGGTCTTTATGAAATTTCGTTGGAAACTGAGGCATTTACCTAGGACCAGAACTCCCTCCCAAAGCTTTTAAGCAGGAGTGTGACATGGCTTACTATATCGTAATGATGTCATTCTAGTAGGTGTGTAGTGACTTATAGTAGGGGCAAGAATGGAGGTAGGAAGACAAAGTAAGACTATGCTCAAAGTCCAGTGGAAGATGATTATGGATGGCTTAGACTAGATGTGAACAGAGGATATTAGTCATGACAAGCAGTGGATGGATTTGAGATGGAGTTTTGGCAAGATTTGGTGATGACTGGGGTGGGGTGGGGTGAGAAAATAGGAGAGTCAAGGATGATTTCCAGATTTCTAGCTCAAGCACTAGGTCATGACACTATCTACTAAGACAGAGAAGACTGGAAAAGGATGATATTTGGAGCAAAAATGAAGTTTCATTTTAGATACAAGTTTTAAGATGGTGCAATAAATAGTTGTTTAGTAAATAATTGATTATTCCAGAGTTGAGGGGAGAGGTCTACTTTAATAGACATGACCGTTACAACATGAGTGTGATGCACATGTAGAGAGAAGAAATACTATCTGGGGGACTGAGAACTGACAAGAACTAGTTAGAGTAGTATGTTGGCTTTCTGAGCTCTAGGTAAAACTGTGGGGTAGGAGAGATGAAAAGCAAGCAAGGTAGGCCTGTCTCTTATTGGAATGTTCTGGAAGATTAACCACGGCTGTTTTCTTTCCTGGATACAGGGTTACCAGGAAAAGAAGAACCCAGGTGAATGCTGTGGGAGGTGTTTGCCCATGGCCTGCACTATTCAGCTAAGAGGAGGACAGGTCATGACGCTGAAGGTGGGAAAAATCTACACTCAAGGGTCCTCATTTGTGTCACTATCTGCTTTCCTACTTTGGGGTATTTTCTTGAAGAAAGAGGAATTAATTTTGGTTCAGTGTTAACTTCTTTTTCCCCTTCTTTCTGATTTTATACAGAAAAGATGGATGACTTGTAGATGACAGAATTTCCTCTGATTTATTTTGTTGCCTGACAAAAATCTTTTTTTCTGTAGCCTTAAGAATCTGTGGGACTGGACAGACAATCAGGGTGAAACAGACTTTGATCTATGACAGCCAGAATTAGCTGTTGGGGCTGGGAGGGGTGCCCTGGCTCATTTGTCCTTCACTTAAAGTGTTAGCCAAGTTACTCTTTTGTCTTCACCCTGTAGGTACTTATGTGGTCAAAATAGTCTGGGGATTCTCTGTTCATAGTAAATAAATAATAAAACTGAGATTTTACTTCTATTCTGTATTCTGAGTGTGGAGATTTTGTATGTCGTCTAGTTCTTGTCCCATACTTTTCCAAATTCTTTAAGCAACTTCAGGGAGTCAAGACCATGGCTTGAAGTAGCTTTGTAATCCAAACACTGTCTTTGCATCTTCTTTTTCTACCACTTTGCTTTCCTTTCAGCGTGATGAGACACTCCAGGATGGCTGTGATAGTCACTTCTGCAAAGTCAACGAGAGAGGAGAGTACATCTGGGAGAAGAGGGTCACAGGCTGCCCACCCTTTGATGAGCACAGATGTCTGGCTGATGGAGTGAGTAGTTACAACTCAGACCCTGCTTTTATTTTGACTGTCTCAATTTTTGACTCCAAGAACACAGCTCCCTTGAACATCATGCAGCCCAGTCCTTACACAATATCCCAGAATCGAAGGCAGATCTCTGACCTAGTTTAAGAATTGATGAAGTTACAAAATCAAAGCATGATGGATAGAAAAAGCTATCTGTAGTCTAGGATGCTTTAAAAAATGTCTTTCAGGCCAGGTGTGGTGGTACAGGGCTGTAATCCCAGTAAGGGTAAGAGGATTGCTGTCCAAGTCTGGCCTGGGTAAAATCATGAGACCCTATATGAAAAACCAACTAAAATCAAAAGAACTGGGGCTTGGTTCAAGTGGTAGATTGCTTGCCTAGAAAGTGCGAGGCTCTGATTTCAATCCCTAGTATTGAAAAAGTCCGTCACTTGAGGGAGGCTGAAACTGTGATCCTTGAGAAGGTGAGAGATCAAACTCTTTCAGTTTCTCTGGGAATGATGATCTTGATGACTCAGTTGGAAGAGAATTCCAAATAATGAAAACTGTTTTGGCCTGGTCGGGCAGAGTGGTCAGTCAGCTTATGTTTGTGATGGGAAAGAAGCTCACGTTTCGGAACTTAAACTCCGGGAATCGATGAGACCTAAAAACTGTCCACAATGAACTATTTGTACCTAATCTAGTACTTTTCTATTTTCTTAGGGGAAAATCATGAAAATTCCAGGCACCTGTTGTGACACATGTGAGTAAATTACTAAAAGCTTGTCCCTTGAAACCCATTAGACCTAGTCTAGACACTGTTCTTTGAAATATGCTTTATTCCAGAAAGATATTCCTTGGTTACTGACCAGTCATTGTGCTCAGCCCTACAGTGATCTGCCTCCTCTTCTTAAAGGTCATTAGATTGCTCCTGCTCAAATCCCTTTTCAAATGCTTGCAAAGCACTCTCTTCCCCTGTCCTCTAAACTACTCATTGTCTCCAGCCTCTTATATGCCTTTGTCCTTGGTTGTTGATATCATCAGGGAATATCTGCTGCCTCTAACCAGAGCTCCCTGAACACAGGTACTCTTGGTCCATGGTCTTTGCAGAGTACATACTTAACCCTCATCTACTCATTGCATATGATCTATCTTGGAGGAAAGGGAAGCCACCAGCTGGCTAATGATAGCCCACCAAGTGCTCTGGGGGCTGTAGGAGGATAGAGTGTCTTCTTAAGAATTCATAAGGACAGTTATGTTTGTGACCTCCCTTTCTCCACTCTTGGTCCCTTCTGACCTTCCAGTTATGTCATGCCGGTTGGCTATAAATCGCTCATAGCATCAGCTTTGGGGATGCACATAAGACAGAATTCTTCCCCCACACTCTTGTGTTCATGAGAACCAAGTTCACAAGAACTTAGAACTACTGCCTGGACTAATATTTTTTGTTTTTGTTTTTAGCTTAGTTTTCCATTTGTTTAGTTTAGTTTTGAATTCACGGGCCCATGCTTATTTACTAGAAGAGAACAGAGTAAAAACATGAATACCTACAATCATTCCTTCTTTTTTTTTGATGGATTACTCTGACAGCCCCTGTAATTACTATACCCAAATCTCAGATTGAGGAAAATCACTCTGAAAACCCATCTTTCTGTAATTCTCATCTGAGTGATTTAGGAATGGGACATCAGGAGACCATCAGGGAAGATGAATTCTCTCTAGATATACTGCACATGGAATTTGCTTCTGAGACTATTATCTACACAACCACAACAAGGTGCCTTTGCTGGACACCATGTTCAGGAGGTCTTTAAGACCTTTTGTAAGGGAAATAAGCAGGGAGTAGGGATTTAAGTCTACAGAAAAAGAATACTGCATGTTGGCCTAAATTTGTTTTCCTCGTTCATCCTCTTCTGTGGAAATTGGGAGGGAGGCTAATATGTAGTTAGGAGTGACTTAGATAAGAAACCATCCCAGAATGGAAAATTCCCATTGTTTTGATGGGAAAGGTAAGCTAGCATTAAATCTTAGAATTCACTCTATGTCAAGTAGAGTTTCAGATATGAATGCTACCACCCCGTGTGTAAGAAAACCCCTGTTGGCAACCTGGAGATGGCAATACCCAAAGGGAGGACTCCACAAAGGCTCATGGGGATCCTCTCGGCCTCTGCAGAGACAGCAAGTACCTGTATATGGCCAGGACCTTTGCATTTCCTCTTACCCCAAGGCAGGGGTTGATATTAATTCTATTTATTGGCTACCTCATTGTCTGTTAGCTTCAGGAGATAGTTATTGCATGAGAGGATTGCTGCAGCCATTATGTTTTTTTATTCTACAATAATATCATAGCAAGTCTCATTCATCTTCATGACCAAAGCACAGTGAATCTAGGGTCCGTCTGCAATTAAAGTTCTACCATTTAATGAGTTAAATCCAGCAATAATATCTCTGAATTTGATTGGCCAGGAGCAGCTGAGGTAGACCAGGATAACTGAATTCCCCCCCTTGTAGCTGGCTTTGGTTACTTCCTCATGGTGAAATGGACCCATTTCCAGCTCAGTGAAGGCACTGGGGTTAGAAAATGTGCTACAGAGCCCTGGCCAGTCCCCAAGTTCCATCTCTCACTCATTCTATAGGTGAGGAGCCTGACTGCAAAGACATCATTGCCAGACTGCAGTATGTCAAAGTGGGAGACTGTAAGTCCCAAGAGGAAGTGAACATTCATTACTGTCAGGTAAGGCCCTCTGAGTTTTAGGAGGCTTGAATAAGAAAAGCTGAGTCTTTTTGTTTGGATATGCCTCTTTGGTTACATTTTAGAAGGGTCTGAAACATTCACAAGGAAGAGAAGGGAAAAGAAGGAAGAAAGGGGAGAGGAACTGGAAGCATTTTTTAAAATAAATGTTTTACTAGGACTTTTGATTCCAGAAGAAAGACTAAACAAATCCTTTAAATGAATGGAGGAACGAGGTGCTGGTGGCTCATGTCTGTAATCCTAGCTACTTGGGAGGTATAGACAGGAAGATCATGGTTTCAGGCCAGCCCAGACAGAAAAAGTTTATGAGACACCATCTCAACAGAAAAAAACTGGGGTGTGGCGCTGTGTGCCTGTCATCCCAGTGACAGGGGGAAGTGTTAAATAGGGTAATGGTGGTCCAGGCCAGCCTGGGAATAAATGAGACCCTATCTGCAAAATAAGCACAGCAAAAAAGGGCTAGAAGTGTGGCTCAAGTGGTAGAGCACCTGCCTAGCAAGTGTGAAACCCTGAGTTCAACCACCAGCACCACCAAAAAAAAGAAAAAGAAAAAGAACTAGAGGGTTATTTAAGGAAGGCGGGGGTTACATTTTCTGCATAGAAATTGCAGCTGGAGGGATTTGGATGTGTATAACCATAGGTGAGAGGAAATTCAGTCTTCTATGAGATTATCCTGGGCATCTCTGGTGAGGGGGAGAAGCTGCCTTGCTTGGAAGGGCAAGGGGAAGATGCAGGTTGCCCCAGAATTTTGCCACCATGTTCAGTGTTGGGGTGATGCCCCACCTCTGTCTGCTGTATTGCAGGGCAAATGTGACAGCAAAGCCGTGTACTCCATTGACACAGAAGACGTGCAGGACCAGTGCTCCTGCTGCTCGCCCACGCGGACAGAGCCCATGCTGGTGCCTCTGCACTGCATCAACGGCTCCGTAGTGTACCACGAGATCCTCAACGCCATGCAGTGCAGGTGCTCCCCCCGGAAGTGCAGCAAGTGAGGCTTGCTGCAACTGCTGTGGAACCCATTGCTGCCTGCCTCGGCCTCACTGGCCCAAGTACTGCTCGGCCCTCTGTGCATCCTGCTGTCTTGCCCTCTGGGGCCCACAATAAAGGCCAAGCTCTCATGTTGCACAGGCTGGTGGTACACTGTGTCTGAAGCCTGGGATGGCAGCTGTGGGCTAGGACTCAGTTCTGAGGCTGGCTCTGAGGGAGAAGGCACAGGACCCTCTGTAGACACTATCAGCCCAGTGTCCTGGGACGTCCATCTCCAGGAAAGAGAGGAAATTCTGAGTTCTAGTGTGGGGAAGGCAGTGTGGGCAGGCCTCTGCAGGAACTGAGCCCCATGGCCTGAAGCAAAAGGGATTCACTCAGGAATGCTGAGTCTCAAATATCTGAATCAGGTGGTTTCTGCACATGGCAGAGGGCTGGATCCTGGAGGCAGGATCCCAGCAGATAAATATGGCTGTTGACAGGGTAGCTGATACTGACCAGGTGTGACGAAGTTCCTATGTACCAACCTTAGGGCCCCTGTAGAAGGGAGAGGTGCTGAGGACTGAGGGCACCAGGTGCTGGCAGGTGCAGGACCCTGGTCCAACCACAGGCTCAGCCATGGACAGACCTGTGCTCCACCCATGGCTCTTTGTCAACCACAGGCCTCCAAGAAGCCCCTTCACAGTTCTCAGACTCAGTTTCTCATCTGGAAAAAAGTCCCCCATGGAATTATGAGAATCAAGAAGGTTTGCCTAAAATAAAGCAACAAAGACCTTAGGCAATTGTAAAATTTCTCTAAAGTAAGAAGTGATAAGAATAAAAATGGAGAAATCAGTCCTCAGAGGGGAGATTAATGACATCAGTGGCAGAGCTTTAGGGATTTTCTTCATTCCAAGGATGAAATGCTGAGTTTTGGGGGGGGTTATGCTAAATGCCAAGGCTCTACTTACTCTAGACATCTTTTAATGGGAAAAGGAATAGATAACACTGAGTAACACCTCGCTAACTGGTTCTGTCACTCTCCTTCCTTAAAATGTATGAAAAATGTTTACATGTCCATGCCAGCAAGGTGGCAGAGACTCCAATTGGGGAGCAAACACCCATGAGAATAAAGGGGGTGTCCTGGAAGTGCTGTAAGAATTAGATGGGGTTTTCACTCCAAATCCATTTAACAAGGAGAGACTCAACTCATTGAAAATTCTGAATGATGGAGTTGAAAGGATTTAGACATTACCAGTCCATGGTCCTCTCCCCACCCTGTAGAGATGATGAAAACAGCTCAGAGAAATCATGTGATTTGCAAACAGCATTCAGCTCCTGAATGGTAGGGTGAAGGTCAGAACTCAGTGCCCTGACATTGAGACAAAAACTCCAGAGCCACCCTGTTGCTTACAGATTCTTTCCTTGCTCTCATACAAGCCACTGAACTGCTACATTCCTAGGTTTCAGCCACTCCTGTTGCTGCCTGGAACTAACCTCAAGAGTAGCTACATCACAAGAAAATTGAATGGATTGTGTTGAGTAGATGGGTGGGGAGTTGAGTGAGGCAGAGGGAAGGAAGAGTAGATAGAAGTTTTACATAACGACTTAATAATTAAAGGGTTGTCATCTCTCCATCTATCCCTCTGCTCCCCCAACTTGGAGTAGCCTTTGAGGTCTCTTTCTGGAGAAAACCAGATCCAGGGACAGGGAATTAACTGTCACTCTTCTGACCGATTGCCTAACGCTACCTGGGGACAGGTTATTGGAGGCATAGGTCACAGAGAAAGCAGGCAGGGAGATTGCAGTATGGCTTGTTAGTTCCCCATGGCCTGTGCCTTGATGGTCTGAGCTTTGCCTCACTGTTACTGACTAGCCAGTTCACTGTTGAGAAAAAAGCCAAATCAGGAAAACCATGTTTTGATTAAAAATAACAAACATAAAAAAATAGTGTTAGGCTGCTGGGTAAAAAGGATGTAGGAGGAACAGGTAGAGCTAGTGAGCAGGGAGAGTGTCTTCCTTTATCTACAGGTATCCCAAGGGCAGGGTCTTCCCTGGTTGCAGGCACCCTCTGTTATGCTCACCCTTAGGCCAGATGAGACAGAGTCCTCCAAAGTGTATGTTTTAGGGGGATCTCAAGGAAGGAGTTCACAGGACAGAGAGAGAGAAAGAAGAAAGGGAATGGATAAAGGAGTAATCATGGAGATTTTCCTATACTTTTGGGTTGGAAAAGACATGGGGAAGAGTCACTGAAAGTAATCAAGGAGAGAGAGCATTGCTGGGGAGAGAGAGAAGCTGAACAGCAAAGTGTTTTGAGTGCAGATGCTGGAGCAGGCTGCCTGGCTTTGGAAGCTGGGACAACTCTTAGAGACAAGTTGGTTGACCTTTTATACTACAGTCTGCCTCTGTACATAGTGGGCATACTGTGTAATTACTTCATAGAATTATTGTTAGGATTAAAACAACTACTCTAGGGGAGGTGCCAAGAAGGTACCAGATACAAACGAAGGCCTGCACGAATACCAGCCATTATTACTTGGAGTGAGCAGATTGGGACATAATACCTTTTGATTTTCTTTGGTTCTGCCCTTGATCCATGCTTCATTGTACACTTAACCCCTTCTACCATCATCTGTAGAATGGGGAGCAGTGCTCACCAGTACACTTTTTCAATATAAGAGAGTCTTCCTTCTGACTCTCCTTGATCGGATCCTGGCACTTCTTGGGGAAGCACTTATAAAAACTCCCTCTCCTATCCTTTGTGTCCTATGTACACCTGCTTGGCACTCCCAACCCTTGTCTTCCTGCTTTAATCTAGAGAAAAGTGAGGACAGCAGGCGGAAAAGTAGTAAATGGAGGAGTGTATGTGTTGTTGTTGGTGGTGGGGACCAGCTGTCCCAGAATTGCCTCCACTCCCATCTACTGCCATCCCCTGCACAGCAGTGACCCTTTGGGGCGGCAGAAAAGAGGCTTTGCTGGCAGGATTGGAAACTAATCAGCCAGACCGTTCATGAGATAATCCGGCTGAATTTTCACACGGGAACCAGGTTGTGAGGCGCGTCTCCTGGGTGCAGGATTGCAGGCAGCATTTACTGGGTGGCCCCTCAGCGCCTCTAACCCCAGCATGTCCTGGACTCAATTCGACCCTGGGAAGAGATCTTTTCACCAAACCTGGCTATCAGCAGCGGTGCGCCCAGGACGACGTTGAGGCCAGAGCAAGGGCTCCGCGGGGCAGCTGTCTGTGGAGGGATGGAGGGGGAGGAGGAGGCGGCAGCAGGGGAGGGGCGGGCACGTTCAGAAGATGCTAAGCCACCATGGAATTAGCCCGAGGCTGCATAAGCCTGTCCGGAAGCCAGCGGAGCTGCGGGGCTGCGGGCAGTTGAGGTTTTGCGCCCATGAGCCCCGCACTATGGCTACTCCTGGATTATGTGGTGAGTTTCCCTGGTCCTGAGCGGGAAGTTGTAGGAGGGAGGGTACATTCTAACCCCTACCACTTGGGATGGGTGACTCTTAGGTGAACCTGGACAGGGCGGTGCTAGAAGCAGAGCCCCTTCCTTTGCAGAAAGGAAGCTGAGGGACATGCCTGAGTAATTTTCCAGATTCTTTGATTTTTTTTAAATCAAAGGACAAATGGCAGAGGATTGGTGCTCCCACTTCTCAGTGATTGAGAAATACCTACCTCTGTTATTTGCCTCTAGTTACAAGACCTTGGGATGTGGCTAAAGAGTATCTGAGGATAAGTAAACAACTAGCCAGGTTGATTTCAGTAATAGTCTAGTGAAGACAAAGCATCCCTGGAGGGCCTCACAGTTGCAGAAAGTCTCTTCTGGTCCTTACCCAAATCTACCCTCAGGAAGGGCTCTCATTCCATTTTACCTGTGTGCAGGAAAACACAGGTATGCCTTTCCTATGGTTGCTTCTTCGCAGAAATGCAAATTGAGATGGAGCCTAGGGGAGAAGGATGTTATTCCACTGCGCCTCCCAAATTATACTGAGTAGGAAGATGTGTTTGGGCAGAGTGGAGCTTTCCCCCCTGTTCCTTGGAGAGCTCAAGCACACTCCTGCCATGGAGTCTTTCACCTGTGCTTCCTTTGCTAGCTCATTCTGCAGATATCTTCAGGGCTTATTCTTTCATTTAATGCTGTCTCTGTTCAAACTCATCTCTTTAGAGAGACTTCCCTAGACCATGCCTTCCTGTCAGCCTATGCTAGCTGTTGGGCATCTACACCTGTTGGCTCCTTTCACTGTCTTGCTTTGTACTATCATTTTGGGAGCTAAGGTTCTTTCTAGCAATTGCTTCCTCCCTCTGAATTGCCTGTATGTGTCCTGGGGCCATTTCGTGGGCTGGTTGAAGAGGCTATGTGAGAGGTAGGAGTGGATTCCAGACACTAATCCAGGCTCTAGTCCAGTTTCTTTGTGTGCTTTCTCTTTGTCTTTTGTTGTGGGTTATCAAGGGGCATTTGGGTCAAAAGTAGAGCCAGTCTCATTTTCTTCTAAGGAGGACCTGATTTTCTAGAAATTCACCCATCCCATGAGCCCTTTCTGCTGGTTGAGAGGTCTGTCCCAAGCAGTGCATGACATTTGTAGACCACATGTAGAGCAGGTATTTGACTGCTAGAGATGGAGCTGTAGTGATCAGGTCTAGGGAGGTTCGTGCCAAAGGGGTGGGCACCTCCCCACTTCATGGCTCCCAAAAGATCAGAAACAAGACACCCAACAAAATCCCATCCCACCCAAGGTGGGAGAGCATCTTCCAGACAACTGTGTTGTCTTGGTTCCTCCACCTGTCTAGATTTTGTCCTTGGGCCCTAACATCAGCACCCTTGCCCAGCCTGTGATCATGTGCTAACCATTGGTTGGTTCCTGAAGGATGAAGCCAGAATTCAAACTTGGATCTGACCTTGGACCTCATATTTCCCCCACCAACTCACCTTATTGCTTTTGTTCTCTTGATAAGAAGTCATTAGAGGAAATGTAGATGCCAATAAGGAAGTGGGAGATGTGGATGGAACTGGGGCCTTAAGGGAGGTATTAATTTTGCAAGGTGGTTAGTTCAATGCTGTGTCATATTCCAGGTAAGGCTGTGCCTTGACCCTATTTCCAAACTAGAATCATCACGGCTTTTATTTAGTGGGGTGAAGGCCCAGCAACCTTGGGAGCATAATAGTGTATAAGAAAACCTAGTAAGAATAGGTACTCTGTTTAAACAAAAACTTAGGAACATTCTGACAGCCAGGTCAGAAAAGCAATAATAGGTTGCATGGCTCTATTCTAATAAAATCATAGACTTTAAGAAGAATGTTACAGACCTGGTGTGGTGAGACACTGCTGTAATCCCAGATTTGGGAGGGTGAGGCAGGAGGATGGAAAGTTCCATATCAGGAACCAGGCATGGTGTTGGACACCAGCAGTCTCAGCTAGCGGGGAGGACAAGATAGGAGGACTGTGGTTTAAGGCCAGCTAGCCAAACAGCTAGTGAGATCTTAATTAAAAAAAATAAGGTTGGCATGGTGGTTCAGGCCTGTGATCCAAGCTAGGTGGGAGGCAGACAGAGGAGGATTGTGGTCTGAGTATTGCCCCAGGCAAAAATAGGAGACCCTACC
This sequence comes from Castor canadensis, assembly GCF_047511655.1. NCBI lineage: Eukaryota > Metazoa > Chordata > Mammalia > Rodentia > Castoridae > Castor > Castor canadensis. The sequence continues at coordinate 37,697,091 of NC_133391.1, forward strand.
TGAAAAATAAACTAAAGCAAAAAAGGCTGAAGGTGTGATCCACACTGCCCAACACAATGAGCTATAGTTTCATTAGTGGGATTTTGATTTTTAAAAGGAGATATTTCTGTTTTATTCTTTTCTAGTTCATCCTGCCCTACTTACATTTTTTTCCCATTCCAAATATCTTTATCCTTTTAATTGCATGGACCCTTTCATTTCCCCAGTTAACATGGTGATACTCATTTTCTGTTACTACATGTTATTGTTGTACGGGGGTGCATTGTGACATTTACAAAAGTTTTTACAATAAATCATAGTTGAATTCACCCCCTCCATCATTCTCCTTTATCCTCCTCTCCCCATTCTTAGAATAGTTTCAACACATCTTATTTTTCCATTTTCCTACGTGAGTACATAGTATTTCCACTACATTCACTAACCTACACCCTTTCTTTATATCCTTCCCCTCCTATTTACATTTTTAAAAATGATGTTTGCAAACTGTTAAGTTCATATCATAACTGATTAATAGTTAACGTTCTAATTGGAAAAGAAATGGCTTGTTGCACATAGAAAATCCCATTTAGTAGTCCAAGCAGACAAGTGGATCTCAATCTTCTTCATGACACTTTCATCGAGAATGATTTATTTATTTATTTTGTTTGTTTTTGAGACAAACTCTCATTATGTAGCCCAGGCTAGCCTCAAACTCACGATCCCTCTGTATCAAACTCCTGAGTGCTGGGTTCATAGTTGTATACCACCACATCCGGCAGGCATTGTTCTTTTTTTTGCTATTGTTCTGAAAAATATTTTATTTAAAAATTTTTTAAATTTTATTTTTGAATTATCATACATTAATAATATGAGGGGGATTTCACTGTGATAATTCAATACATATACACAGTGTATGTTGAACAAGTGTACCCTATTATGACTAATGGGAATTATATTACCATTTCTTTTTTTTATTATTATTTTATTATTCATATGTGCATACAAGGCTTGGGTCATTTCTCCCCCCTGCCCCCACCCCCTCCCTTACCACCCACTTATATTCCCATTTCTTACATCCTTCCTCTCCCCTTTTTCAGAATTTGTGGGTTTCACAATGCTATCTTCATATGTGTAAATGTAGCCCCCTTCCATCCTCCTCACCCCTCCTCCAGGTTTCTGTCTGTTACCATTTCTCTTTAACCTGAAGAACAAGTCTTTCTTGAGGTGCAGTTTTGCGAGGACCAGTTCTTTCTGCTTGTGTTTTTAAGCCTCTCTTCATTTCACCCAGTATTTGAAGGATATTTTCCTTGATTATAGAGCAATGGGTTTTCAGGGATTTTTTTCCCCTTCCAGCATTTCAGGAACCTCTCAAGTTTCAGTCCATGGTTTTGATGAGATGCTATCCTTAATTCATATTCTAATTTTATTCATGTATAATTTCTTTTTTAAACTGGCAGATTTCAAATTTTTATTTTCATTTTTGGCTTCCAGTAGTTTGACTATGATTCTATGGTGCACATAGTTACGGCTTTCTTCATTTTTTTTAAAACTTGAATTGCTGAACTTCCTGAATCGAGATGTGATTGTGCTTTGTGAAATTTTGGGGGTGATCAGCCAATGGCTCTTCAGAAAACTTTCTGTCCTATTTTCATTCTCTTCTTTTTCAGTAACTCCAGTCACATGTGTGTCAGGCTGTTTGATATCGTCCCAGGAAATACTTAGACAATTTTTATTGCTCTGTCCCTAACTTCACTGACAATTTGTCTGCCTTTTCCAGTTTGATGTTAAGCCCGTCCTATGACTTGTTGGTTATTGTAATTTTCAGTTCTTACAATATCATATTTAAAAATAACAGTTTTATTAATATATAATTCATATGCTATAAATTTACCCTTTTGACATACAGTCCAGTGGTTTTTTAGTATATTCACAGACTTGTACAATCATCACACAATCTAATTTTAGAACATTTTCATCATCCTAGAAGAAATTTCATTGGCAGTATTCATCACTCACTTTTCCTCCATCCTCTTAGTCCCTGGCAACCATTAATGGACTGTCTGTCCCATGGATTTGCCTATTTTGGACATTTTCTGTAAGTGGAACCATATGCTCTGTGACATGTTGTGTTGGGTTCTTGCACTTAGAATAATTTCCTCAAGGTTAAGCCATTTAGTAATATGTACCAGTACTTCATTCCTTTTTATGACTGTGCAATATTCCCTTGTACACATATAGTATATTTTGTTTATCTATTTATCAATTGGTGGACATTTGGGTTTCTACTTTTTGACTACTATGAATGATGCTTCTGTGAAATCTCAGGTGTAAATTTTTTTTGTTTTTCTTGGGCATATATCTGGGGGAAGAATTACCAGATCATATAGTAACTCTATGTTTAACCTTTTCCAAAAATGTCAGAGTATTTTCCAAAGTGGCTCTATTATTTTATATTCCTTCTAGCAATTTGTGAGGATTCCACTTTCTCCACAGACTCAATGATACTTGTTATTGTACACCTTTTGGGTTATAGACGTCCTTACAGGTGTGAAGTGGTATGTTATTGTGGTTTTCCACGAATCCAGGAACAAGAGGAGCCTATTACTGGAGAAGAAGGAAGAATTTCCATGTCTAGCAACACATGAGCATGCTTTGGCTCCCAGTGTGGAAGTAGTGTGTGCCTCATCCAGGGTAGAACCTTCTACATGCACAGCTTCAGTCTGGCTTCCTCTTCGAAAACATGTATTAGAGCCATAGCCATTGTGCCAGCTTAGGAATCAGCAGGAATGGATTCTACACAATCCAAGTAAATTCAAATGCTGAATGTCATGAAATGTAGTTAACTTGTACCTAACTTATTTGACACAGTTCATATGTGAATTGATAGCATGCACACCTGTCATGAGAAATAGGAAGTCGAGCATCTTCCTTCAAATTGACAATAGAGATAGTAACATTCCACGTAGACATCAAGAAGCAGCTATATTTGTTAGCTAACTACTGTTCCATAAACTTACCACTTATATTAATTACTACAAAGAAGAAGATTTATGTTGGCACACAGTTTTGGAGGTTCCAGTTCATGGTCAATTGGCTCCATTGCTTTGGGTATGTGACTAGGGAGCACACTTGGAGGGAGCACATGGAAGAGCAAAGCTACTCACCTCATGGCCAGGAAGCAAAAGAGAGGAAGAGGGGTGTGCCCCTTCAAGAGCACACCTCTAGTGACCCAACAACCTCTCACTAGGCCCCATCTCTTAAAAAAGTTTCCACACTTTCTAATAATGCTACTTTGTGGACAAGCCTTTAACACATGGGCTTTTGGGGGAAATTCTTGATACAAGCTGTAGCACCAGTTTATTCATTCATCCAAAATCATTTAATAAACATTTACAACATACACTGCCTTGTCCTGAGTGCTGAAATATGAAGATCTCAGAGTCTACTTGTGGTGACAAGTGTGTCAATCTATAACCTTAATGCAGTATAGTAAGTGTGAATAAACCACACCAAACTTACCATTTTTGACAGGTTCCTATAGCAGACACCACCAACTACTTATTACAATTCATGTTCTCCTCTTCTACCTGAATCCACAGCTAGACTATTTCCTAGTCTCCCTTGCAATTAGTTATGGCTATGAAACTTAATTCTAGCCAGCAGAACGTGAGCAGAATGATATGTGCCACTTCTGAGCTTGGGCTATTGAAGCCTTCCAAGCCTGTTCTTCCACACTCTTTCTCCCTTCAGATAACTGAAAGGGTAACTCTCGGGATGAGGTTTGAAGTCATAGTTGAAGTTGGGAGAGCTTCCATCACTCAGGGTTCCTGGAAAGCTACATGGAAAGGAGCCACCCAACCACCTTCTTTACCAAATCAGGACTATTATTTTAGCAGGAAGTGAACATTGTCATGTCTTTCTCATTTTCTTGTAGTCTAACTCAAACTTTTAACTCTTTTATGGTATCCTTCCCCATCAATGTAGATGATAATAAACAATTCTACTTATTAGTGAAGTAACTCAGTTCCCTGAGGTACCATCCATGTCAACACCCATACTCAAAGTCTTGCTCAACAGAGCCTTACTCAAATTTCTTCCAGCCTAAGAGATTTAACAACACCTCTCTCACTTTTACACACTACAAGTAGGGAGAGATGCTCAAAGGCAGGAGCTAGATATCACTATCTTTGACCCTCACTGCAGCCCGACACATAGTAGGTGCTCAATGAATGGATGCGTGAAAAAATTGAAAAGTTGAAGAAATGAGCAGAGATATTTCTGGGCAATATCATCTCTTCTTTCTTTGTCGTATGGAATTCTGGTACTGTAATTATGTTGATTTCACATATCCTTAAGCAAACTCATTAGTTTTAAAGAAAAGTTTTGGCTTTGTCTTCTTCAGGTACTCACATACTCTACCTCTCTCAGGACCAGAATTAAGCCCCACACCCTCTCTGGTGGGGATGGAACACAGTGCCTCATGCATGTGCTCTATCATTGAGCTATATTCCTAGCTGTTTTAACTTCTTTTAAAGCACAAGTAAACTAGTTTCATTCTTTTGTAAAGTATGAGGATCAGTTTTGAATTATTACTAGAGTCCTGCCACTTCTGGCCCTTGATCTTCATATCTAACCTAGATCCGAAACTCATTGCTTACAAAAACCATTTTGCTAAAAAGCCTGCCTGACAAGAACTTCTGCTTCCATTAATGATTGAATAATAGGTACTGGAGTAGATATTATGACATAAATTTAAAAACTGGATAAAATATATGGGTCAAACATTTTCAGCTATTGAACAACCACTAGGACAGAAGTGCAATCCTGAGAGGAGAGAACAGAAACTCACAAATTTAGGTCTACAAGAATGGGTCATTGCTGGGGGTCAGGATCAGGAGACCAAGTAAAGGAAGGAGATCAACTGAGCTGAGGAGGCAAACACCAAAATTCAAAGCAGCCAGAATGGCTTGAAATTATAGGGCAGGGCCCAAGAGAGGAGCAATTTGTGCAACAAAGGTCCCCAGAGGTCTGTGTGGGATCATTCATGAGTTCTTGGTTAAGAATAAGGCTTCACATGCAGAGGATGAGTTGGCACGAGGAAGCTTCTACAAAGCTGAGATGGGAGCAGAGAATTGAGAGGTCAAATGGTACTGGAGGATGTTGAAGTTCCATCCCAGCCAAGTGGCAAGACCTCGTTAACATGTGCTAACATTCTGGGCAGGGATCTCATTTTAGGAATAAGAATCATGCACCCAAGAAAAACTTACTCTAGACTGTCCCAAAAAGCACTAAGACCAAGCCCTAAAAAGAGCAACCAAAAAAGAGAAAGTTTAACTTGGGTGCCAATGGCCCATGCCTGTAATCTGGCTACTTGTGAGGCTGAGATTGGGAGGATTGCAATTCAAGGCCAACCCAGGCAAATAGTTTGTGAGACCCTGTCTCCAAAATAACCAGAGCAAAGTGGAGTGGAGGTGTGGTTCAAATGGTAGAGTGCCTGCTTTTCAAGCATAAGCCCTGAGTTCAAACAATCCCAGTCTCACCAGAGAAAGAGAAAGAGAAAAGAGAGAGAGAAAGAGAGAGAGAGAGAGAGAGAGAGAGAGAGAGAGAGAGAGAGAGAGATTAAAGATACAATTCTATTGAGTTAGAATCATAGATTTCCCACAAAGTACACTTAAGCTCAAAGCAAGAAGCAAGTAATAGAACTTCCAAGTAGAGATTAAAAAATTGCTTTAACCCTGGTGAAATGAAGAGAATATTGTATCATTCACAATGTCCAGCATACCATGTAATTCACTAGACATCGAAGAAATAGAAATAAATGACCAATGAAAAAGATAGAAAGAAACAACAGAACAAAAAGGCAGCCAACAGAGATGGAGAAAATACTTGTGAACTATATATCGGATAAGGCGCTAATACCCAAAATATGTAAAGAATTCACACAACTCAATAGCAACTTCTCCAATAATTTGATTAAAATGGGCAAATAACTTGAATAGACATTTCTCCAAAGAAGACATAAAAATGGCCAATAGCTATATGAAAAGGTGTTCAATATCACTAATAATCAGGGAATTGCAAATCACAAGCATAATGAGATACCAACTCACTCCCGTTAGGATGGCTTTTAACAAGAAAAATAAGAGATTACAAGTGTTGGCGAGGGTGTGGAGAGAAGCAAACCCTTGTTCACTGTCAGTGGAAATCTAGATTGGTGCAGACGTTGTAGAAAACAGTATGAAAGTTACTAAAGAAACTAAAAACACAGCAACCAGCAATGCTTCTTTTGAGAATATACTCAAGGAAATAAAGATCACTACCTTATCAAGATATCTGTACTACCATGCTCACTGCAGTGTTATCTCAATAACCAAGAAATGGACACAATAGAAGTGTCCATCAAGGTATGAATAAAGATGTTGTGATAAATTTACATGAATATGGATACATGCACATGTACACACAGAGGAATATTATTCAGCTTTCAGAAAGGAGATTCTACCATTTGCAGCATTATGGATGAACCTAGAGGACGTTATGTTATATGAATAAGCTAGAAAGAGAAATGCTATCTCATCCCATTCATATGTGGAATTAAAAAAATCAGATAAAATACATAGAAGCAGAGTAGAAAAGTGATTACTAGGGCTGGGGGAGGGGTTGAGGGGAAATAGGGAGCTATAGATCAAAGATGTAGCTACCTGGAATGAGTAAGTCTAGAGCCGTATGGTATAGTATAAGGATTATAGTTAATAGTGCTATTTTATGTGTCAGAAATTTGCTAAGAGAGTAGATTTTAGGTACTCTGACTACATAAAAAGGACAGGTAATTATGTAAGATAATGGGTTTGGTAATTTACTTGTCTGTAGTAATCACTTCCCTATGATTATGTATGTCAAAACATCACATTGTATACATTAAAAATATGCAATAAAAATAGCAAAAAGGGACAAAGCAATAAAACTATCTCAAGATAGCCCAGATGCTGGATTTAATAGACTTTAAAACAACTGACCTCAATATGTTCTAATAATCAAAGATAAGTATGATCTTGGTGGATGAAAAGATGTAGAAATCGCAGAAAAATAGAAGCCACAAACCTAAACAAAAACAGGTATGACTGGACTCACACTTCCTAATTTCAAAATGTACTACAAAGCTGTCATGATACTGGCATAAGGATAGACATGTATGTCTAAGTCAGTCCATGTAATCGAGATTGGGAAGCAAGACTTTGGATTTAACAAGGGGGTAAAGGAATGAAGAAAGAAATGGGGAGGGATATAACACATATATACATGGAAATGTCATAATGAAATTCCCCATGTAGCTATCTTAAACAAATGAAAGGTAAAACGGGTCCTGTCTGGAAGTTGGTACCATCGGGAGGGGAAGGATATAAGGAAAGGGTGTAGGAAAATGGTAAAATGAGATCTGTTGAAACTATTCAAAGGAGGGAGTAGGGATAATGGAGAATGATGGAGGGGTGAATTTAACTAAAATATATTGTAAGCACTTTTGCAAAAGTCACAATGTACCCCCAGTACAACAATAATATGATAGTAAAAATAAATAAAAAAATACCCCCTCCCACAAGGAATTGGAGAAATGGTACTGGGCAACTGGATAGACACATGCAAAAGAATGAAGCTGGGCATTTTCTTTACATTATACATCAAAACTGACTCAAAGTGAATCAAAGATGAAAATGTAAAACAGAAGACGACAGAGAGGTAAATCTTCATGTCCTTGGTGTGGACAATGGTTTCTTCAGCAATCTGTCTCAGTCTGTTTGCTACAACGAAATGACAAGGACTTGGTAATTTATCAAGAAGAGAATTTTTTTTTGTAGTTCTGGAGGAACTATAGGGTCTTACAAGTTTGCCCGGACAGCGTCAGACCATGATCCTCTTGCCTCTGCCTTCTGAGTATCTGGTATTACATGTATGTACCACTAGACCAGGTCCTGTTGAATCCTTCTATAACCTCTCGCATCTCACCCAGATCCAATGGCTTCAGTGATGAGTGTGGGTGCTATGATTAAACGGCCATCCCTAGAACAGACCCAGTCCATTTTGGGAAATAAATGTGTTCCACCCCTGGAGACATGGGGAAAAGTAAGAGACCATTAGTCTTGGTTACAGGAGAAAGGGATGGTTAAAGATGGTAGATGTTTGTGAGTGGTGGAAGGGGATGAAGAACATTGAGGAACCCTCCAGTACACCCAGAACAGGAGTCAATCAAAGGGATGTGTGTGAGGGGGGGTGGGGTGGGGCAGGAGAAGGATTACATTTTGCTTACCAATGTACTATCATGTTCTTGCTTGTTAACAAAAGCACAAACTGAGAGAACCTGTTGTAAAACATTGTAATTGTTGAACTAATCAAATAGTTTTGACCAATTATGTTGTGGCAGGTTATTTCCTTATGACATACAGGGAGGGACACTTATGCCTTAATCTCATCAGTCACACTCCAAGACACAGAGTAGGATGGGCTACCAATGAATAGGTTTTATTTGGGTAACTCATCCATGTCCAAATTTGTAGATTTTGTCATTGAATGAAGCACTCCTTGAAATGAAATATATTATTATTTTCTCACCCTTGGTTTTAATTTTTAGGACCTTGGTTCTGAGCATTGACTCTAAATGTTATTTGTAAAAGGTCCATTTAAAGGGGTAAGGGATACTGAGAACGTCCAGGCAAACAGGGATTCACCAAGTTGTCCTCTTTCCTTTTGCACTGTGCAGTTTATTGCTTAAGAGCATGGGCTGTGAGTACACTGGTGACCTTGGACAACCTACCTGACTTATCTATGCCTCAGTTTTCTCATTAGTAAAATGGTACAATAATGCCTATCTTGTAGGGTTATCAGGAAGTTTACATGAGTTTATAAATATAAACTGCTTAGAACAGCCCAGCACAGTAAGGTGTTAGTTCTTGGTGGTGTAGTGGTTTTTGGTGTAGTGCATTTCTGTGCTCAGTGCAGCCTAGGGAAATATGACCCATTTCTAAACCTTCTCTTAAGGAAGGTTTCCCTGATTCTCTACACCATTACCTCCGAAAGCTTATCAAGCCCTGTTGCATCCAGAGTCCTGTGCTAGGAATATAAAGATATAAAAAGCAAAATTTCTGAACATCATGTAAGGAAGGTTTGGTATAGGAGTAGGACTTTAGCTAAGTAAGACTTGGACAAATAGAGGGAAAATGCTAAGCAACTGTATGAGCAAAATCACAAAGTAAGCATCATTTCGGGGATAGTTTGACCAAAGAGGAGTTGCTATAGTTTGGATCTTGAATGTCCAAAGGTCTCTGTGTTGACAGCTTGCTCTTCAGCTTGTGGTTCTATTAGGAGGTGGTGGAACCTTTAGGAGGTGGGGCCTACTGGGAGAAAGTTAGGTCATTGAGAATGTGCCCTTGAAGGAGAAATTGGAACCCTGGCCTCTCTCTTTTTGCCTGCTGGCTCTTATACTATGAATAGCTTTCTCCACCATGCACTTGCATGGTAATGGGCTGCCTCACCACAGGTCCCAACACCAACTGAAATAGACTGAAACCTCCAAAACTGTGAGCCAAAACAAACCTTTTTTCTTTTTAGGTCAGTTTATCTCATGTATCTGTTACAGCAATAGAAAGCTGAGAACACAGGAGTGTTCTTTTCTGATGGAGAGATGAGGCAGCCAGGGGGAACTATAGCCAGGGGGAACTTTATAATAAAATCTTTTCTTTTTGGTACTAGAGTTTGAACTCAGGGCTTCATGCTTTCTAGACAGGGGCTGTACTGTTTGAGCCACACCTCCAGCCTTTTTTTTTTTTGAGGCACTGAGGCTTGAACTCAGGGTCTTTCCCTTGAGCCACTCCACCAGCCCTATGTTTGTGAAGGGTTTTTTGAGATAGGATCTTGCAGAACTGCTTTCCCAGGCTGGCTTCACACTGTGATCCTCCTGATTTCTGCCTCCTGAGGATTACAGGCATGAGCCCCCAGTGCCTGACTTCAGCTTTCTTCACTTTTATTTTGGAGATAGGGTCTTGTTTTTGCCCAGGATAGCCTGGATTACTTCTCACTATAGCTGGGATGACAGGCTTGCACCACCAAGCCAAGCTATTGGTTGGGATGGGGTCTCATGAACTATTTGCCAGCGCTGGCCTCAAACCATGATCCTCCTGATCTCAGCCTCCCAAGTAGCTAGGTTTACAGGTGTGAACCACCAACACCTGAATCTTTCTTAAAGTCTTTTAATGTTATAAATTGTGACTGCCAAATGTTAACAGAGCAGGATATAGGGTAGTTATAGGACTGGGGAAAGATGTTCAGAAGGAAAAATGAGAACAATACCAATGATCAATAATAAGAAAAAGCAGTCCACTTTCTGGGAGCTGCAAAGAGAGAGAGAGAGAGAGAGTGTGTGTGTGTGTGTGTGTGTGTGTGTGTGTGTGCGCGCGTGCAGTGACCAGCAGAAGAAAATGGGAAGATTGACAAGAAGGATGATAAAAAGACTTGGAGTCCTGTTAAGAAACACTCCCTATAGCCCAGAGGGACCCTTTCTGTGTGCCTTACCACATAGCTGGCCACCTGTCAGGACCCAGGGCAGCATAAGGAGGGTGGTAGTTGTCACTCTCAGAAACTCAATGGTCTGAAGAGCCAAACTTGGAGGCTGACAGCACAAGACCAGACCAATGATTGCCTTTCTCTGGGAACTTCCTCTCCTGCCTTGCTCACTGGCAGATAGCTATTCCTCTTTTTTAGATGAATCTCAGAGGTCATGTTCTCGGGGGGGCCTTTTCTGACACCTTTAGGCAGAGCTGAGGGCTTTAGTTTGTGTCTGTCCTTGCTCATACTCCAACCTCAGCTTCTCTACCATTCCTGAATTTATTTCTTGATTAACCTTCCTTCTTTCCTCATTGGTCTTCCTTCCTCACAAGCATGTAGGGCTTGGTGAAAAGGAACATTCCCAGTGTATTGTATAATGTCTTACAAGTTAAATGGCTCTGAAATGAATGGAGATGTGAAAGATTATATGCATAGATATCTATCTCTACATGTACAACACCCCCACCCTTCTCAGGAATGACCAGGTGTGCTTTTAATGTGGTGTGACAGTGTATAAAATTCAGGGAGGGGCACAGGAATAAAGCGCAGAGTAGATGACTGTTGAGAAAGGAAGCAATTCAGACATGTAAGCAGGGGGACCAGATAACAAAAGGCCCTGCATGTCCAATTAGATGACTTGGTCCTCCCCTTCAGAAGAGTGGAAAGCCATGCAGTGGGCATAACTTTGTCCCTTGTTTCCAAATGGTGATTCGAACTGCAGTGCGAGCTGGGAATGGGAGTGAAGCAAGATTTGTGGCAGGGAGGCCGGTGCGGTTCATGGTGCCTCAGGTACAAGGTAAGGATGCTCACTATCACGATGGTGTCACTGGGAAAGGAGTGTGCCTGTGTCAGGGAAAAGAGACTAGATTTAAGTGAAGGCCATAAGATAAGTAGGGCTGAAGTTTTTCTTGTGGGGAGGGGACTAGAGGGTTTGGCTGCGCACAGAGGCTGAGGGAGGTGCCATTCAGCAGAACCTGTGGAGCAAGGGTTGGGGGTATCCCCATGGCCATTAGGCCCTGATTCTAAGCCTGGAGTCTCAAGGACTGGGGTTAGCAGAAAACTGAGTTAGGTTTTAACCTCAGGCCCAAGCCATTTTGGGAAAGAGATATGGGACCTCCAGTCTTGGTTACCTCTAGGAGGAAGAGATGGGTATCACCTTCTAATTCTACTTCTAACTAAAATGGAATTCACCCATTCCAGGATACAGATGTTCCTTGACTTACAATGGTATCGCGTCACATTGTAAGTTGACCCATTGTAAGTTGAAAATATCGTAAGTTGAAAATGCACTTAACACAACTAACCTACTGAACATCATAGCTTAGCCTAGCCCACATTACACATGCCCAGAACACTTACACTAGCCTATAGTTGGGAAAAGTCATCTAAACAAAGTCTACTTTGAAATAGTGTTGAAAATCACGTGTAATTTATTGAATACTATACTAAAAGTGGAAAACGGAATGCCTGTATTATAGGCACACTATCATACTACCATAAAGTCTAAAAATATGAATTTGAACCATGGTAAGTTGGGACCATTTGTAGTTGAGGAGGGTTCCTTCCAGGGTGCTTGTCTTCAAATATGAAAATATCAATGTGAGTCAATGCCCTGTATAGCTATCCTTATCTCAACCAGCAAAAACCCTTGTTCCTTCCTATTATTGCTTATACTCTCTCTACAACAAAATTAGAAATAAGGGCAAAATAGTTTCTGCTGGGTATTGGGGGGGGGAGAGGGAGGGGGAGGAGTGGGTGGTAAGTGAGGGAGTGGGGGCAGGGGGGAGAAATGAACCAAGCCTTGTATGCACATATGAATAATAAAAGAAAAATGAAAAAAAAAAAAAAAAGAAAGTGCCCAGGTCCCTCTGAGGCTCCCAAGAGTGTGTGCCTATGTTTAGGGCCATAGACACCTGGAGTCTTGCTCTTATCATGGGAGAATGTGGTGCTCTGCATCCTCCAGGTGGCCCGAGGCCTGTCTGATCTTGCTGGAAGCAGTGGCCTTGAGATGCTAGTGATAGAGGTTGCCCTTATTTTCAGGGTCCTTGGCATTTCACCTGTCAATGGTTAGTAATAAGATGGCAATGATGCCAAGAGGAAAACTTCAAGGAAAACCCCTGCTGTCCATAAGTCCAGCTCCCTCAGGAAACCTCCTCCTAGGAATTCTGGGATTCTCCCAGAGAGACCTCCTGGACCCTGATGATTCATCTAGCTCTCCTCTTCTGCACCTGGTGAACTTGCTTTCTACTCTGTCTCTGCTCAGCATGGCTCTACCTTGCTCCTGACTATGTTTCTGGTCTCTTGCTCTCACTAGGTCCTCCACCTTCTGCCTCCACTCTCTCCCCTATTCAGAATGCTTTTTCTACCTCTAACTCTACCTGTGCACTGACCTGGCAGATTACTGCAGAGCTACTGGAGGGATGCAGCATGATTTGAAGGGTACTGGTGGAGCCCCCCCCGCCCCGGCATCTCTCCTCTCACCTGACACCCTGCACTGGTGACCCCCTAAGAGATTACGCCTTTACACTGAGATCTCTGTCCAGTGAACATGTGGAGCATGACATTTGTGGAGCTTGCTAACATTTTCAAAATGCTTTTCACCTATGTTATTTGAAGATGTCTCAAGGCACTGCTTGTAGTTTGGTGTAAATTAGTTTATTGGTTAAGAGAGCCAACAGTTAAATGAAGGAAAGGGTGTGGGAAGCTCCTGATGATGGGCGGGAAATGAAGGGTAGAAAGCTGAGGAAGGCTTAAGTCAGCTCAGCAAAGAACTGGGCAGGCTCTGAGACTGGCCCCACCTATTTTTTTTTCATTTAGATTTGGTCCTGTCCCAGCCTTCAGTCCCAGTTTTTTCTCAAAATCTCTGATTTTCTCTGCCTTGTAGCAAAACCTGAGGAACTTGCAGCCCTTCTAGGTATGGAGGTTGAACTTGTCCCCAGTTAGAAGGGACAGAATTCTTTCCTGAGGCTACTGATCTGAAATAGGCAAGACTGGACCTAATGGTTAAAAAAACTGTGCAGTGGTCTCTGAGGAGTAAGGAAGTCAATTCACCTGGACTACTGCGTGGTATAGACAGCTTGTGCTCCTCTTACTATGTCTGGGAAACTTCCAAAGGAAGTGGATGTTAAGCAGGCAAGGGAGTGTGTGGCAGAGACAGGGAGTGCCCTGGCTGAAGGGCAGCTGGTTGAAGCAGAGACATCAGGGTGGGAGGAGAGGTAGGAAGAGGCAGGCACTGGAGCTCTGAAGTAGGATTTGATAACTATCCCTTGCACTTCCACGGCTCATGCTTTTCCAAAGAAGTTTAATCTTTTCTCTTGCTGCGTCATCATACTCAGCCTATGAGGGAAAGATGTAAATAATGTCACCTTTCTCCACCCAAACCATGGAATTAAAAACGAAGCACAGAGAAAATATTTTCTTTTCCTAAAATTGTAGCAATGTCATGACCAGGAGCTGTGGGTGAACATAAGGCTTGCCTTGTGGTGGAGGGTGATGATGGTTGTAGCATGGAAAGGTAACAAAGTGGTTCAGTTGACCCCTGTGATTCTTCACTGGCAGTAGCACCTGTCCCTGTGATATCCAATGCAGACCCAAAGGGCAGTTTGGGATTTGCTGATTGTCTTATCCTTGGCCTGACAAAGACTACCAGCTGCGACTTTGGACCACTTTGGCTACAGATGCCCCCAGATATCAGGCCAGAACCAGACACTGCTTCCTCCCTTTCATTTCCTCTCTACCCTCCAAAAAAGTACAGCCCCCCCCCCCTCTTTCTAGTGCCTTGGTGGCTTGAAGATGCTTCAAGGTCTCCATAAATGGAGAAAATAAGAATATTCAGAATCACTGTAGTTCCAAAGATACAGGGAATGTAAAAGAGAGCAGGTGGGAACAGGATTAGAGAATACAGTCATCCCTTTACATCCATGGGGAATGGGTTCTGGGCCTTTCTATGACTACCCAAATCCAAGGATGCTCAAGTCAATTTATAGAAAACATTGCAGTGTTTCACAGAACATACAACCATCCTCTTATCTACTTAAAATCATCCTACTACAACGTACATGCTGTGTAGATAGTTGTTAGACTCTATCAATTAGGGAATAACAAGAAAAAAGTCTGATCTGTTCAGTGCAGATGCACTAAATCTTAAAAAACATTTTAAGTCATATCCATTATTGTACAAAATCATGGGCTTCCTTGTGACATTTTCATACATGCATATAATACACTTTGATCACATTCACATACACTCATTGCTCTCTCCTGTTTCCCTTCCTCCTTCTTCTAATCCCTTTCCCCTGTCATAATAGTTCCTTTCTGTTTTCATGTCTTTCCCCTTACATTTCACATATGAGAGAAAATGTGTGAGATTTGTCTTTCTGAATCTGGCCTATTTTGCTTAACATAGTGATCTCTGGGTCCATTCATTTTCCTGTAAATGAAATAATTTCATTCTTCTTCATACTCCATTGTGTATGTATACCACATTTTTGTTATCTGTTCATACACTGATGGGCTAGTTCTATGATAATATGTAAATAATGCTGTGATAAACAAGGGCATGTAGGTATTTATATAATGTGCTAACTTTGATTCCTCCGGAGTAGTACACCCAGCAGTGGTATACCCTGAGTGTACCCAGGGTGGTTTAGTTAGATTATATGGTAGTTTTATTTTTCATTTTTGGAGGAGGTTGCATACTGATTTCCATAGTGGTTGTACTAACTTATATTCGCACCAACCGTGTATAAGAGTTCCTTTTCATCTGCATCCTCCCCAGCATCTATAGTTTTTTTGTTTTCTTGATAGTTGTCATTTTGACAGAGGTGAGATAGAATCTCAATGTTACTTTGACTTGTGTTTCCCTGATGGCTAAAGATGTTGAACATTTTTTCATGTAGATTGCTGATTTATACTTCTTTTTCTGGAGAAGTGTTTATTTCATTTGCCCATTTATTGATTGAATTATTTATTCTTTTTGTCTTTAATTTTGAATTCTTTATATATTCTGGATATTAATCCCCTGCCAGACGAATAGCTAGTTAAGATTTTGTCTCATTCTATGGGCTATCTCTTCGCTCTCTTAATTATTCCAATTTTGTGTGCAGAAGCTTTTGAATTACATGCAACCCCACTTGTCAATTCTTGCTAGTGTTTTTTGAGCCATTGAAGTACTATTCAGAACGTCTTTGTCTATGCTTACATCTTGAAGTGTTTTCTCTAGGTCTTCCTTTAATGGTTTCAAAGATTCAGGTCTTTTTTTTTTAAGGTCTTTGATTCATTTTCAGTTGACTTTTGTACAAGGTGACATAGGGTACCAGTTTCAGTTTTCTACTTGTGACCAGTTTTCCTAACATTACTTGTTGAAGGTTGTCTTTTCTCCAGCGTGTGTTTTTGACACTTTTGTAGAGAATCAGATGGCTGTAGCTGTGTGGGTTTATTTCTATGTGCTCTATTCTATACCACCAGTCCATGTATCTATTTTTGGGCCAGTACCATGCTGTTTTTTCTGCTATGGCTCCATAGTATAATTTGAAGTCAGGTATTATGAGACCTCCAGCATTTCTCTTTTTGCTCCAGGTTGCTTTGTCTATTTGGGGTCTTTTTTTTTTGTTTTGCTTCCATATGCATTTTTAGGACTTTTTTCTAGTTCTGTGAAGAACTAGAATTTGGACTTTTGATGGGAACTGCATTGAATTTTCAGATCAATTTTGGTAATATGTCATTTTAACAATATTAATTGTACTGATCCATAAAAATCAGCGATTCTTCTACCTTCTAGTGTCTTCTTCAGTTTCTTTCCTCAGTATTTTATAGTTTTCACTGTAATAAAGAATAAACCTTTCTTAGGTTTATACCTCACTATTTCATTCTTTTTGAGACTTTTTTGAATGAGATTGTTTCCTTGATTTCTTCCTCAACAGATTTATCATTGGTTTACAAAAAAGCTAATGGTTTTTATGTTGATTTTGTATCCTGATACTTTGCTGAATTTGTTTATCAGGTATAAAAGTCTTTTGGTGATTTCTTTAGGATCCTGTAAGTATTAGATCATATCATCTACAAATAGAATAATTTGACTTCTTCCTTCCTTATTTGCAACCCTTTTATATCATTGTCTCGCCTTATTGCTCCGCATGATATTTCAAGTGTCATATTGAATAAGAGTGATGAGAGTAGGTACCTTTGTTTCCAGCTTGATTTTAGAGGAAATGCTTTCAGTTTCCCCCTATTCAGTATGATGTTAGCTACTGCTTTGTCATAACCTTTATTAAGTTGAGGTATGATCTTTCTACATCTAGTATCAGGAAGGGATGTTGAAATTTACCAAAGCTTTTTCTGCATGTATTGAGATGATTGTGTGTTTTTTGTCCTTGATTCTATTAAGTTCTGTATGACATTCATTGATTTGAATATGTTCAACCAACCTTATATCCTTGGAGTGAAACAAATTTGATTATGGCATATAATATTTTTCATGTGTTGTTGAGTTTGGTTTAAAAGATTTTATGAGGATTTTTGCATCTGTATAATCAAAGATATTGATCTATAGTTTTCTTTTTTGCTTGCGTCTCTATTTAGTGTTTCATCAAAGTACTACTGGCTTCACAGAATGAGTTTGGAAGTATTCCTTCCATTTCTGTCTTATAGAATAGTTTGAGAAGTATTGGTATTAGTTCTTTAAAAGTATGGAAAAATTCAGCACTGAATCCATCCAGTCCTGGGGTTTTCTTTCTTGGGAGACTTATTGCTATGTCAGTAGCATTACTTGTTATTGATACATTTTAGACTTTCTTTTATATATTCTTGTTTCAATTTTAGTAGGGCATATGTTTCTCAAAATGTATCTATTTCTTCTAAATTTTCCAATTTATTGGAGTGTAAGTATTCAACAAAATTTCCTAACAATTCTTTGGATTTCATTAATATTTTTGTAATATCACCCTTGTGATCTCTAACTGTTAATCTGGGTCTCCTTTCTCTTTGTTTTTTTTATTTGACTAAAGATTTGTCAATCTTGTGAATCTTTTCAGAGAACCACCTATTGGTTTTATTGATCCTTTGTATTATTCTTTTAGACTATTTAATTAATTTTAGCTCTGGTCTTTATTTTCTTTCCTTTTTTTTTGGCTTGTTCTTGTTTTTCTAAGACCTGTAGATGTACCACTATGCTATTTACTTAATCACTATATACTTTCCTTTTAGAACTCTGCCTTTGTTGTATCTCATAGATTCTGATATTTTGCATTATGATTTTCATTTCAAAAATTTCTCTCAACCTCCTTACTTTCTCCCAATTTCCCATATATCATTCAAAAATATATTTTTCAATTTCCATGTGTGTTTATAGTTTCTCTTGCTGTTAATTTCTAGTTTCATTCAATTATGATCTGATAAGGAATAAGAAATTACTTCAATTATTTAATATTTTTAAAGACTTGCTTCATGGCCTAAAATATGATCTATTTTGGGGAAAGTTCCATGAACTGCTAAAATGAAGGTATATTCTGAAGCTGTTGAATGGAATATTATATAGCTGTTTGTTATATCCATTTGTTCTACAGTATAATTTAACTCTGAAGCTCCTTTGTTGATTGCTTAATGATCTAGAATCTGACTCTAGGTAAGAGAGGGGCATTGAAGTCACACATTATTGTATTGGGGCCTATCTGTCCCTTTATGTCTGGTACTGTTTGTTTTCTATGAAATTGGATGGACCAGCATTCATTGCATATATATTTAAAGTTGTTATATCTTATTGATATATTGTTATTCTTATCAATATTTATTGCTCTTCTTTGTCTCTTCTGAGTAATTTTGTCTTGAAGTCTGCTTCGTCAGATATTGAATGTAGCAAGTCTTTCTTGCTTTTGGATTTCTTTGTTTAGAATACCATTTTCCATCATTTTGCTTTTTTGTTTTTTTTCTGGTGAGGTTTGTTTCTTTAAAGAAGGAAACAGTCAGATCTTGATTTTTAATTCAATCAGCCAGTCCATGTCTTCTAGTTGGAGAATTAAGACCATTTACATTCAGGATTATAGTGGAAAGGTGTTTACTAATTCATGTCATTTTGCTGTTTTTCTAATGTTTGATTCCACTCTCCTAGTGGGATTTCTTATTTCCTGTGCTCTTATGGCTATATTTATTTTCCTTTTTTTTTTTAATGTATAGGATTCCTTTAAATATCTTCTGCAATGCTGGTTTAGTGGTCATGAATTCCTTTAGTTTATGCTTATCTTAGAAGGTCTTTATTAATTCTTTAATTTTGAAGAATAACTTTACTTGATATAGAAATTTTGGGTCACAGTTATTTTATTATAGGGCTTGAAATAGCAGCACTATTCTGCAATGTTCTGCCCTAAAGGGTTTCTATTGAGAAATGTGCTGTTATTTTGATATATTTGCTTTTATAAGTGAGTTGGTGCTTTTCTCTCACAGATTTTACTATTCTTTCTGTGTTTAGTACCCTTAGCATTTTAAATATAATGTGGCATGGGGAGGTTCTTTTCTGGTCATGCCTGTTTGGGGTTCTAAATGCCTCCTATACCTAGATGTCCATATCTTTTCCGTGATTTGGGAGATTTTCTGCTACTATTTCACTGAATGGTTTTACTGTGTCTTTTGTCTATACCTTGGCACCTTATTGTACATCAAAATTATGTAGTTTGGTCTTTTAATTGTGTCTTGCATGTTCTTCTAATAAATTCTTATTTTTTATTTATTATTGTCTGAATGTTCTCATTCATCATCTTTGTCTTTAAGATCTGAAATTCTCTCTTTTGTCTCATCTAGTTTGTTGCTATGGCTTTCCACTGAGTTATTTGTCTTATTGAACTTTAAATTAGGTTTCTGTTTATTCCTTCCCAATGTCTATATATTTGTTGAACTTCTCATCCATGTCTTATATTGTTTTTCTGAATTAGTTCAGTCCATATTTTCTTGGAATTCATTGATTTAAAAAAATCACTGCTTTGAAATTTTTATCCAGTATTTCATACAATTCTATGTCTTTGGATTCAGTGTGCTAGATGATTATGTACTTGGCGGGGGAAGTCATGTTGCCTTGTTTTTTCATATTTCTTTTTATTCTGAAATTTGCACATCAGTTTGGATGGATATCTCTTCTATTTCTATGTGAAAGGAGTAGCCTTCTTTTGATGATGTGTCTGGAGTTAGTGGGCTGTTGTTGAATCCAATTTCCAATTTGATTTTGTAATATAGTTTTCTTGAGACTTCTTTGGTGGGGATTAGTGTATTTTGAGACAGTGTCCTGCTTTTCCTGTAAGTCTCACAAGAGTGAGGTACTTCTAGCAGATCAGGCAGATGTATTGTAGACAGTGGAGTATATGAGGTAAACCCTCTTTTGGATAGCATGGAAACAAAGCTCACTCACCTGGAGTTTACTCTGACTTGGGAGGAGGAAGTGCAGCAGGTCCCAATTCTAAGCTTTCCGCTGCCTGTGACTATAGTCCTGGTGCACCAGGCATGCTTTCCTACCTTTTTAAAGCTGGCTTCCCTAGCTACCTTTTTAAGGGGGAAAGCCTGATGCATTCTGTTTTGTATCTTTGACTCAAATACCACTGCATATATTTTTCAATGGGCTTGCTTCAGCAGGGTTCTGCTGGGGACACACTGAACCACAGGGTTGATGCTTGCTAGAACACTTGCTGAGAGTTCCAAGGAAAAGGAAAAGGTAGAGACTTGTTTCCCAAACAGTAAAGTTGGGCTGAACCTTCTCAAGATGGCTCCTGTTACTATACTGTGCTTTTACGTTCAGAAGTGCAGAGCACTAGCACACTGCTATGCATTACCCAGATCAGCTAAGTTTACACTGCCTTTACGTTTTACATTTGTTTCTGTGTCAATTTTCTCCACTACATCTCTCCCTATTTTTCTTTCCGTTACTCCTCCCCTCTGTTGGGGACCACTGGGCTCAGCGATAATGTGTTCTTTCTCCTCCTTTGTTCCAATAACCACAGTCTCTGGGTCTCTTCAAGTCTGCCCAATTTAAATTTTAATATGTTCCCTCAGCCACCCAACTTTGCTGAGAAGCTGTTTTCTGGCTCTTTTGATTCCTATCTGTTGAGAAGCTGGAAAGTGCTTTGTGCTTCTAATTTGCCATCTTGGTTCTCCCCAAAGATTTCAATTCAGGGTTGGTTGAATCTGAGGATATGGAACCTGAGCATACTGAGGGTTGACTAAACATAGACCACCTTTTAGTTCATGGTAAGAATGTTTTACTCTGGCATTGGGGGGAGCCATTTGAGTGGGGAATGAATGAATAGATGTACAGTTTTAAAAGATTACTCTGTGGGTGAGGGACAAAAATGGATTAGGGCAGATGTGGATATGGGCAGATGCTGCTACCATGGTGGGGCTGTACCTGTCCATCTTCAGTGGGAGATCCCTGGTCATTTCATTTGGCCAGTCCTTGACTAAATATAGAATCTTTCCATTCCTTCTACCCTAAGCTCTAAGAGCTTATGAGGCTCCCAGACAGTTAAAAATGGTAGTCACGTATGGGGTGATCGGTTGAGGAGCTGGGCAGAGACTCGTGGCTCATAAGAAGTCCCTTTGACTGGACAATCAAGGGTTATCTTCCCTCAGTGATACCAGGCCTTCTTCTGAAACTTTGCCTGTGTCCTTATGTTCCTGTACTTCCTCCTAGTTTTGCACCATTCCAGCTTGAGGAATTTTAACCATGTGTTAGTTGGAAGGCAATTAGCTTTATCAGTAGTATCTGAATATTCACAATATGCCTTGATCAGCAGCTTTTTTGAAATAAGAATATGTTACTTTTGAGTTTCTGGGTCCCTAATAACTCACAACTAGATGAAGAATGGTGGGATTGGGGTAAATGTATTCTAGGCAGAGGAACAAGCACATACAAGATCCAAGTTGGGAGAGAGTGTGGTGCATGAAAACAGGGTAGTATGCTAGAGCCAGAGGGCCAGGAGAACATGGGGACCAATGAGGTGGAGATGTGGGCAGGGCCTGGTTGTGCAGGGTATCACAGCCCAAGAGCAATGGGAAGTCCCAGAAGATTCTGCACATAATGGGTGTCTTGGCCAGACTGACATGTTATAAGAATCCCCTGGCTGTCTTAAGGGGAAAGAGGTGGAGCAATAGTGACTGCAGGGACACCTGTTAGGAGGGCGTCATGGTTACTCAAGTGAATGAGGGTGAGACCTGGCACTAGTGTGGGAGCCATAGAGGTGAAAAAAGATTAATTTGGCAGATGTTTCAGAGGTAAAATTCACAGGTCTGGTGCCAAAGTGGATATGGGGCATAAGAGAAGAAGGCTGTTTGTAGATTTCTGGCTTGTGGAATTAGTCTAGGGTGAAGCATGAATGGGGGGGGGTACTGAAAAAGAATGCTGTTGGGAGATCATCAGCTTGGTTTGGGGCACGTGGGCTTTAAGGAGCTCTGAGACATCCAAGGGTAGATGTCATGCAAGCAGGGCAGAGTGTACACCTGGCACTTAGAGGTGAGTAAGGGTTGTAGGCAACAATTTGGGCAGTTTCAGCAGTAGGGGTAATGATAATGACAGTGTCAGGAATAATGGGATCACCCAGGAAAAGTTGGAGTGTGACAAAAGGTCCTAGGTCCAAACCTTGGGAAAATCCATTTAATTGATGCAGAGATGGTTGGGCCATGCCCTCTACCTACATAACACTCAGTCACCAATACCCAAGGATATGTCTGTTGTTCAAGGCAGCATGTGCTAAGAGCCAAGAGAATGGTGAACAAAGGAAAGAATATTTCCAAATGTGGTAACATGTCCCACAGGCTGTGTATGATGATGGTCTTGACCTCCAATTGATCTCCCATTACCTCTTCTAAGCTTCTTAAGGGGTTTTCTACAAGTGTGTTCACCTGCCCTACACCCTAATGGCCAGGTTTTCACTTACACCTCCTTAGCCTTCCCCTCACAGTGCAATCCAGCTCTGTGTCTCTCCACTTATGTGCCATTCCTTCCTGCTATGCTTCTGTGGAGTGTGTACGGCTGAGCCATATGCTGCTCTCTCATCACTGGAGAGTGTGGAGGTTGGTATGAAAGCAAAGCCCCCAGGTAGCTGTGGTACATGTGCTGAGAGCAAGCAGTGGGAATAACCAGATATCTAGTGGGGGCCCCGGAGGTCAGCCTCAAGCCCCAAGTAGCCCTTTTAGGGGATGATTTGACCAAAGCTTTAGGTTGCCTCTGACTTTGACCTACCTTGAATCACAGTTGCAGATTTGAATTCAGCTGCAAAGGAAGAATGGTCCTGAGGTGATCTCTTTTCACTTGCCCAGTTGTGCATCAAACCTGTCATGGGCTTTTCAGAATTTCTTCGGTGTACAGTCCTTCTATTCCAAGGTATTACCTGGGCCAGTAGAAGGGCAGACATTCAGAAAGGCATAAGAGAAGAAGGATGAGGCAATATGGCACCAAGGAAGGAAGTCTCACCTTTAATGTCCCGAGCTGGAGGACTTCTGTTGCACTGCCAGTGTGCCTGCCCACAGCTGTCCTTCTGTGCTCTCTCCCTGTGGAGGACCTCCCTGGCCTTCCCTACCTTTCAGAATTTACCCACCCCTCAACACCCAGCTCCAGGATTGATTTCTTCTACTTTGACTTCTTAGTCTGGTCTCCATGATGTAGGCTAGAGTCCTCACTATAGAAATAAGCCATGGAAGCTTTGCCCTAGCTGGTCACAGTTATGTGTCAGGCATGCAGCTCTACATTCACAAAGAGATTACATTTCTGAAGTGCAGGGACCAAATGTTCTAGGCCTTCTGAAACTGTCCAGCAGACAGTTGAGCACAGGAAGGGTTGCTCTTCAGGATCCAGCACCCTGAAGAGTTGCCTTTTGATTGATTGATTGATTGATTCATTAAGTAGGTGGGTTTTAATTTCACATTGAGCTTAAAATGAAAACAAGAATAATAATTACAACCACCACCATTTATTTATTTATTTTGGTGGTTCTGGGGTTTGAACTCAGGGCTTCCCTTGCTAGGCAGGTGCTCATCATTTGAGCCACATTCCCAGCCATCTCTTTTGCTTTATATGTCATTTTTTCAGGTAAGGTCTTGTGTTTTTGCCTGGGGCCAGCCTCAGAAGGCAATACTCTTATCTTATAGCCTTCTGCATAGCTATACCACAAGTGCGTACCACCATGCCCAGCTGGTTGGTTGAGCTATGGTCTTACTAACTTTTTGTCCAGGCTGGCCTCAAAATTGCAATCCTACCAATCTCTACCTCCTGAGTAGCTGGGATCATAGGTGTGTGCCAAATGTTCTGCTTTGTGTGCATTCTCTTGTTCTCTCTTTGATCCTGCTAGTTTGAGATTGTCCTCATTTATAGCTAAAGAAACAGGCTCAAAGAGGCCTCAGTGCTTGTGCAGCTGAGGCTGTGACTTTTCTAGAGTGTTTCTCAGAGGAGGGACTAGACTGGCCCATCTGGGGCTCAGTGGTCTGCTCTGTGGAAAGTAGAGTTGGAATGCTTCATCTCTTGCCCCTTCCATCCTAACATTCTGTAATTCCATCACCTATGGGTGTCTTTTCCCTCCAGGGGGCAACACCAGAGTTTTCTGAGAAAGCACTGCCCTACTGCTGTGGGCTGCTGGAAAGGCCGTTCTGGAGAGGTTTGGAAAGGGACTGTGGTTCTCGAAGGCCTTGACCTAGGCAGCAGGTGCATGAGGACCCCTCAAGAACATTGAAGGATGGACAGTGTTCAGAGGATACCCTGTCCTCAGCAGGCCCACTGTTGGACTGTCCTTACTGTCTCCTTGGGTATGTGGGACTGGCCAGGGTACCTGCTGGCCCTGCTGCTCTGGGAGAGGCCTTACATGCGAGAAGCCCTGGGGTTTTGGTAGAGACCTTTTCTCTTCTCTCTTTCCAAGTCAGGCACAGTTTCTCTTGGTTAGAAGATGGCCAGAAGAGGATAAGGTTTCAGGGGCCAGGTGACCCCACCTGTTGGTCTTCAGACTCCCTGCTCCCCTCCCACAAGCCTTGGGCAGTGGCCCACCTACCTTGGCTTGAGTGATGCTCCACCTCTCTTCTCTTGAAGAAAGGCTCTCTGGCCAACCCTCATGTCCCCAAGGAGAAAGCAAGGACAGACCCACAGTGGCTAGTGGTGGACAGCTTGCTTAGCACCAGGCCCTGGGTTTGATCCCCAGCATTGTATATGCACACATGAGAGTATGATAGCCACGATTAGAAGGAGCTCCTGATGGTTCAGTGTGTGTGTGTGTGTGTGTGTCTAAGAGAGGGGAAGTTCCCATTTTATTTTACCCCTCTGTGGTCAATATGAGCTTGACTTAGACTTTCAGAAAATATAGGCAGTTTTTTTAGGGCTGTGGAAGTTTCCCTCCTCAGTGCCTCTGTTTCTTTGTGTCTCAAGTTCCCCATCACCTGAAGTTGTTTTTCCCTCCTCTCTCACAGATATCCCTCTGCTCCCTGGCTCTCCACGCCGTCTAAGCCCTCGGACAGTGCCCAGAGGGGGCCATGGCCCCACACATGTTCAGCAATACCTCAAGGTGCCAGCTTTCCGGGGCCCAAGACAATGGGTCATTTCCAATCGATATTCAGGTCATGCTTCTGAGAGAGCGAGACCCCACAGCAGCTCTGTGAGTACCAGGGGTGGGCTGGCCCTGATGGAGGCCCTAAGGGAGTCTCTCTCCTGGGACCCCTCCAGATGGGGCATGTGTGTTCATGCGAGAAGCCCTGGGGTTTTGTTAGAGAACTTTTCTCTTCTCTCCTTCCAAGTCAGGCACAGTTTCTCCTGGTTAGAGGATGGCTAGAAGAGGATAAGATTTCAGGGGCCAGGTGACCCCACCTGTTGGTCTGCAGACTCCCTGCTCTCCTCCCACAAGCCTGAGAAATCTGTATCCTCTGCTGTGGTGGCTCTGATCCTCTCGTGCCTGGCACTTCATCTGGTTGCCCAGGTGACCTCTCAGGTGGCTGCAGAGGCAGCTGGGTATCATACCAGTAATAAACAGGGAAACACCCAGAGGGAGGGAGGCAGGTCCCTGCCTTGCTCCGCCTTGTTCTCTCTCTCTTCTTTCTACCTCTCCAGTCTGGAGTGGAAGAAGCAGGAGTCTGTTCCCCTGCTGCTGTCATTGGCAGATCATTGCCAGTGGCTGGAGAGGAGGAGGAGGAGAATGTGGGTCTGTGAGGGGCACAGTGTTGACTGATTTCCTGTGGGTGGGGCAGGAGACTAGAAATTGACTTTTGTTCCCATGGATCCAGAGAACCTGCCAGTGAGTATTTCTTTGTGCGTAAGTATGTAGTGTTTGCAGGGTGACATGCAGATCTGTATGTAAGGAGGTGAGCATGTGTGGGTGTGTCAGTGCATGTGGGAGGTTGTGTGTGTGCATGAGCGTGCCCTTGGGTAAATGCATGTGTGCATGGACATCTTCACATGTATGCAGAAGTGCTGGTGTAGCGAGATGGGAGTGGAGGAGACTGCATGTGTTTGTGGGTACCCGTGTGTGTGCATGTGTAGGAGTAGGTGTGTTGTTCTGGGTGTGGGGCAGACAGTGGAGATATGCAGGAGTATGCTGCAGTGGGTGCAGTCTATGTAAGTAAGTACATATGTGTGTATGGATACAGGAATGTGTGAAAGGCAATGTGAACATTTGGGTAGAGGGCTACGTGGGCTAGGTGTGACAAATGAACTTAGGCTGCTCATCCTTTCATTGGACAGACAGGGTCTCTGGGTCTGAGGGACTTGCTTCCTAGTCTACTCCTGGGGCCCAGAGCACAAGGGCAACCTCTTTTGTCTCTCATCCCTTACTCACTGGACCTCTCCATTCCTGTCCTATTCTCCCCGGCTAGGTCATCAATAACTACTTGGATGCCAATGAGCCTGTGTCCTCAGAGGCCTGTCTGAGCCGCATGCACTTCCACGACAACCAGAGGAAGGTCGACTATGTCCTCGCCTACCACTACCGGAAACGTGGGGCACACCTAAGCCAAGGCTCCCCAGGCCACTCACTGGCTGTCATCTCCAATGGGGAGACAGGCAAGGAGCGCCAGGCTGGGGGCCCTGGTGACATTGAGCTGGGGCCACTCGATGCACTAGAGGAGGAGAAGAGGGAACAGCGAGAGGAGTTCGAGCACAACTTGATATCAGCTGGGCTGGAGCTTGAGAAGGACTTGGAGGTGAGGCAGGCCGGGGCAAGAGTCTTGGGGCAGGATGGAGCCTTGTCTTTTTTTCTCTTCTGGGGAAGCCAGATTTTCTTGCCCAAGGACTTGAGAGTCTTAGTATTGCTGATGCCTCTGCCTAGGCAATTCCAGGCAGTAATGAAATGGTGGTGGTATGTCAGCCAGCTCACTGGGAGTGGCCTGGCAAGAGATGAAAGGAAAGGCACTGCTTACTGAATCTTTCCTGAAGGACCCATCTGGTGGCCTTCTCCACAATGGTTTCTTTGGGATGAAGACCTGCTATGCACTTTAGCTCTAAATTCTTCTGTGGGGACATAAGGATATCCTTCACTAAGGAATGCTTGCTTGGGGCCCTCTGAAGGAGTTGAATTGAGACATTTGAGGGAACTGAATGGGACATACTTTTTTTTTTTTATCATCTTGTAAGCTGTGTGTAGTCTCATCTCTGGTCAGCAGACAGTCTAACAGATTCCATGAAAATCTATTCATCCACATATCCATCCATCCATTGACCCATTGATCCATCGATCCATCAATCCACCTACCTGCCCATCCACCCACCTGCCCATCCACCCGTCTGCCCATCCATCCATCCATTCACCCACCCCCCATCCATCCATTTCTCCACACCAAAGGAATACTTTAAAGATGACTAGTTCTCACCATTTCCTCACATCCTTTGCCTGTTTCACCTCCAACACTCTATTCCAGGTCAACAGCCTTATCTCAGTTGTGACTTGGTCACTCTGATCTTAAGGTCTTTGTGCTAGTGGCACTTTCCCAGACTGTGCATGCCCATTCCATCACCTCAGGTCTCTGCTCCAACCTTACCTCCTTCCAGACATCTTCTCTGGCCATCCCTGCTGAAGTAACCTCACTCCTGCCACTCTATCCTACATTCATGCTTTGCTTGTCTTCATCCTGTTTATCACTGTTACATAAAATAATGTAATAGATTGAATTATATATTTAATTTATTTTTACAGTACCAGGGTTTGAAGTTAAGGCTTTGCATTTGCTAGGCAGGCACTCTTCCACTTGAGCCATGCCCCCAGATTTTTTTGCTTTAGTTATTTTTCAGGTAGAGTCTTGCATTTTAATTTTTTTTTTTTTGCCTGGGCCATGATCTTCCTACTTATGCTTTCCACCTAGCTGGGATGACAGGTGCATGCCACTACAACCAGTATTTTTGTTGAGATGGGGGTCTCACTAACTTTTTTCCTAGGCTGGCCTTGACCTGTGATCTTCTTGATCTCTGCCTCCCCCAAAGCTGGGGTTACAGTCATGGATTTGTTAGTTTTTTCATCTGTGTTCCATTGACTCTGTGAAGACAGGGATCATTTTTTAATTCATTGCTGCATTCTGGTACCTAGGACAGAGTCTGTCACATAGTGGGTGCTTCATGAGTGTTAGCTGAGCAAATGAGTGGCTTCTTAGAGTCTCCAGCTTATCTGTAAAGTAGTATCTATCTTGCTGGATTGTGGTTTCATACGTCTCACCTTTAGATGGGGCAATGAAAACATCTAGCACAATGTCTGCTACATATTAGTTACACAGTACGTGATTATTATCATTATTTTAAAAGGTACCATGCTGAAGTTTAGGGTTCTGTTCTCATCTGAAATCTTTTTTATGAGTCGAGTTAATGCTATCCTCAAATTTTGACCCCCAGAGATCATTCGTCCTTTCTTCTGTTCAGGGGTAGAATGACATGTGTCTTGGCTCACACCCTTACTGTCCAGACCTGTGTTGCTTTTTCAGACCACTTAGGTAGGACATGCTCCCTTCAAGTTGTTGTTCCACTGGTATAAGGAGTATGTTTTTTTTCTTAGGGCTACTTTTGGCTCTCTTTGCTGTGGAGCTGCTACTTTGTTTTGAAACCCAAATATCACTTTCCTGCCTTTGTTTGGAGTCTGGTGAGCAGGTAGTGATATATTCTGACGGCCACATGAGGAACTCTGAGTACTTACCACTGTGGGGCTGCAGTCCCTGTACCTGTCACCGAGTCTCAGGTCATAGAGGCATGACTTTGCTCAGGGCTTAATTGGGAAGCATGGGAAGATCATGCTTAGGGGAGTGGACTCTGAAGTTGGATTAGATAGAAATGCTCACATCGCATGCCTGGCTTCTGTTAGCCTCAGGACCTTGGGCAGGTTACCTGAATCTTTTGAGTCAGTTGCTTTGTCTAAAAAATAGGACTAATATATTCTTCACTAGGTCATTACAAAGACAAAACAAGACAACTAAATAAAGTATCTGGAATAGGAACAATGAATAAGTGTTACTATTTTTTAGAATTCCTAGGTTTGGCAAATAAAAATGGAGGATGCCTAGTTAAATTTTAGTTTCAGATTAACAATGAATAACTTTCTTAGCATGAGTGTGCTCTATGCAGTATTTGGGATATACTTACATTAAAAATTTATTCACTGTTGACCCAAAATTCAAATATAACTGGCTTGGCACCTCTTACTACTGCTATTTGTGTCTCTGCCTATCTTTGCTGACCTATACCATATTTCACTTTGGTTGCTGTTGCATGTCCCTGAATTTGGCTGGGAATCAGAAGGGTGCAGAGATAGTCTTGGGACTGATTGGTGTTAGATGGGGGCATTGGCTGTGTCTTGGATAGTTGTCCCTACTGCATAACCACCCAAAATTCCTTTCTCCCAGTCCCCACTTAACTCTTCTTCACCAAGAGGACTACAGGCTGCTAAACCTTCCCCAATCCCTCTGTCATCACAGCCTCCACCACTGATGGGTCCATCATGACCTACTGCCTTACAGGATCTGCTCTTTCTTTTCTGAAAAGTAATTATAATTGGTATTGTGACCTTGCATGTTAATTGTAGTTCTCAGACATGGCACTGTTCACCCAAGGAACCTCTTGTTGTTTCTGTAAATATCCCCCTTACTCTTTACTGCCTACTCCCTCTGCAGGCAATCATTCTAGCACGTCATGGTTCTGGAAAATGTATAGTGCTGTTTTGCTCCATGCAATTTTGTTTTTCATTTTAAAAATAGCCTATTGTTTAGAATAGTTTTAGATTTACAGAAAAATTTGGAAATGGAACAGAGAGTTCCTATATACCTATCCTGTACCCATTTTGACTTATTATTAACAGCTTACATTAATAGGGCACTTTTGCTGCAATTAATGAATCAGTGGTGTGTACGTTATTATTAGCTATGTCCATGCTTTATTCTTGTCTCCTTACATTCTTTTTTACCTGCTGTCCTTCATTCTAGAAGCCTGTCTAGGATACCACATTACATTTAGTTGTCATTTCTCCATAGGCCCCTTTTGGAGGTAACACTTTCTTAGCGCTACATGCATTTTTAATTTACATAAAAGCTGCTTTATTTTCTAGTTCATTCTGTTTCTTACTTTTTTCTCTCAGCACTATAATTTTCAGATCCTTCGTGTTCTGCGTGTACATTTCATCCATTATTTCTAATGGGTAAGCAGTTTTCAGCCATCACAGTTTATCTAGTCATTCCCCTAATAACAGGGGACACATAGTTTATCTCCCACTGTGCATCACCCAACAAGGCTGGGAATGAACTGTCACTTCCTTCAGGGTCAGTTGAGCAGGACCTGCTTGGTTTCCCTTCTCTTCCTTATTGAATAGTGGTCTGAGAGTCATCATCTAGAACCTGTTATATTCTGAACAAACTCTGCATCAAGGTGCTTGGCTTTGGCCTTGAGCAGCAACTGGAACAGGTGCCCCGCAGGAGAGGGGCCTTGCCTGACTGCAGCTGGTGGCAGTCTTCCAGTTTGGAGAGCAAGTGCAGCAGTACCACCTGCTCAGCTGTCCCACTCCTTCTCTTTCTGGGCTGGGCTGTCTTTTGGGCTCTGAGTTCACTTTGAATTTAAGACAAATGGAGAGGAAATGGGTGCCTACCCATTTCCCCACTTAGCATTACAGATCAAAAGAACTTTGTATCCACCAAACCTATCTGAATGAATAACAGAAATCTTTTTCAGCCCTAGTTGATATGTGGGCGTGCTTTGGACAGGATGATAATTGGTATGTTTTTTCCACTTGGTGCTTTATTTTTTTCATGTGCATATTTCTATGTATTGACATTGTCCATGATCATACTTTAAAGGCAATTGATCATTTTATCAGATGATTGTACTATAGTTTGCCTATAGTAATTGTTTCACCATTTGGTTGGAATTTCATTTAGAGACTTCACCGGGGACGCTTATGGTTGACAGAGAAAGTTGTGTCCTCATTACCAGCTCATATAACTGAGGACCAGCTCTTTGGAGATGGGCAACCCTTCTAAGTGGGAGGCTAATTTAAGCAGTGCAGGAGGCATACCCAGTTTTCTGAATGAGGGTCCTCTAGTCTTATTGGGGCTATAGAGTGGTTGAGCTGGGCAAGGTCTCCAGTGACAGTGACAGTGCTGAGAGATCTGACCTGCCCACCTCCCCTTACTCTTTCCCAAACTTCCTTCCTTGATCCAAAGAGCCAGGAGGACAGGGGTCAGATGCACAGGTGTTGCCAGAGTCGACTGGGGGAGCCGAGCCCTGGGGCCAGGCACAGTGTGTTGGGGGCTGGCCGAACATGTTTATGTGTTTTGGGGCTCCACCCTTCAGTCTTACAGTTTGTGCAGCTGCCTCTTTGAAACCAGAGATGGAGGACAGGGCACCATAAGGTGTCTTCCCTGGGATTGGGGGACCAGGGAGTTGATAGCAGAAGCTTGCATTATCCAGCATGGTCTGGCATCTCCAGCAGCCCCATGGTTTGTTGTTGGCAGAGTCAGGCATGGAAGCCGAAGTGTGCTAGTGGGAGGTCCCAGAGGCCAAAGTTTCACTGAGGAAGTTGAGTTATCCTCATTCAGTTGGAGTCAGGGAGGAACTCAGAAATGACCCAAGCTTTTTTCTCCTTTGCAGAAAGGAGACCCCCTACTCTTGAACCAGACATCTGACAGGTCTGGACATCTGACCTCTCAACCCAAGTTATTGTACTGAATCAAAGGCATGAGTGAGGGGATATGTGTGGTGTATGACTTCATGACCTCCCAATAGGGTCCATTTAGGGAGAGGATGGAAGGCCAGGAAATTAGAAATTTCACTTTCTTAAAACCAGAAGCTACTGTTTCTTAGCCTCTGTCTTCATCTTTTTTCCTGTCTTCCTTTTAAGAAGAGAAGAATTTTTTTTTTACATCTGATTAAACAGATGACAGGACCACCTGTCCTTTAGGATTTCTGGAAGGTGGTGGGGGTGATTTTAGAAAATGCCTGATTTAATCTCTGGTTTTAAGGGAGGAAACTAACTGTGTCTCTTATACTTTTGCTTTTACTTGGGCCTTGGTCATCCCAGGGAGAATTGACAAGCACTTTGTAGGAGTTTCCTATTCCTTCCTGCCCAGAATCCATAGAAGCTCCTTGTAGGGGCCAGAAGTTATTTTTCCAAATGGGGAGTGAGCTACAGGGTGCCTTGTGCCCCCTGTCCAGAAGGATCATGTGGTGCCGGAGCAGAAAGCCACCGGACTCAGGGTATTTTGCCCTCCTGAAGGCCACTTTGACCTCTCTAAAGCACCAAGCCAGCCTGGATGACCCTCTTTCCTTACATGGTATAAGCCACAGCCTCTGAGATGGGACATGTGGACTTGGCTGCTGTCTTCCTTTCGGTGCTCATGTCAAACCAGCTTCTCTTGTTAAATGCCCAAGTCTTGCACTGGGGAAAATCTTGTTGTTTTGTTAGCTAAGGTGACAGTGTTCCCTGGAGTCTCCCTGCTCATTGCTCTTCCTCAGGTTTCTGGGCATCTGTAGTACAGGCTGTTAAGGGCTGGAGTGAGGGGAGTGTTGGGTTTCTGTGGGATGGGGGAGGGCTCTAAAAACTCATTGACTTTGTTATAAAATTAGTTTATTGCCCCTTCAGGAGTGGGCAGGGTTTTCATTCGTAGGAAGAGCCACAGGGTGCAGGGGAAGCACGAATGAGGGTTTTCATGATGTTTAGGCCACACTGTTCTGTGTTGATGGGTGCTGTGCTCTCATGGGTGTGGGTAGCAGTCTTGCTGCTGTTGACTTGCAGTAATGACTGGGGAAAACACGATGATTTCCCCCTGGCCTTGGATATGTTCCTGTCGTACTTGCCCCACCCTGAAGCAGTGTGCAGGAGCCTTGGGCTTTTTACCTGCCTCTCTTTCCCACCCCAAGGGATCTTCAGGAACACAATAATGACAGCTCAACAGTCCTGCTCCTGGGACTGCACAGCTGAGAGCAGAGCCACCTAGGGCAGGCAGGATTAGCCCTCAGTGGGCCTGGAGGTGGAGATGCAGAGGAAATCAAGGAAGGGCATTAATTCCCCCAAACCCAGTTATCTCTTTTCCAAAGAGTCAACACTTTTCCAAAGAGTTTTTAATGAAAAAAATGAGTGTTTAGTCTTCTCATTTAATATTCACTTAGCAATCCCACTGAGGCAGGTAGAATAGCTATTATCCCTTCCCATGGACTAGGGAACATGAGGTGCTTCCCAAGCTGGTGCCCTTTTAAGAACTGGGCCTTGAAACTAGGTTTCCCAACCCTGGCCCTCCCACTCTCTTCTCTCTTTCTCTCCCCCCTTCTCCCTCTCCCTCCAATTGCTCATCTCAGGTGTTCGCAGCCTTCTACCTGGTCTGTGTACTATGATTGTAAGAAAAAGCAAGCCAACAGTTACTATGGAAGTAAATGGGGGACAGCAGGGTTGTTAGCAGAATCAGTGTCTACTGCAACAGGCAGTACTTTGGGGTCCCCACCTTCCATCATTCCTCAGGACTTGCCTGGGGGCTCAGGTAAAATCAGAGGATTCATGAATCTCTTCAGCAAGATTCATGGAAATTGACATGAACATCGCTGGTTTGGAAGTTTCATCTATTGTGTTCCACTCCTCATGGCCAATAGCTGGATCTGTCCAGCCCAGCAGTCCAGGGGTGGGAATGTGGACCTGGACAGGCTGACAGCTGCCTCGTTGAGTTTCCTTTGAGGAATGGGTTATCCCCAGGTGTCGAGGGCTGTGTCTGTCTGGCTGTGGCTATTTCAGCCCAAGCCATGTTTCTGTCTGTTTTGTCTTGGAGCATTTGTAGCCCAGGGAACTTGTACTTAGTTCATCCACAGGCCATTGGAAGGTCAAGACTTCTCAGGCCTCAGCAAGGCTCACAGGTTTTAGCACCATTTTGGGAACAGAAAGTCAGAAAGGGTGGAATGTGATGGGTGTGCCATTCTGTTGTGTTCTCTTCTCTGTCAGTTGCAAACTCAGCAACCCCCAAAGATTTCAGAACAGAAGCTCTGGGGCCCTCGGAGTTTGCATGGGTTTGCTATCGGCTCCCTGCACACACTACCCACCTGTGGTTACGGTGTTGTACATGTTGCTATGTACTGTCCTCACTGTGCTCTGTGGAGCTGGGAAGGATGCATC
Source organism: Castor canadensis (assembly GCF_047511655.1). Classification (NCBI taxonomy): domain Eukaryota; kingdom Metazoa; phylum Chordata; class Mammalia; order Rodentia; family Castoridae; genus Castor; species Castor canadensis. The sequence goes on from NC_133391.1 coordinate 37,731,221, forward strand.
CAGACCAACCTAGACCATGACCTGTGAGCACGGTCTGGAGTCTCAGCTTTGCTTGCTGAATGATTAGAAAAATCATTATTTTGGAAGGTGACTTCTGCCCTTCCATGCTTGTCCTTTTCCAACAGTGTGATGATAAGAAACACTTCGGTCATGGAGAGCAGAGGGCTGTGTTGACTGATGTGTGCCTTTGTTCAAGTTCTAAGCCCTGCTTGGCATACACTTTTAATCATAAACTGACCCAAGTTGGTTCTCCCACCCTGCCTACTTCTGTGCTTTAATTTCCCACTTTTTTCCTACTTTGTGAGCCGAGTTGAATTTTCTTTCCGTTTTCTGAATGAATGAACCTGCTTAATGTGTGTATTAGGCATCCTCAAAGGGAGGATTTCGGGAGCTTGCTGTCTAGTTGGGAAACAGGAGAAACACGCACAGAGGGTTAAAAATTAAGGCATGGATGCTGATTGCTTCTTTTTCTCTGGGTTCCTTGAGCAAAAGATCTCTCACAATTTTCAGTTATTTGGATACCAGATATGATTTTGAATACCACTATTTACTAGTTTCATGTTTTAGACATATCCATTTACTATCTATATTGTCATTTGCTGAATACTTTTGTTAAATTTGCTCACTTATGAAATTTAAATTTGCTTTAAGTGGCTCATGCCTGTAATCCTCGCTACTTGGGAGGTTGAAATGAGTACTATGGTAGCTCAAGCAAAAGGTTTGAGAGACCCCATCTTAATCTGTCATCCAAGCTATGCAGGAGACTGAGATTGGGAGAGTAGAGGTTCCAAACCAGCCTGGGCAAAAAAGTTAATGAGACCCCATCTCATGATAAAAGCTGGGTGTGGTATGCATCTGTCAACATAGCTGTGGTGGGAAGCATAAAATAGGATGATCAAGATCTAGGCTGGCCTTGACCCTGTCTCTCAAATAATCACAAAGGGCTGGAGGGGTGGCTCAAGTGATAGAGCATAGCAAGTGTGAAGTCCTGTGTTCTAACCTCAGAACCACCAAAAAAATACTGCTTTTAAAGCAAAAGAAATATTAAGGACAATTAGAAGGGTTAATCTGATCAAAGTACAATATGTGAATGTGTAAAATACCATGGTGAAACCCCTTTGTACAACCAACATACACTAAGAAAAAAGGAACTATTGTGTCATTATCAGAAATGGAGAACGAGTATCACTAACCAACAAATGAACAGTAACTACAAAGATAAGCACAGCACCAGCAACATGGTGTCATTGATTTCTGGCTGGATTTGTTGCCTGCATGGGTCTTAGGTTGGAGCCTGCTTGCTCTTTGTTAAGGAGGCTTAGCTATGGTCTTGGTATCAAACTCAGATATCATCTTTCTGAGACCACTTGAAAGGGACTTTCTCATTATTATTAATTATTGTTATTATTATTTGTGGTACTGGGGCTTGAACTCAGGGCCTACACCTCAAACCACTCCACCAGTCCTTTTTGTGATGGGTTTTTTTCAAAATAGGGTCTCATGAACTATTTTCTGGAGCTGGCTTTGAACTGTGATCCTCCTGATCTCTGCCTCCTGAGTAGCTAGGATTACAGGCATGAGCCATCAGCACCCAGCTTCTAATTATTATTAATTTTTAAACATTATTTGATGATATACCTGTCCATACCCTGATGCCCTTGTTTACTACTTAGGGAACATTATCCAAACCCTTAGATCATCCCCTAGAGCTATACCTGTCCCTGGTCAGACTGAAGACTTTGGGAACTACATTGGATCCTTTTTTTTTTTTTTTGCAACAGTGTCTGACACATAATATGTCCTCAAGAACATCTTTTGAGTTGACTCAATGCATAACTCCCAGCAAAGACAATGCATTTTGAAGTTGTTGAGGGTGGAGTCGGCAGGGAAAGCTTTCCAAAGGACAGGGACCCCTTTTCAGCCTTGTTCTCTTCACCTGCTCAGAAGTTCTCCTCAATTCTCTCCACCCGGGTCACAGATCCTACTTCTTTAGCAGCAGTGCTGCCTTTAGTTCTCCATCTCATTCCCCAAACAGGGAAGAAAACACCACAACTCTCTGCACCCTTCTTAGAACCTCACATCCTGAAAGGGAGATAGGAAGGGAGGGACAGAGGGAAAGGCAGAAAAGGAGAGGGGAAGAGAGAGAGAGAAGGAGAGGGAGAGAAGGAGAAGAAGAGAGAGGGGAAGGCATAGGAAAAGAAATGGAAGGAGAAAAGGAGAAGGATAAGAGAGTGGGGAGAGATGGTGATGGTCAAGAGACTTGAGGTGTACACTGAACACCTGAACATCCGACCCCTGATCCAATTTTGCAAGGATTTGGTGATCTGCTTGGGTCAGAAGTTGAGCCCTGGGGATTTTTAGCAGTTCTTTTCTTCCCTTTTTTCCTTCCTTCCTTTCTTCCTCCCTCCCTCCCTTCCTCCTTCCTTCTGCCCTTCCAATCTTCCTTTCTTTCCATCCATCCTTCTGCAGTTCTCTCCCTTGCTTTTTTCTTTTAGCTCTGTCTAGCTCTGTTTGGTTGGGCAGGCTCCATGGGTTGTGATGACCACTGCTGTCAAGGCCTTGATGACATCTAGGTTCATGTCAGCTCTGGCAGTGGCTCCCACATTCATCCAGTCACTGGATATCTCCTTTTTTGTGTTGTTGGGATTACTGTTATTTTCCCCTCATATTAGGGCCTTGGGAATCCCAAACCCTTCCCTGCCCATGACCTTACTGCTGCTTTTGGCGTTACGGTAATGATAACAAGCTCATTGACTGCACTAGGCTCATTCAATCCTTACAACAACCATATTTACTACTACCGGCCCCATTCTGCAGATAACAATACCACGGATACATCATTGGTGCCACAAAGGGTCCAGATCTGAGCCTGAGCTCTCAGTTGCTGCAATGTCCTGTCTCTCCAGGGGTAGAGCTTCCTGCCTCTGAGCTTGGGATGCGCAATTGTGATACTGGCTCCCAGCCTTTGGGTCATCAGTTGCTTATGAAGACTTAGGAGCAGAGAAAGGAGCCTTTGGACTTGAAAGCACTCTTTACTTATACTTTGTTCCTGCCCCCTCTGTCTGCCGACCCCAGACCCCATCTTCCTCCTTCCAGCTTGGATGGGAGGTCCTGGGCTGGGGAACAATTGAATTCCTGCAGATACCTTTTAATTACCCATGGGCTGCTTCTGCTCAGCACTACCCTTGAGACTGTTGGGTGGATCTGGAGCCATCAGGGGGTGGCAGGAGGCAGCAAGAGATCCCCCAGGACAAGGCTGGAGGTGATGCTACATAGTGCCAGTTTCTGTGAAGGGTCTGGGCACTGTAGTGCCTGGAGCACCCCTGGGGCACTGGCAGGGAGGACAGGGGAGCCAGTGTGGAATGCCAGCCCCTGGGATGAGGGCTGGGATAATCCTTAGGTGCATCTTGCTCATTCCTTTTCCTGGGCATCAGGGGAAATGATGATGGGGCCAGGAGGTGTATGTTCTGGGCGTGCTCTGCTTTTGTCTCCAGTGACTCCATTCCTCCTTCAAATGCAGTCTCTTTCAGACTCTTCAGGATGGCTCAGTTTTGCTGCATTTTTATGAGGATCAATGCTGTAGGCTAATATTGGAGTGCTGGGTGCCAGCAGGTGGAGCTGAGCCCTGGAAACTACACCATATTGCTCTGTCCTTTTGCAACAGCCCTGGCCCCAGATGGGACTCCCCCCTCCTTTACCCTGGCTTTATTAAGCAGCTTACTGTTGGGGCCTAATGCTGTATCTGCCAGGCAGCATTTGGGGTGGAGCACCCCTTAAGTGCAGAAGCCCACACTGGCTTGAGATGAAGGAGTGTTCAGATGACTGGCACATTTGGGGAGGTCAGTGATTAATGAAGGAAACAGAAGGCAGGACATTGCCCGAGGTCATGTAAAATGACCATGTAAACATGCAGGTTAACTCCACATGGGGGCCAATTATGGAGGGGGAGAACTTAATCTTCTCACCGCCTCTTGCATTCTAGGTCATTCCCTCCTGCTGCTGGGATGGTTAGGAAATGGGAGCTAATTCAGTCATTAATCTGAGCCTAAGCCAAGCAGAATTACACAGATATGCTAAGGATCTCTGGCCCTTAAATGCAGAGTATAATTCCTTCCAGGCTGTGATTTATCTGTATGGCCACCTCTACTTCGTTTTCTATATGTATGCATGAATACATATGACTGTTTACATCCTAACTGTCTCACTAGAATGATTAGAACCCAGAGTGTTAGGGATGGAGAAGTTTTCAGAAGGAGAAAGTTCTGGTGGAAAGCCTAGTTTGAACGCCAGATTGAATCTGAATCAGATTATATTAAGTGATATATGACCCTGGACAAATCGTATAACGTCTCATACCACTTCATTTTCTTATTTGTAAAAATAATCTGGTTGGTTATTTTGAAGAAGGCTGACACATCACAGAGTGGGGACTTCATCTTTGCCAAGGAAGCGAATGTTTTTTCTTTTTTTAAATTCGTTTATTCACATGTTCATACATTATTTGGGTCATTTCTTCCCCCTAACCCAGCCCCCTCCCTCTCCTTCCCACCCCCTTTGCTTCCAGGCAGAATCTGTTCCGCCCTTATATCTAATTTTGTTGAAGAGAAAACATAAGCAATAATAAGAAAGACAAAGCGTTTTTGCTAGTTGAGATAAGGATAGCTATACAGAGAGATTCCTAGCATTGCTTCCATGTACAAATGTGTTACAACCCAAGTTGATTCATCTCTAACTGACCTTTTCACTAGTTCTTGGTCCCCTTCTCATACTGACCTCTGTCACTTTAAGGTTTCTGTATTAGTTCCTCTGCAGTGGGGACATCAAATGCTTTCATGTTTTGGGTTTCTTACCTATCCTTATACCTCCCGTGTGTGCTCTCCCCTTGTCATGTGACCCAAGTCCAACCACATTTAGAAGCAAATGATAATGCTTGTCAAAGGGCTTCTTGTAGTGCCTGGCACACATCAGGAGCTTGGTATTAGTTCCTTAAGCTCAGGTCCAAAAATCCTTCATACACTTTTGTCTTTTTCTGGCCTCTGGGATGAACTACCTATAAATTGATGTGGTCTTCCATCCTGATTACATCTCTCTGTTCTGGTTTTATGGACCAGGGTGCAGCTCCAATACCTGTCAGATGCTATGCTGTGGAGGAACACGACTCTTTGTTCAGCAGAGTCACTGTTTTTTCTGCTTCTTTCTGGAGTCTCTGGAAAACTCTCTAAGAATGGCACTCCACATTAGACACTCCTCTAGGAGGCCAATGGTCCCCAGGAAGATTCACCTGCAGTCACAGAGACTGTTGCATTTTCTGGGCCCATGAATCAATACTCCATCTTCGTGCCCTGGCTTGAGCTAGAAGCCTTGCTTGCTACATGGAACACCTGTTTTAAAATTCAAGAATATTAGTATAGCTTGTTACACTGAACTCTTTTTTATTGAATATTCAACCTAATTTGTCTGCCTCTTTAACCTGGACTTTCAAGAATTTGTTTGAAGCTGTAACTCACTGTGTTGAAGAGGGTATCTTCTCTGTATATGCCTCTAAGTACCATCTATCTTATAAAACTACTTTAGTAAGAGAGACTATAAACTATCTCTTTTGCTTACTCATGCAGTATCTCTAAACTCAGGAGGGAAGTTCTTCTTAAGGTCTAACCTAAATCCCTCCAGAGAAAGTGTTTGATAGGGAAGGAGCAGGTCAGATGGCGTGCATTTGATTGGCCCCATTGGGTCTAATGTACGTGAGACTTTGTCTCGGGAGCCTCATTTTGAGGCTCCCATGTCCCAGACACTGGAGCAATGGGAGGGTTGGAAAATATCTTCCTTGTGGGCCTGGAGAGGATGGAATCTGGTTGTCTGTAGACTTGTAGCTCTGTCTCTGATTCAGGACAGGTCATGTGACTTTTCCCAGCTCTTGAATTTTAGTGTTTTCGACTGGTTTGAGCTCCTTATCTCCTGTCTCTTGGGATGTCTTATGAGCAGGTCAGCTACCCTCGTTCTGCACAGTCACACACTGCTGTGTATGAGAAATCTCAAAGTCATCTTGGCCATATCTTGCCTCTGGTCCAGGATGTCCTGTGCCAGGCCTCTGGCTCCTCCATCCTCTCAGATCATATCTCTTTTGGCTCTTAGAGTCTGACCTGAACATCTCTCTTGCCCTCTCAGCCCTTTGGTCCACTTAGCCTTAGCCTCTTGGGAGGCCAAGAACAGCTGCTCGGCCCCTCCCCTGTTCCGTCCTTGTTCTCATTGGGGTATCACCTCCATGCATCCAGCTCATGAATCCCCCGGCAATTTCTTCGTCACTAGATCACATTGCAAGCTCCTGTCCAAATGCTGTCTGGCTGCTTCCTGTTCCAGGCATCTCCCTCCCACCTGAGTATTTGTGTTTCTGATTATTTATCCCCAGATGCAACGGCCACATTTTTCCAGGTTGAATCTGCTCATTGTTACTTCCTGCCTGGGTTTGCTAACATCTCCAGGTCGCTTTTGCAGCCACTGGTGCAGGCTTGCTCAGTGTGGAAACGTGGATTTCCAGCCTTCAGAAAGAAAATCGTATAGGAACAGGATGGGGAGATCCAGGTAACCTGCTGAGAAGCCCTATCTCATCTGAAGTCAAAGTCCTTCCCAGGAGCATGTCTGAATTGATGAACGCAAAAAGCCAGCAAAGCGCCTCCAGCAGGGGAGTGACCTAGACAGAGACCTGTCCCAGCTGTTTGGCTGTCTCTGGTTCTCCTGAGCAAATACAAGGAGACGCCTTCCTGCCCTCTTGGCCTGGCTCCTTTTGAGCAGAGCAGCCATCACCAGTTCTAATTAAATACTCAGCAGATGAAGTGATGGAGCGCCAGAGAAGGGGTGGGGGCTGTGTGTTTGGCTACTTCCTGTCTAAGCCCTGTCCTTGGGAAGGGGGCATTTGGGGCTCTTCCAGGATGGCAGGGACCATGAGTGAAATGCAGAGGTAGAGTGAATGAATACCTCCTTGATTTTCTTTAAAAGGGAGAGTTTATTTTTATTTTCTTTCAATTTTATTTTATTGTAACCCCTAGATGACTCAGAAAGTCAGTGTTGGAAGGGATCCTTGAGATTTCAAGAGTCTTTAATCCAAATCTCATTTTACAGATGGAGGCCTCTTGAAATTAATGTCCTCAAGTTCATTAAAGCATTGTGCACTGTCCTCTGACCTCTGGATGGGTGCTAAGGGTTAGGCTTGACAAGTGAAGTCTCAGTGAAGGGGGAAGGGGGAGGGGCTCAGAAAGAGATGTCTGATCCAGGCAGCTCTGTCTTCAAGGGCATAAGGCCCAGCCCACCTGTGTTTTCCCTCGCTCTTTATTCTGAAGCAGAACTGGAAATTGAAGTTCATTGCAATGCTCCCTCTTCCACTCTCCCTGGACTCCCAGTGCTCTTGGTTGCCTGTGATTAAATTGAGATCCAAGGCTGTGATGTGGGGAGGGTCAAATGCTGCCCTTAAGAACTGTCTGGATTTGGGTGGCAAGGGAGCTGGCTTAGGAACCAAATTCATGCATCCCGTGCCTCTTGCCAGTTGTCTTCCTATCCAACCACAGCTTCCCGTCATCAAGCATGTCGTTAGTCAGGAGGGTTCTTCAGAAGATGCTGATTAATTTGGAGTGATTTTAAAATTCGTCTGGGGAAATAAACAGCTGCAGCCTGAAACACAGACGCACACACTTGTGCTGCTCAGTCCGCCCTCCACCCTGTCCTGTTTCCCCGATCTGGAAAAGAGCACACACCCCATTTATGGAGCAACACAGGGACTCTTGTGAATGATTTGAATGACCACTGTGTGAGGAAGAGGGATTAGCTGTCCTACAGACTGGCAAATTCTGTGCCAACAGACTGCTTGGTTTTAAGAACACTTGTCTGGAATCTGAGGGACCTTTGCCTCCTTCATTTGCACAGCTCTTTGCAAAAACAGAGCTACTTCTTTCTCTAAGAACCTTCTACTTCCCCAGGGAAGGGGGAGGAGAAAGGGAACAAATATTTGTCACCTGAGTACTTGTTGGACTTCTGTTTTCTTACGAAAATTGTTGTGAAGTAGCAATTACTGTTAAATTATGATTCCCATTCATAGACACTGAGACTTCTGGGTTCCATACAGAGCTGGTTACTTCCCACAACCCTGTGCTACCTTCTTATTCCCCTGGTGCTATGGATTTACCTGATGGAGGACTTCAGATCCATGGTTTCTGGGTGATCCTGTGATTGGGAGTGGGGTGCTGCTAATCTACCAAGTGTTCTGTTTCCTCTCTGAAGATGGAAATCATGCAATTTGCTTGTTTGGCTGAGTTGTTAGAATGCTTAATAAGACTAGGTCTGTAGCTCTTCAAGGTGTGATTAGAAATGACTGTTAAGCCATGAAGAAGAACGAAATGTTATCATTCGCTGGTAAATGGATGGAATTGGAGAACATCATTCTGAGTGAGGTTAGCCTGGCTCAAAAGACCAAAAATCGTATGTTCTCCCTCATATGTGGACATTAGATCAAGGGCAAACACAACAAGGGGATTGGACTATGAGCACATGATAAAAGCGAGAGCACACAAGGAAGGGGTGAGGATAGGTAAGACACCTAAAAAACTAGCTAGCATTTGTTGCCCTTAATGCAGAGAAACTAAAGCAGATACCTTAAAGCAACTGAGGCCAATAGAAAAAGGGGAACAGGAACTAGAGAAAAGGTTAGATCAAAAAGAATTAACCTAGAAGGTAACACCTACGCACAGGAAATCAATGTGAGTCAACTCCCTGTATAGCTATTCTTATCTCAACCAGCAAAAACCCTTGTTCCTTCCTATTATTGCTTATACTCTCTCTACAACAAAATTAGAAATAAGGGCAAAATAGTTTCTGCTGGGTATTGAGGGGGGGAGAGGGAGGGGGAGGAGTGGGTGGTAAGTGAGGGAGTGGGGGCAGGGGGGAGAAATGAACCAAGCCTTGTATGCACATATGAATAATAAAAGAAAAATGAAAAAAAAAAAGAAATGACTGTTAAGTAGAGATTTTCAGGCCACTAAGCTGGAACACTAATCACTTAAATCCTGAGTTTGATGAACATTTATTATGCATTGCTCACTATTTTGGGAAAACTGTGGAGTCCCAGTCCAGGCAGATGGTAGAGGACTTCCTCCCTTGGGCTGAAGCTTAGTTTGACACCTCAACCTATTACTTTTTCTTACTATGGACTGCTCACCCTCTTCTCCTTCATACCTAGGCCTTTTTATTTAGGCTGGGATTTGAACTCAGGGTTTCACAACTGCTAGACAGGCTCTCCATCACATGAGCTATACCTCCATCCCTTTTTGCTCTGGTTTTTCTGTGCCTCACTTTTTACCCAGGATTGTGGCCTGGACCACAGTCCTCCTATTCCAGGACTTCCACCATTGCTGGGATGCCAGGTGCATGCCCCATGCCCAGTTATTGGTTGAGAAGGGGTCTCACAAATTCTCTTGCCAGAGCTGTCTTTGAACTGTGATCCTTCCAATCTCAGCCTCCCAAGTAGCTAGGATTACAGATATGAATCACCAGTGCCTGGCTCAGATCTAGGTTTCTGTTTAAAAAAAATAAACTTTTTATTGAAGTATAACACATATCATAAAAATACACAAATTGTAAGAGTTCAACTTGGTGACTTATCACTAAGTGGACATACATGTGTAACCACGACCTAAATGAAGAAATGCCCCTTGGTTCTCCTCCCAGTCACAATCCTCAGCTCAAAGGTCATGACTATCCTGGCTCCAACACCACAGATAAGCTTTGACTGTTTTTGAGCTTTGTATAATTGGAAGTGTACAGAATATATTTTGTGTTTGGCTTTTTCTTGATCAAGATTAAGTGAGTGAGATGCATCTGTGTTTGTGCAGTACCTTATTCTCTACCATATAGTATTTTGTTGTTTGAATGTACCACGTTTACTTACCCATTCTAGATATTGGGTTGTTGCCTGTTTTAGGGTCTCATGGATAATATTGTTTTGACTATTATTTCATGTCTTTGGGTGGATGCATTTCTGAGTGGAATTTCTGGGTCAGATGGTAAATGTATTTTCAGCTTTAGTAGACATGACTGAACAGTTTCCAGTGTTCATACCAGTTTATATTCCCCTAGGAAATATGAATGCCCAATTCTCCACTTCCTGTGAACACCCAGTATTGTTATTCTATTTGTAGCCATTTTGGGGTGTGTATAGTATCTGTGACAACTTATGTGAAAACCTTTTATGTGATTCTCTTTTTTGTGAAGTGCTGTTTGAATCTTTTGACCATTTAAAAAATTGGTTTTCTGATTTTTTTCTTATTGATGTGAAGAAGTTCCTCATAGATTTTTGGTTCAAGTCTTTTGTCTAATACATGTTGTTTTGCAAGTATCTCCTTTGCATTCTGTGGCTTTCCTTTTTTTACTTATGTCCTTTGGTGAACAGAGGTTTTTAATTTTATTTTAGTGAAACTTATTGATCATTTTTTCATATTTTTATTAGCTTATACTAACTGTACAAAGTAATGAGCTTCCTTATGACGTTTCCATACATGCATATATAATGTACTTTGATCCTATTCACCCCCTCTAATACACTTTCATATCCTTCCTCTCCTGTTTCACCTTTCACATTCATAACAGACATCCCTTTTCATCTCTGTTTTTATTGATTTGGATCTTTCCTCTCTTTCTTTTGGTTAGGTTGACTAAGGATTTGTCAGTCTTGTTAATCTTTTCAAAGAACCAACTGTGTTTCATTGATCCTTTGTGTTGTTCTTTTGGCTTCTATTTCATTAATTTCAACTCTGAGCTTATTATTTATTTCCTTCCATTAAGGTTGGGTTTGGCTTGCTCTTGTTTTTCTAAGAACTTGAGGTGCATTATTAAGATATTTATTTGGGATTTCTCTGATTTTTTAATGTAAGCACTCATAGATACAAAATTCCTTTTCTCTCCAACCCCTCCTCCCCAATATTGGGGCTTGAACTTAGGGACTACTGCTTGCTAGGCAAGTGCTCTACCAGTTGAGCCATGCCCCCAATCCTTTTTGCTTTTAGCATTTTTGAGAGAGGGCCTCACATTTTCATGCAGGCTAGCTTCAGACTGAGATTCTCCTACTTTTTCCTCCAAGTAGTTGGATTACAAGCATGTGTCATCATGCCTGGCTTGTTTTTGAGACACATCAGAGTCTCACTGACTTTTTGCCTGGGTTGGCCTTGAACCATGATCCTCCCATCTCTGTCTCCTGAGTAGCTGGGACTATGAGCACATATCTGGCTCCTAAACTTCCTTCTTAGAACTGCCTTCACTATATTCCATAATTCTGGTAAGAGGTGTTTTCATTTTCTTTTCTTTCCTTCTTTCCTTTCTTCTTTTCTTCCTTCTTTCCTTCCTTCCTTCTTTTCTTCCTTCCTTCCCCTCTCTTTCTCTCCTTCCTTCTCTCTCTTTCTTTCTTGAGGCAGGATCTCACTATGTAGTCCAGGGTGACCTCAAATGGTGTTTTCATTTTCATTTGATTCTAGGAAGTTGTCGGTTTTCTCTCTGATTTATTTTAATGACCTGCTGATGGTTCAAAAGCAATTGCTCAATTGCCATGTGTTTGTATATCTTCAGTGGTTTCTCTTACTGTTGGTTTCTAGTTTTCTTCCATCATAATCTATTAAGATAAAAAATTTATTTCAGTTATTTTTATATTTTTTGAGGCTTGTTTTATGTCTAGAATGTGCAAGTTTGGAGAAAGTTACATGGACTGTTGAGAAGAATGTGTATTCTGCAGCTGTTTGATGGACTATTCTGTCGCTGTCTCTTGAGTCCATTTGATCTATGAAGCAGTTTTAACTCTGTTTTCTTTGTTAACTTTTTTTGTCTAGATGATCAATTTATTTGACGAGAGGGGAGTATTTAAATCTCTCACTTTTGTTATATCTGGATCTATCTGTCCCTTTATATGCAGTAGTGTTTGTTTTATGAAATTGAGTGTACCAATATTTGGCACATATATATTTATAATCATTTTATCTTCTTGATGGATTGCTCCCTTTATTAGTGTGCAGTGACCTTCTTGATCCCTCTAATTTTGGCTTGAAGTCTATATTGTCAGATATGAAAATAGCTTTTGGATTCCACTTGCTTGGAATATTGTTTTCTATCCTTTCATTTTCAGTCTGTGTGTGTGTCTTTGCTAGTGAAGTGTGTTTCTTGCAGGGAGCGACCAGTTGGATTTTTTTTTTTTAAATTCCAATCAGTTGGTCTGTGTCTTTTAATTAGAGGGTTAAGACCATTTTCATTTAGAGTTATTATTAAGAAGGATGTGCTAATTCCTATAATTTTGATGTCCTCTGTCCCCACTCCTGGCTTATTCAAGTAGTCTTTGTTCTTTTATTTCTCCCTATTCATCTTAGTTTTTTGCTTTACTGAGTTGAAAATGTTTGATTCTTATAGTTGGGTGTGGTGGTGAACACCTGTAATTGTAGCACTCATGAGGCTGAGGCAGGAGGATCAGGCATTTGAGGCCAGCCTGGGCTACATAGCAAGTTCAAGACCAGCCTGGAATGCATAGCAAGACCCTGTTTCAAAAGGGTTTGATTCTTCTCTAATTCTCATTTGTTCATCTATTCTTCTTGTGAAATTTATTCTTTCTCATGTTCTTGTGTTTATAATTGACTTTCTTCCTCATCTGTGGTATGATTACTTTGAGTATATACCTTCTACAATTTTGGTTTAGTGGTCATGAATTGCTTTAGTTTGTGCTTATCTTGGAAGGCCTTTATTTCTCCATTGCTTTTGAAGGATAACTGTTGGATATACCAATCTTGGTTGGCAGTTATTTACTTTCAGGGATTGAAATGTATTATTCCATGCTTTCCTGGCTTTTAGAGATTTTGTGAGAGGTCTGATGTAATTCTGATGACTTTGCCTATATAAGTAACTTGGCATTTCTTTTTTCCAGATTTCAATACTTGTGTCATTTTTAACTATAATGTTAGTAGAGAGGTTCTTTTCTGTTCATGCTTGTTTGGGATTATGAATGCCTCTTGTACTTTGAAGCACAAGATTTCCCTAGATTAGGGAAATTTTCTGCTATACTTTCATTAAATAGGTTTCTTATGCCATTAGTTTGTATCACGGCTCCTTCTATACTATGAATTCTCAGGTTTGCCCCCTTGATTGTGCCCTAAAGTTTTGGAAAGTTGTGGTCATGATTGCTTTTTTCCCCCGTAACTGTGTCTTCAATTTCTGATATTCTTTCTTCTGATTGGTCTAGTCTATTGCTGATGCTTTCCAAAGAGTTTTTAAATTGATTTGTTGAGCTTTTCCTTTCCAAGATTCTTTAAATTTTTTTTTAGAATCTCTATGCTGAATTTCTCATCCAAGTTGCTGAAATTCTCATCCAAGTTGTGAATTGACTTCTTTTTTTCACTCTTCTATTTATCTGAATCTTCTTGGAGGCCATTGGTTATATTTAAAACTAGAGCTTTGAATTATTTGACTGTTTTTTTTAAGCCATTTCAATATGTTTGGACTCAGTTACTGAAGAAATACAAATTTTGGACAAGACATATTGCCTTGCTTTTTCTTATTTCTTGTGTTTCCATATTGAAATTTGTGCCTTTGTTGAGATGGATATCTCTTCTGGTTTTATATGGGGATCATCTTAGTGGGCAACTTTCTCTTGAAGTTTCAATCCCTTCTACTGCTTGGAAGAGAAAAAGCAGACCATATTAACAATAACAATTAAAAAAATCAGATATTTAAATACAATAAGCACCACCACACCACTAACAACAAAACAACAAAACTACAATTGGAAGCAACAATTACATTCCCAAGAAGGACTGAAAAGAAAGGCACTTGGATATTTCTAGAAAAGGTAGGAATTTACAAAGTGGTAAAGGTAAAACTATTAATAATTAAGTAATAAAAAGAAGAGAGGAAAGGGAAAGGAAAAAAGAAGCAAAATAATAGAGAAATAGCATATAATGAAGGTATGAGAAAAAATACTGAGGGAAAACACAATAGAACAAATACAGAACAAGACAAAACAAAGAAAAAAAATTCCAGTGAATATTTCTTTCTTGTTGAGGAGATGGAGAGTGGAGATGATTCACTTTTTTCATTGGCTTGTCATTTTGCAGTTTATCTAGTGCAAGGACCAGGGTAACATTGAGTCAAAACAGTTTATATCAGAAAGTGCTATTTGCAGGCTGAGTCCCTGCCCTGCCCTTTCCCACTGGGGCATGCACTCCTATGACCACTGCTAAAGATCCCTGCTGGCCTGAATTTCTACAAGTGTTCTGCATATGCAGGCCAAACAATGCAGTTAGTGCAGGAGCTGATTTCAGACTGCTCCTACCAGCTAAGGCTGAGATCTGCCTGGTTGAGTGCCCCCTTCTACCTGAGGCTCTGGGCCAGTGGGAGGATGGGTGTGGGAAATGCCTAAGCAGTGGGCAAAATTTACAATTTAGCTTCTCTGAGGCTCTTTTCCATCTGCTGGTAAATGGTATGTACAATAATTGTCTCTGTGGCTCTGAGAGTGTAGAAGCAATCAGAACAAAGCAGTTTGTACTTGGGGCAGGGAGGGCAAGACACAGGCAATGTGAGATCCTGTGTGCGCTGCTCCTTCTGTCCTGGCCCCCACACCTCTTATTCACACACAGCTGTTCTCACTCCTCCTCCCAGAGGTCAGACCACAGTTCCCAAATGTAACTGCCCTGGGCTTCTTTCTTCAGTGTGGTCTGTACTTGCCACCATAGAGACCTGGATACACAGATCTGGGTCTAAGCCACACAGTTTCCTGGGCCCTCACTGATTCTTAGGGTAGTTGCTTGCTTGGCCAGTGGTTGTAGGGTATGTGGGGCTTGGAGCTATGAAAATATAGGGGCTTTTGCTCCTCAAGGCAGAAGGTTTTGACAGTAAAACCTCTCTCAAGCTGTCCCACCATGGCACCAATGAGCACATTTGGAATTACAGGGGGTCTATTTTCCAGTGCGTGCTTGGTGCATCGATCAGAGATCTTCCATCTTAAAATTTTTGCAGTGTTCCATATTGTGCACCTGTGAATCTCATCAAGGCTTTCTTTTTCTCTTTTGCTTAAATCCCTCTTGTAAGCATAGAGGGAAAGTTCCTCTCCCTTACAGTTTTAGGGATCTGATGGCTAATGTGCAAAATAATAGAGAAAATAAAAAATAAAAATGAGGCTTCCTTTCACTCTCTCTGCATCTTATCATTCTTTTTTTTTTTTTTTCAAGTTAGATCTAGAGGTCTTCTCCTGGGGCTGGCTATCCAGGCTGATTCCCACTTCTGGATTTTGGGCTGCTTTGAATCTAAGTTGGGGGATCCTGAGTTTTTTTCCATCCCACACAACTTGATGTGTGTCATTAGGAAAATCCTAGAAGACAGAATAATCAAGTAGCCTAAGACCAGTCAACTTTGGATTAGGTTTATTATGAAAACAAAGCTGTCTCTTGATCTGTTCTGGCATGAATATCTGCATTCTGAGCTTTGGGTGGAAAGGCTTCTTCTGATGGGTCCTAAAGGGCTTCAGACAGGCTCTCATTCATTGTTGCTGCTGTCCCAATGTGACAGCATAAGGGACATTCTGCTTTGGCATGTGGATTGACATTAAGACTGCCAGCATTTCAGACTGGCTATCACAGTAGAGGAATGAGCTTTATGGCCACAAGAGGTCTTGCTGTCTTCCTCAGGCCCCTGGGGGAAATTTTCCAGGCTGCCAAGGACTCAGTGCTTGTGGGAATTATCACTTCTGTGCAGAACTGGTATTCCCAAGATAAAAGTCTAGGCAGAAAAAAAGAGAAAAAAGAAAAAAGAGTGGAATCTTAAGCTCTAGAGGCCACAGAGCAGAGAAAACCTAATGAGTCTTATTTTCCATCTGTGTACCTGCTCTTGCTTGTCCACAGACACATTGTCTCTAGTTTCTTTTCCTTTATGAACTTTTAGCTCTAAAGGCCCCCACTGTGTGCACAGCTGCCATGAATCCTCCAGACCACTAAGAGGTGGTAAAGAGCCTCAGAGAGGAACTCAGTAAGAGAAACTGTCTAAGGAATAGAAGGTTACTATCTCTTCTAAGAAAGAGACATTAACTTCTTAGGCACTGAAGTCATTGAGGAATCATTTTCCCTCTACCTGGGAATCTGACTTTTTTGTTCCTGTAATTGTCCACTTTCAGTTTGAGTCTCAGCTTTGAGAGACATCCTGACTCCTCCACTGGTGCTCCTGGGCTCTCCTTACACTGACCATGTTTTAGCAAGTCACTTTCTGTAATGTGATTGCTTATGTTAATGAACCAGGCCTGCTTTGTACATTGTACGGTGTGCCAACCACCAAAATGATGAGTTTTGCAAAAGAGTTTATTCACCAAGTGTCCAAGTGTGCAGACAGAGAACACATCTCAAATCTGTCTCCCCAAGGATAGTGTTTAGGGGCATTGATGGAATAAAGAAGCAGGGTAGTATGAGGCCTGGAGAAAAGCTATTGGTAGTAATGGGTGACCTGCCCAGTTATCATCAAACTTCATGGCTGTTTATAGGACACATGTTCAGAGAATGGTAGTATTAACATAATTAATGGGTGGAGTTTTAGCCCTCTGACATAAAAAGTTATTTATTGGACACATGGCAGGGCCAAGTGATGGGGGCTGTTGGCTTCAACTGGTTTGAGCTATACAAGGCTGCCTCCAAATTCTTGAAAACAACTTAAGTGATAGTTGAATAACAAAGAAAATACTGAAGAGAGAAAACAAACCATGACCCAGCCATATGCCTGGTTGAGTCTCTCAGGGATGAGCCTCTTGGGGATGGTTTGTCTTAGTACTTGGCACTGTGGACTCATTTCTACTTTGGGTTGGGACATGAGCAGTCTTGGAGACCAAACTCCCTGTGATGGAAGCAGTGGCTTCAGGTTGGTCTCATGTCCCTTTGTGAATGATTTCGAATCATACATTTTTACTGAGGACAATGCCAGGTCAGGTAGAGTTACCACCTTAAATAATTCAATATTGGAAGATTTTATTTTCATTTTCCCATATTTCAGTGAATCCGTCATTCCATTCCATCAGGGTTTGTAGTTAGTGAGTATAGCTCCCTTCTACCTGAGGATTTCTTATCCTTCTCTGCTGACTTTATTTTAAAGACCCAAGCCTAAGTTTTAATTATTATTACATTTAAGATGCATAATATTTACTATAAATGTTTTCTAAAAGTAAATTTAATACACATAAACATGAATGTATACATGTTCAAGTTATGCATGTGTGTGAACAAGCACGTGCAAATGAACATGCTAGTGATCCTCACACAACCTGATGTTGTAAAGCCGGTAAGGATAGAGGTAGGTTTCAACTTGGACCTCCAGAAGCACCAAGAGACCCAGCTTCCTATACTTGGCCCTTAGCTGCACCTTGAGGTTTGTTGCTGCTGCTAAGCTGACATTTCTGATTGGAATATTCTATCTTTTGTATGTATTGAGTAACAGAATGACAAAAACCATTAAAAGCCATTGAAATTGTCTTTAAGTGAGGTTAAATATACCCAGCATAAATTTACCATTTTAACCACTTTAAAATGTACAGTTCTGTTCATGAAGTACATTCACATTGTGGTGAAACCATTACACTGCCCATCTCCAGAACTTTTACATCCTCCACACTGACGCTTTTTCCCCAATAAGCACTAACACCTCATCCTTCTTCTGACCCCAGCCCCTAACAACTACCATTCTACTTTCTGTCTCTGTGAATTTGACCACTCTGGGTTCCCCATATAAGTGAAATTGTATAGTGTTTGTTCTTTTTCTTCCTGTCATTTCACCTAATACAATGTCTTCAAAGTTCTTCTATGTTGCAACATGTCAGAATTCCTTAAAAAAAAATCTTTAGCTGGGCACTGGTGGCTCATGCCTGTAATCCTAGCTACTTAAGAGGCAGAGATCAAGAGGATGGCGGTTCAAAGTCAAGCTGGGCAAAATAGTTTGCAAGACCCTATCTTGAAAAAATCCCCATCACAAAAAAAAAAGGGCTGATGGAGTGGCTCAATGTGTAGGCCCTGAGTTCAAATCCCAGTACCACAAAAACCAAAAAACAAAACCAAAAAATCCCCATATTTGTGGGGATATAATTGGTACACAGAGAAACAAATAAATTGAATATGTACAGTTTGATGATTTGGGGCATATGTAAACATCCATGATACCACCATCACAAGCAATGTAATAGACATATCCAGCAACTCCCCAAGATTCTTTGTATCCCTTTATTTATCTGTTTTAAAATTTTGTTTTTGTGCTAAGAACATCTGTCCTCCTGACAAATTTTGAAGTGCAAGTTACCATATTTGTAACTATGGGCTCTGTGTTTTACAGAAAATCTCTAAAACTTATTCATCTTGCACACCTGAAATTATATACCCCTTAAACACCTCTCTATTCTCCCCTACTCAGCCTTTGACAACCACTATTGTATTGTCTGCTTCTGAGTTTGACTATTATAGAAACCTCATTTAAGTGAATTATGCAGTATTTGTCCTGGCATGACTGGCTTGTTTCACTTAGTATAATGTCTTCCAGAATTGATGTTGCTGTAAATGGCAGGATTTCTTTCTTTTTAAAGGCTAAATAATATTCTATTGTATGTTTGTGCCAAATCTTGTTTATCCACTCATCCATCCATGGACACTTGCTTTTATTCTTCACTTTGGCTATGGTGGACAATACTGCCATGAATGTGGGTGCACGATATATCTGATTGAATGCCTATTTTTCCTCTCTGCTTTTAAATTTGCTTAGGAGAGTCATGGAAACTTAGATACACAGATTAGGCAGGACTTGAGAGAGATTGTCTGGGCAAGATGTCTCCTCCAACAATACAAGTGCTGAATTGCAAGTCATGACTCTGCTTGAATTCCCCTTGCCTCACTCCAGATTCCTTCTGGGCACCCTTAGTGATAATATCTACAGTTTGTTCTGGTCACTCCTTCTCCTGAAGTGTGACTGTGACACAGATCAACAGAAAGACAGATGAGGGAAAGTTTGCTTTGGATGAGGTTAGCCTTGGTGGACTAATGTCCCATTTCTTGAAAGTGTGTTGATTTGTGGTCAGGCTTTGCAATCCAGATGAAAACAGGAATAGACTACCTCAGGAGTTCAAATTAGTCATGGAAAGTCCTCAAAATCATCACCACAGCCTATTAAGGATTGCATGGGGGCATTCCCCAACTCAAGACATTCTGGTGTGTGTTGCTCAAGACATTCTGGTGTGTGTTGCTCAAGGTTCAAGGGCTTAGATTTTGGGTTTAGACTGAGGGGAGTTCAAATCTTGGTTCTGTCACTTACTCAGGGCAAGTTTACATTTTTTTTCATTTGTAAAGTGAGAGAAAGAGTAGTGTCTACTTGTTGAGTTCATTGAGGAATTAAATGAAATAATATGTTAAAAACTCAGTACAGTGCCCAACATATGGTGAGTTTCTCATTAAATATCTGATGATAATTAATGTCATCAGATAGCCCCCTCCCTTTGCCCGGTCTTAGTCACTAGTTAGGAAACAAGAAGTAGCCTGAGCTGTCTTTGGTACATTTTCCATTCAGTTTTGATCTCTTTCTGCAAAACCTGAAGATCAGCTTTGACCCTGAAAGATGGTGAAAGCTCTGACACGTTGTAAAGCCTTACTCCATCCTAGTAACTTTCTATATGAGTCACGGCCACCCTGAGTGTTTACACTTCCGGACCCCAGGGTGGGGAAGGGGTGGTGGCTGCCACTGGCTTTATAAGCTTCCAGGCAGCCAGGGCCAACTGGACAGGTCAACCCCACCAAAGGAAATTTTGTCTGGCTTCCATGGAATAGGAATATTAATCTGACATGAGGCCAGAGCAGGCTGGACCAGAGGGAGATGAAATAGTAGAGCAAGAATGTAGTGTTTCCTGGTAGAATCAGGCAATGGATGGCTGCAGCAAATCGGAAGCAGATTGCTGAACACAGCTCTGATGATGGCTGATGGGAAGTGATTCAGCCATAGGGTCCCCTGTGTGCTGCATTAGCAGGCCTGTTCTAGAGCTATGTTCACTCTTCTTCACCATACTGTATGTGAGAAGAATGGGTTTGTGGATCTGGCTGCAGACTACATTTCACTTTAGTTTGGTTCATTTTCTGTCCAGATGATCTAGAACAATCTGAAGGTCCAGCATGTTACCCATGACATGGGCTGGGGAGGAGCTAAGTGGTCATTGTTTCCTTCTAATGTACACTGTACAGACTAAAGCGGGCCTGGTGCCTTCACGTGGGCACTAGATTTCCTAGGTTCCTGGTGCCTGAGTTGCTGTTACCTGCTCAGAACATTTAGAAACAAAGCAGAGAGTGTGGCTGTTCTGGTCAGCACAAGGATGGTTTCTGGACCCTAGTGATCTGCCCTCATTTTCAAGCCACCTTGCCTTTACACAATGATTACTTTTCATCAGGACCTGTCTGCAGTGACAGCAGCAGAAGGAGTGTTGGGGAAGGGGTGAAAGGGCAGGATTCAGACCTACACTTTTTTTTTCTTTTCTTATTCATATGTGCACACAAGGCTTGGGTCATCTCTCCCCCCTGCCCCCACCCCTCCCTTACCACCCACTCCGCCCCCTCCCTCTCCCCTCCCCTCAATACCCAGCAGAAACTATTTTGCCCTTATTTCTAATTTTGTTGAAGAGAGAGTATAAGCAATAATAGGAAGGAACAAGGGTTTTTGCTGGTTGAGATAAGGATAGCTATACAGGGCATTGACTCACATTGATTTTCTGTGCGTGTGTGTTACCTTCTAGGTTAATTCTTTTTGATCTAACCTTTTCTCTAGTTCCTGCTCCCCTTCTCCTATTGGCCTCAGTTGCTTTTAAGGTATCAGACCTATACTTGACCTTCACATTAGCCTGCGTGTGAGGCTGATCAAGTGGATAGGTGAGGATAACACCTCTGAAACTGAACTGTCCTTGTGCTCTGAACAGAGACTAGTAATTCCATCCTCTTCTCTAATGAATTTTACAATAGCAGCAGCTAGAATCACTGCCCACATTGGCTGAAATGTAGTATTGCTTTACACTTTGGCTGGTAAGAGGCCTAGATTCAAAATGCCCTTCCTTTTATTTACTGCTAGGGGAGTCATGCAAAGTGTCATCCAAAGTGTGCAGGGGTTGGAGGTAGATGATCGGGGTTTCCTGTCTCTGCTATTTATACTCGTGTGATCTTCAGACACATTTTAACTTTCCGGTTCCTTGGTTTCGTTATCTGTAAAATGGGGATTTAAATATGTGCCTACTGGGGCTGGTGTTAGGATTACGTTAGATTATTCATAGAAAGGACCTAGAGAAGTACTTGCCACACAGTGCTTAACCAGTCAATATTAGCTAAGATAATGACTAATTATAAATACATGACACTGTTTAAAGTGCATTAAATGCAATGAGAACATGTCAGGGTTAGAAATGGTTTATGAGATCTGTCATGTCATTCAAACTCCTCATTTTATAGACAGGAGCCATGGGTGAGAAAGGCAATGTGTGTTGCTGTGCCAGTAGCAAGTATACCGGATGTATACTTCCATTTGTATAGTGAAATGCTGAAGATGATTAACTTATAAAGAGGAAAGGTTTATTCTGGCTCACAGTTAATGGTGGCCAAGTGGCTCCCTTAGCTTTGGCCCTGCAATGAGCAGCAAGTTCACTGTGATGGGAGTGTGTGGTGGAGAAAAACTACTCACCTCACAAGTCAGCGGTCAAAGAGAGAGAAAAAGGGATCAAGGTCTCACATTTCCTTTTGAGGGCATGCTTCAAATGACCTAAGGGTCTCCCACTAAGCCTCACCTCCAAAGGCCCACAACACCTCACAGTAGTGCCACCCTGGGGACCAACCCTTTAACACAGATGTTTGGGAGACACTCACCCCCAGAGCCAGGCAGTGGAGGAGCAGGGATGTGAAGCCAAGACCTGTAGAGCCAGCCCAGAGCACCTTCCACACTCTCTTTGCCATGGGATCCGCCACTGGAATCTCAGAGAGCTGTGCAGAACATCCAGAGACCTGGACAGCTTAGCAGACATGAAATTCAGACACATGCACAAACCTACCCGGGTTGTGCTATTTCCAACTGACAACATAAGTGATGGAGAAAGAGGTAGCTTTGTAGGCTGCATATTAAACACACAGCCAAGTGATATTTCCATGGGTGTTTATTCAGAGTGGCTATGAATTTATGAATATGTCTGGCAGGTGTGTATCTTCTACCTGGGTGAACCTCAGTTCTAATGAAGTAGGTATAAGCTCTGTAACTGATTTATTTCATCCAGATCTTAACTTCATTCACTTCTTTAGAATTTCCCTTTAGTCCCCTTCTGTCCAGCATTCCTCCCTTGGTAATGGTAGCCCTTTTTGGCCTTGTAGACTTGAGAGAGCTCTAGGCAATGCTTCCCTGGCTCCAGTTTGATCAAAGTCTCTGCCTTTTCTCTTGGAGCCTTAGTCTGCTGCTGTGGATTTTGAGTCAGGAAAACAAAGATAGCCCTGTTGAGAGATGTGGGCGACTCGGCTGTGTCCTCTTCTCCTCCCTCAGACCACCCAGGTGATGCCTCTTTCATCTTTGATGTCAGTTTCCTCCAGACTTTGGAAAAGAAGAACTACCACATGACTCCAGTCCTGTGGTCACTAGTCCCTCTGATGTCTGACCAAGCTGTGAATGTCCTCTGTCCAGACAGTAGGTCAGGACCTGAAGCTGGCGCTGTCTCTACTCTATGCTCTTGGGGAGATGTGCAGATCCCAGCCTTTCTGTTTGAAGGAACCATTAAGGTTCACAGAGAAGTGGAGAAGGTACAGCAGAATAAGGTGCAGGGTATGGAGTATATCCTGGAAGTCAATCCAAACTTGAGCTTCCCATGTGTAACGTGGGAACACAAGTCCAAGGCTCTGCCTCCCCTCGTCCTGTGTCCCAGGGCCTGATAGGGCTTACATTAGAGAGAGGCATGCTTTCTTCCAGACCATAGTGCAAAATAGTGCTTACTTTGATACAGGTTATAAAAATATCTCAATATCAACCCAGTTGTTTTGTTTGCTCCTTTTCTTTCCATTCATAAAGATTCTCAAAGAAAATATCCCTTTGTCTTCTGTGCCATTCAGCTTTCCCCTTTTTCTTTCAATAATTATTTATATTGTGTATTCTCTTTCTGTCTTCTCTAAGTCGCCTCTCCCCCTTATTGCCTGAAAGAGTTAATTCAATTCTCTTGCCCCATCCAGGAAGTTTCTGTCTGCCAGCAGGGTCAGTCAAGGATGAGCATTATTGAGCATTATTGTTAATTTATTCCTATAGCTTCAGTCTCCAGCCTGGAATGAAACAATGAGACCAAAAGTGTTCCAGACACATTGTTTAACAAAGGAACATTCTTCCAGCTGAACTGTATGGCTGGTAGATTTTCTGGTTTGATTGGTGAACCCTCACAAGAGGATTGGATTTCTCCTGTTAGAGCTGGAAGGGCCTAGGGATGCATGGGTTCCTTTAACTGTTATATTATTACTCTCCTGACCCTGACCTTGTACCTTGTCGAAAGGTTTGACTTCTGTGACATTGTGCCTGCATCCAGAGAAATGGTTAAGGCTGTAAATCTCATAGAATTGAGTGCATTGTATAATACTGGGAGGAATTATAGGGTTGCCCCTTCTGAATTTCAACCCCTTTGGCTTTGAGAAGGCTGTTGATTTTATTATTGATCGTTGAGTTTGATCTGATGCATTTCACAGAGACTTGGCCTGTGGCTGTGCTGTTGGCTCTAGGGGCAGCTGCTATGTTGATGAGTTTTTCCGTTCCCCCCGCCAGAAGGCTAGAGGTGGTAGGGTAAATGCACACTTACTCCTCCCTTCCTTCTGGAAAGTTTGATTCCAATGCATGCATATGTGGACTTCTTTAGATTAGATGGTGTGTGTTAAAATTTCTCTTGACATTCTGCCAGAAGCAAGGGATAGATGGAATGACCTTTGGAAGACCCTTCTCAGTAGAAGAGTTATAAACTTTTTTCTTGCTTTTGTGTGGACTGTATATTTCTTTCTTTTTTTCCTGTAGATATATGTAGTATCCTATATAACTTAGTTTGGAAGGGGTGCCCTGAGGTTACCTTTATCTATCTCTCTGGTTCTGGATAGAACCATTTCAAATGCAATCCATGGTGTAGACAGTGGGTTCAATTGGGGGTGGTCAATATGGAAGTACTTCCTTGTATATCCATCCATCCATCCATCCATCCATCCATCCATCCATCCATCCATCATTACCAAATACCTGCTAAGTTCTAAGAACTATTTAATCTGCTCCTATTAATTTCTTTTGGTATTTCTATTCATTGAGAATAGAGAACCATTTCAACACTGGTTTTACTTGATCTTTCTATTGTATTTGATACACTTGACCACTTTTTCCTGCTTGTTACATTCTTTTCATGTGTTCCTTCCCATGTACTACTGGAAGGAATATTAGCATTCTCGAGTTCTGTCTTCACCTTTCTTATCTTTTTTTCCTTTTCACACTCCTTCTGGGAAATTTAACCCATATTTGCGGCACAAGTTATAGTTTACCTACATATGATAACTCTCACGCTTTTACCTGACTTGCTCTTATCTTTGACTGCCACTTGTGTCTGTCTCCAGGATCTTACATTTGTGTCCTGAACATAAATGCCTGTATTTTCAGAAGCATTTTAGACATAACATGCTCACAAATGAGCTCGGCCTCATCTTTGTCAAACCTGCATCATCTTTGCTCCCTGTCTTGGTGGTTATTCTAACCATCATCTCTATCATCTACCCCAGAATCTGGAAGCCTTCCCAGCCTTCTTCCTCCTCTCACATCTAGTTGGCACAAGTCATGCCTGTCTTGTTTCCCATATGTAGCTCTGCCTCATCTTCTCCATTTCTACCTTCTGATCACAACACTTGTTGTCTCCCCTTATATTATTATGTATTATTACAGTATCTAACTGCCCCTAGACTTATCTCTCCAAACCATCTTCATAATTTTACCAGAGTGATCATTCTAAATGCAAATCTGAACAAATCATCTCTTTGTGTGAAATCTTCCAATGGCTTCTAAGCACCTGTGAGCAAGTTTGCACTCCTGAAGCCTAGTATATTGGGTTTTCTTGATGAGTTTCTTGCTTACCTTTTTGCTTTATCTTCAACAAGGTTCCTTCTCACTGACTTGCTCCCAGACACGAATCCTGGACTCCAGGCATTCCTAGACCCCTTCCTAGGCTGCATCTTGCCTCTAGATCTTTGCTTGTGCTCTTTTTTTATTCTTGGTCTTAGCAAAGGAAGACTAGACTTCTGTGAAGTCTTCCTTTGCCCCTTAAGTTTCTTTCTCCCTACTTTATGGCACACAGAAAATGTAAAAATTTCTTTGTTTGCTTAGTAGACAGTGAACTTCTTAAGAGTGGAGGGTGACATCTTTTACATAGTCTTGCACTAGAGAGGGCTCAGTCATGTTTATGACTATGTAGCTCCCTGAGATTATTTCCCGCCTTCAGATCTGTATCTGAGGGACAGTAACCTGTCTGTTTAGACTTTTTATTTTATCTTAATATGTCAGAAATCCACCAAAAAAGAGGGGGATTTCTGAAACCGATTTTGTTTCTTGCCTGTGGGTACGGTCAGATCTTTCTCACTTGTCTGTGGCTTTACCTGCTGTTCTGATCATTTGAAGAAAAAGTTGTCAGTGTAGACTCAGCTTCATTTGGCTTTTTAGCCCTGACCTTGCCTTCCCAACCCCTCATTCCCTCCATCCTACTGCCTGTGGAGGAGGCAATACAAACAGTTTCAATTTTGAGCCATGTTTTATGTGGAGGAGGATGAAAAACACAGTCAAGTTCCTGCAGACCTTTTCACACTTGTGGGTGCACCAACTCTCACTTTTAGTGTTGCTGATGGTCAATTCCATTTTCTTTCTTTAAACCAAATATTAAGCCTGAGCAGAACAAGATTAGCAATCTGCTTCAAGGTAAAGTTTCAAAAGGAATGCCTTGGTTTCCTGCTCCATTTCCCATGGAAAGCTGAACTCTTTTTTTTTTTTTTTTGAGGAATTTAATAATCTCTTTTTTTTTATTTTTTATATAATGAGATTTTACATATTATATCTTTTTTTATTGTTTTATTATTCATATGTGCTGAACTCTTAATGAAGTTGCTAGATAGTGTGGTACTTTGACTGGGGAGGGGACGGACAAATTTCAGTACCATCATCCCTGGCTTCTCTAAGTAACCTCATGTCTTGTGTCCAGCAAGCTTATCTGTCCACATAGGATTGTATGTAAATTCATGTGGGAGTGGGATGCTCCCAGTCACCTGTTGGCTGATTTAGAGATCAGTGATCTACAGCTTTATTGGTGTTGGATCCTTATTTCTACACTGTTGGGATCTAGCTTCAAAGAAAGTCAATAATGCTAACATTAGGGACATTCATATGATAATCAGTGAGTTAATTAATTAATTCGCCAAGCATTTGTGGCACATTTACAATGACCCAGGCATTGTTCTAGGGCTGGCAATACAATGGGAAACATAATTGTTTCCTACCCCTGGTCAGAACGGCATTAAGAGAAGACATTAAAGCTGGACAGTAGCCTAGCTGTGGACAGCTGCACACCTGTAATCCCTGCATTTAGGAGGCTGAGGCAGGAGAATTGTGAGTTTGAGGTCAGCCTGGGCTACATAGTGAGACCCTATCTCAAACAAAGAAGCAAGAAAGCAAAAAAGTTGAACGGACCTGAATACAAATGTTGATTCTGTCATTTTCACTGTGTGATCCTGGGCAAGTTACTCAACTTTTCTGAGCTCAATTTCTTCCTTTATAAATGGGGATTATTTTATTTTCCTTACAGTGTTATTATAAGAATAATAGAGAAAATACATCAAACAATCTGGTTGGTACACTGTCTCACACTTTAAATAGACACATAGTCATTGCTCTCCATTACAGGGCTAAAATACACAACCAGAATTCTGGTCTACTGTAGCTGATAGTAATGCTAAAATTTATAGTGGTGCATTCTCTGAACATAAGACAGTGGTCTTAGTGCTTCATACATGTTAATGCTTTCAATAACAATCTTATGATGTAGTGACTTTATTTTGTAGAAAGGGAAATTGAGGCATAGGAAAGTAAAATAATTTGTCCAAGATCACATAGTTGGTGAATGGTTGATTGGCTAGGGATTTGAACCCAGGCAGTTGCCTCTCAATACATCCTCTTAACCAGCACATTACAGGATATGGTCATGATACGCTCAGTTTAATATTTCTAAGCTACCAACTGAATGAGTTTCCTAAGTCTTCCATAAAAATGCACCTCAAACTTGTTAACTTACAACAGCTGTTACTTATTTTCTCACAGTTATGGTGTTTAGGTGTCTAGAGTCAAGGTGTCAGCAGGATTGGTACCCTCCAAAGGATCTGAGGAGAAATTTTCCATGGCTGGGTTTATAAATGCAGACAAGAGCCTCTACCTCTGGCTTCTGATGGTTGCCAGCAATCCCTGGTATTCCTTGGCTTGTAGCTGTGTCATTCCAATCCTGCCTCCCTCTTCATATTGCCTTCTTCTCTCTGTGTGTCTTCTCCTCCACTGAGAAGGACAACAGCCATCAGAGTTAAGGCCAACATAATACTGTTTGATTTCACCTTACCTAATTATATCAACAAAGACTCCTTCTCTTCCTCATATCCTGAGATTCTGTAAGAACATGTTTATTCAACACACTACAATAACCATTTGCTGTTTACTTTAAAATTGAAACTGAGGAAGGAATTTTTATTTTCTATCTTAACCCAAATAGGTAGGTAGAGTATTAAATTAATGCTTTAAGAGCCTAGTCTTATTGTAGAACATAATTCTGACTGGCGTTTTGGCCATGGCCAGAGCAGTGGACAATGGGGGACACGATTTTCCCTTGGCTGACCCTGACCTGCCCTGAGGCACTATACAGACTAAGTTTGGTCCTTGTCTGCAGATGCTGTTTGAAGCCAGATATCATCTCCTCTCCCAGATCTCTGCACTGGGCTTCTCTTCAGACAAACACTTTAAGTTCCTTTGTTCACTTTTTATCACATGTGGCCTTGAGTTCTATTATTTTTCTCATCTCTTGCCTTATAGTTTTACATCTTGAAATAAACCAGTGGCACAAGGTGTGTATCATTCTAGATGCAACCTAGGTCACATTGGCTTTCTATAATTGCCATGTCATGCTGCTCACTGCAGGGATTTTGAGACGTTCCTAACCTCTCATTGCACTTAGTCTCAAGAGCATCAGGAGAGTCAAGAGGCCTGATGTGTTCGCATGCTCTCTGTTACCTGCACAGCATAATGAATGTGTTAGTGGCAGATATTAGGCATCTGCTATGGGTTCAGATTAAAGGGATGGGAAACTCCCACAGATGGCTGCCTCTCGGGTTGATCCCAGTCCCTGGAGGGCTATGAGTTGGGGATAGTTATGTGGGAAGGAATGAAGGCAAGGATCCAGGAGGTGGAGTGTCTGGTCCAAACTTTTGATCAGGAAAAGTGCCCTTTGATGTAGCAGACAGAGTTCCCTCCAAGAGCCATTTTAGGGCCAGCAGACCAGTTTGCCTTTTCCTGTGTGCTCTGGATCTACGGTGCAGCTGGATGGCTGGGTTTCATCGCTGGGCCATCCTCCATTGAAGGACTTGTTTGCCTCTTGATATCTCTTGATCTGTTCTAGTGTTGATCTTCTTAGGTCAACATGGGATGTGAAAAATGCACCATCAGATATGAACATTAACAGGACAAGCATTTATTAGATACCTATTACATGTAAGGCACAGTGGTAGACATGGCTGAGGGTTACGAATGAAAAATAGATACAGTACTTATCCTTAGAGGCTTTCTGAATTTCTGAATTTCAGAATTCAGAGGAAGGTGAGCTAGAGAGAGAGCTTTGGGAATGTGTGTGAAGTTTCTGATTGGGAAGCAGGATGTCAGTAAGAAAGCATGGCAAGTGGGCATGAGGCATGAGGGACTTGGAGGAAGCTGTGAATCTATAGGTATACCTTCACAGGTGCACAGATGAGCTGGGGATTCATCTCAAGGTCAGGGGTTCAGCAAATGGTGGGAGGCTGTGACACCATAGGGGATTATATGGATTTAAAGCCAGGCTGAGGTAACGAAGATGGTTTAATATGAACTGTTCAAGAAGAAAACAACTTTGGAGTTAGAAAATCCTGAGAGATCATCTAACTGGATCCCTTCCTTGCACAAGTGAAGGGAGTGAAGGGAAGGGAGGAGAATTACCTAAATTCACCCAGCTAGTGAATTAGTCAGATAAGGTCAAAGGCTGTCCTGACCTAACCCAGAATTCTCTTCTCCAGTAATGAATTGGGCCCTTGACATTGACCTTTGGCCTAGTTATTTAGGAGAAAGAACTTAATACAAGCCCCATCCCTAACACCTCCTCTCTTTTAACTTTTCTGTAGCCTTCAGACTCCTAGTGTTTTTCCCTAGCTTCTTGGATGATTTCCCCCATCTGTAAGCTACTCAAGGGTAGGCTCTGTATCCAAGTTATCTCTGTGAGTTTCCCCTTGTTCATATGAGGGTGTCCATGGATGTGTGTGAAAGCACAGAACATGGAGGCCTCTCTATGGATCTTTCCAAGTATACATGTGGGAGATCTGGGCTTCCACGGGCCTCAGTGGGTTGGAGTGGGGTACTGTGATATTACTGGTCCATGGCTCTGATTACTGTCACTAAGTCCAAGAGGCCCCTGTAGTGGGCTGGGAAGCTGAGTTCTGGACCATATTTGTTGCTCCCATTCAGTAGATTACACACTTTTCAGCCATCTGCAGGGTCTTTTCTCTAAACTGCTTCACCGCCCCTGAACAAAGGGCTTCTTTATGTGTTGAATGTCTCCCAAGCAGCCCCACTAGCTCTTGGAGGATTCAGCTGGGATACCATGCATCTTCTGTGATTGACACAAACACCTCATTTGTCCTGATGTGTTGATGGAAAGGCTAGAAGAGTAGCCAGAGCGGACTCTCCAGTTCAGCCTATCCCTAACCAGCAGGACATATTCCTCCTGGATCCCTTTAATCTTTAAGCACACTCTTCTTGGCTTCCCCCACATGCTGGATGGGCCCCAGCCCACATTCCTCCAGTGAGGCAGGGATGGGGAATGCAGGGCGGCATATGGTGTGAAGCAAGTTGGACAATGTTTTCCCTCAGAGTTCCAGATTTATTGGTTGTCTGTACAGAAGCTCCATCGTTGCCCTGAATCAGTGGCATAGCCAGCTCAGCAAAAGAACCAGAGAACAATCTGAAGCCAAAATTTAGGAGACTGGGGACAACAGATATATTAAGAAAGAGAAAGCAAGCTTCCTTAGGCTCTTTATGCTAGAAGAACCTTGTTCCAACCTTGGCAGGGTCTATGAACTCCTCAACCCTCACCTCTTCTCTTTCATCCTCTCTAGCTAGTCTTATTGATAGCAATAGGGAAACCAGTCATTTACAGGACCATTGCAAATAAGGATGGAGTGCTGCCTAATCCCTTATCAAATATTGAAAAAATACCACCTCCCATGCAAATAGTTCCCTATCACTGAAGGAAGCTAACATATTTATGCACTGACCCCATGCACACTGCGGATGGTATTTCTAACACCTCAGCATATTCAATCTTTACAATGGTTCTGTGAAGGACATTATTTCCCCCATCTATGATCCAAGGCTCAGAGTGGTTAAGTAACTGACAAGGTCACACAGGTAAGAAACTGTACAGCTGTCAATTTCTGGGGCCCAGTTCTTTTTATCACACTATGTCTCCTCCCAGGACCATTCTTTTTCTGGGAAAAGGATTATTTAAGAAGCTTAGAAGCCTGACAAGGCTGACTGTCTTAGTGGGCAGAAATGAAGGCCTAGCTAGCATAATTTAAAAATTAAGATGGAATTCTTTAAAAAAATTAATCGACAGATAATAATCTGTCATGTTTATGGGATACAATGTGATATTTAGGTACATTTATGCATTGCACAATGATCAAATCAGGGTGTTTTACAACCATTAAACACAGTCTTGTAATGTACAAAATCCACTGGTTTTAGGATATTAATGAGGATGTGCAACCACCCCTTGGGACATAATTTTAGCATCTTCAGAAAGGACCCCTGACCTTCACCCTTTCTCTCACCAGCCTTCCCATGGGCCTGGATGTCTGCCATTAGTCCTTGGTTTGGGAGCCCCTGTCAAAGAACAGCTGGGAGGGACTTGACAGCCTCTAAGGCCTCAAAAAGGTGTCCTTGTAATGGAGTGACAAGAACAGTCACATGGTAGCTCCTAGGTTAGATGATGAACTCCTTGGGGCTCCCCAGGGCCTTCCTCACCTGGAAAAGGATAAGGCTGAATTATAGATAAACCTGAATGTGGGGATGTACAGGGCATAGATGCTTCAGAGTGAGGCTAGAGGTTGGTGGAGGCTCCACAGGAGAGCTCCGAGAATGGCCGGGTGCCATGAGAGGGACAATAGACATAAACATGGATGATCCTCTTCCTGTTTGATTTACTAAGCCTTTCATTTGCTGCCTGTCACCTACCCAACCCCAAGCCCTCATGTCCTCAGCCTTTTTCCAGCTTCCCTTCTCTGCCACGGTCTATGTTTCTGATTATTCCTCCCAATAGGAGTCACTTGCATTCTTCTGCATTGAATCTCATTTTGTTATTTCCTGTCTTATATTTTCTAAACTCCCCAGGTCCCTTATCATTTATTTCCCCATCCTCTCTGGTGCCGTTTACAGCACCTCCCAGTTTGTTATCATCTGCAGATTTAATTAGTGTGGTTGATGACCCTGTCTTCCAGACTGGAGGCTATGGGGAGGAAAGGGTGGGTTCAGGCGGGCCAGCTCCATAGTGGTGTGTGTGTTGGGTCAAAGCTGTGGAAGAGCCTGTTCTGGCTGTGTGGAGAGGACATATTCCAAACTGGGCTGTCACGTCATATAGGGAAAAAACGCCCCAGGAGCCAGGTTTTTCTGGGAAGAAAGGGAGGATGCTGGAAACCGGACTGCATAAAAATTCCCTTAATTTAGATTCCTCTGGCCCAAGGACACTATCTGCAGAATCTAATTACTATTAGCTCTGAGCACTCCAATGTGCCAGGCATGGTGCTAGGTGTATTTCTTGTATCACAGCTGATCTCCACAAGCACTTGGTGAGGTAATGACTACTTCCAGGTTACGACTTTTATATTTTACCACAGGACAAGTGAAATGTAGAGGATGGTATTACCCATCCATAGTCAGGGGGAAGTAGAAGGGAGAATAGGGTTCTCTGCTGGGCCTCTCTGGGCTCTTCCTCTAATGTACACTGGTTCTCAGAAACTCCATCTACTGTCTCCCCTCATGTCCAAACTACTCTAGGCTAATGGGCTATTACCATAACACCCCAGGTGGGTGGGCTGATCTGGATATTTTTGGAAGCCCACAAAATAATTTCACTATTGATTTTTCACACTTTTCTTGAGTGTCCCCAGTCATTTCAGCAGTATCGTATTCAAGATCTAGACTTATTCATAAACCAATTACTTTCTTTTTTTGAGGTACTGAGGTTTGAACTTGAGACCTTGCATTTGCTATACAGGTATTCTGCCACTTGAGCCATGCCCTCAGTCCTTTTTTACCTTAGTTATTTTTTGAATAGGTTCTCACATTTATTTCTGGGCTGTGATCTTCCTATTCACTCTTTCCATGTGGCTGGGATCACAGCCACATACCACTATGCCAAGCTTTTATTAGTTAAAGTGTAGTCTTGCTAACTTTTTGTCTTGGCTGTCTTTGAATTGCAATCCTCCAGATCTCTGCCTCCTGACTAGCTACGAATACAGGCATGAACCACCGTACCTTGCTATAAACTAATTTTTAAAAGTTCTACCTTAATATCTCTCATATCTGAGTCTGGTGGGTGGCAGAAGGGGACTGGTGTGACAACTGTGAACACAGAATTTATTTTAGATCTAATGGATTTGCAAGGCAGCTGGGTGGGTCAGCGTCAGCTCCCTTAGCCCTGGGGCACCAAGTCTCAGTGGACCACCACATATTTCCTTGTGTGGGACTTCCTAGTACACACAGCATGTTTGATGTCCATGTCTTCATTTAGTAGGTGTTATTATTGCTCCCCAGTCATTGTGATAATTGAAAGCCCCGACCCCCACTTCTAAGGGAAATGCTACAGCTCTTAAAACTTATATGAAAGTGCTCCTGAGGCTATCTCAAGTCTCAGGGGGCTGAGCAGGTGGGCTGTGCCCCTCCAAAGCTCAAACAGCCTCTTGAAATATCAGACATGAAGAAAGAGTTGTTTAGCTAAGGAAATCATTCAACCAGTTTTGTAGAGAGCTTTAAAATTTCTTTGTATGTCTTCAAAGTCTACCCTGCCTCCCTATGCAAGATCCTTGGTATGAAGGATCAAAGGTCCCTAGAAGGAAGGTCAACCTGAATCCATGGCAGTGGGAAGCTTACTCTTTTGTTCTGTTTGATCACAGTATAGACCAACCCTAGAGCAGTGAGACAGTTGCTGTTTATCTATGACATTTGTTGGTCTTACTGGAGAATGGATAGAAGTTTTTTTTTTTCTTTTATTATTCATATGTGCATACAAGGCTTGGGTCTGGATAGAAGTTTCTAACTTGAGCTCGATGAAGGAATGAGGCAGGCATTCAAGGGTTCCTTGATGGTGGGTATTCACTCTCATTGTTCTTTATCTTACTGAAGATATAAGGAATCCGGGTGAAAAGCAGGGTTGATCCATAAAGATTGTCATTGTGAGGTTTATGGGCAACAGCCACAAAATAGGCAGTATGGCCATCATAACCCACACCTCAGTGATCTCCAAGCTTCTCTCTTCTTTTTGTTTTTTGGTAGTACTGAGGCTTGAACTCAGGGCCTCATACTTCCTAGGTTGATGCTGTACCACTTGAGCCACTTCACCAGCCCCTCCTTTCTTTTCCTATGTGGGGTGTTTTGGAGATAGGTCCCACAAACTATTTGCTCAAGGCTGGTTTCAAACTGTAATCCTCCTGATCTCTGCCTCCTGAGGATTATAGGTGTGAGCCACCAGCGCCAGGTTGATCTCCACATGCTGTACGCATTCTTTGTGGCACACTTGCTCATCCTATTCTCTCTCTTCTATGCTATCCACAACCCCTTTTGCCAATGCCAATCCAATCATAAAGCATTCAAAGGTGTTAACTCTAGTTTCCTCTCCTCAATAACATCCTCTCTGGCTCCTCTCATTCAGAACTCTTGATTACACTGAGAGAAAACCATTTCTACTTGGTTTAAAGACCAAAGGGAATTTATAAGTTCTTGCAATCAGAGAGCCTATAAGCAAGTCTGATGAAGCTTGAGCCAGCAGCTAACCTTCCTATTTCTGTATTTTCTGTTCATCTTTCTGCTCATCTGTCCATTTCATTGTCTACTTACTCAATGATCCCTTGGCTGAACCAGGCCTTCTTTTTATGAAGTGAATTGTTCACTAGTATTTATCCCAGAGTCTTATAGAAAGAGAAAGCTGCTTTCTTCA
Source organism: Castor canadensis (assembly GCF_047511655.1). Classification (NCBI taxonomy): domain Eukaryota; kingdom Metazoa; phylum Chordata; class Mammalia; order Rodentia; family Castoridae; genus Castor; species Castor canadensis. The sequence goes on from NC_133391.1 coordinate 37,765,782, forward strand.
GAAAGCCTGACCAATATTTTCTCAAATCTGATAGGTTTTTATTACATTATAAGCATATTCCAGAACCTATCATTGTGGCAGAAGGGATGGAGATGCTAATTTTTCAAGCTACTTGGACTTATCTATGGAGTAGGTGTTAGGATCAATTACCTAAAAACCTATGGTTGAAGTCCAGGAGAATGTTTCTCTTAAAGAAAAACCTGGCAACTGTTAATGGGTGAAAGGGGAGATCACAAATGAATGACCACTCATTAGTTGTCCTGTCCATTTGGACATTAGTCACCCCAGTTCTTGATGTTATTTCTCTTATGTGGTAGGTATCATGTATCTGGTTTCCAAAGAGATTGAAGACTGTGTGATAGTGTGATGGCTTATATTTCTTTTGTATACCCTTAACTCTTAGCACATTTCCCAGCACTCAATTCCTGCTCAATAAATTCTTGTTGAATTGAAATATGTTGGGATGATAGAATCATAGGAAAATTGTGAAGATATTCCTTAGGGGAGAGGTGAGTCATAGATGGGGGTTAATTACTGATAACTTGAAGATTTTATAGAAGTGTTCCAAGAGAAAAAAGTGGCAAGATCAAAGAATTGTGTGTTTTGAGTTGGGATGGACATTAGAGATAGGGGTTCTTTTAGTGGTGAAAGGATAGACTTTTAAATGCCTGGAAATGCTTCTCTCTGAGTGGAGCATTTTCCATATTGGCCAAAGAAATGAAGGTCAGAAAAGAGATACTGGCATCCCTGCCCAATGTTGATGTCTGTTAACTTAGTGGTGATTCATAGGGTGACCCTATGATTTATTGTCCAATCTGGGGCATTTTTGAGAAAGTTAACTTGATAGGATAATGAGGGAAGAGAACATAAACTGGGACTGTCCTAGGCCAACCAAGACCTATTGGTCACCTGTGGTCTGAGTAGCTCACAACCACCAACTAGAGGAATCTGTCACCACTCTCCATCTGACTTTAATTCCCTGGGAAGTGAAATGCTCCCAGTTACCTGGTGGGATGAGAGGAAGGCATACAGTTTGTTGAGAGTTTGGACTCTTCAGCATGTCATTCCATTTGCAGGGTGTTGACTGTCCAAAATAGTTTCCTGTGATGAGTAGGAAAGGGCAGCTTGCACATATTTAAAGTAATCTGTTGAGTTTTGACAAATGCACTTGTGAAGCCATCATGGTCAAGATAATAAACATGTCTACCACCCCCAACATTTGTGCACATCCTCTTTTTATGGTCTACCCTTCTCTCCTCCAAGTGATATTATTCCTAATCATTATAATTATTTTAACATTGGTTCTTAGTCATGGAGAGCTATGGTAGATTGTCAAAAGTGGTACAGTTGGTAAATGACAGAGCTGGAGCCCAATGCCAGGTCCTCAGGCCCTAGTAGTTATAGCTTCCCATGGCCTATTCTACTAGTCTACATTACTCTATTTCTTCCAGTTGTAGGATTTCTAAAGTAGGATGAAGTCTAGAGAACATCACACTCTACTGCTAACTGCCCAGATGGGTCCTTTCAAAGTGTTGTGCTGCCTTTGGGGTCTGTGTAGCTCAGGATTAGGGTAGGAAGGGTTCTCTTGGTCCTTGGTATGTGGAAGGTCTGAATTCTATTTTCCTGGTTTCCACTCAATGCTTTATGTTCAGCAGTGCTTCCTGGTGGCTCCTGTTTGGAGTCTAGTGATAAGGCATGCACAGAGTAGTGACTGTGGTGGCAGGTCTAGAAATACCTCTTCTGGATGTCTACCCACCTGGTTGCCCAGAAATTTGCCAAAATGGTTAGGCTTTCATTTTCTTGGGACTTTGGCTGGGTTACCTCTAATCTTTGATTAGGGATTAGGTAAAACTTTTTTCATAAGAAGGCTCATGCTGCTGGTGTTTTATGGGTCAGGGATGAGTGGGAACCAATATCACCTTGGCCTGTGGAGGTCAGTGTTGGAGAGGTGAGGCGCTTGGTGTCACTCAGGAACTCCTAGGAAGCAAGTTCTCATCTTTTCTCCTGTAGTCAGGGGGTTCTTTTCTGTGCTTAATGCAAAATTGCCTTGTTTCTGAGAGGTCCCTGCTTAGAAGCTGAAGTTCTTGATAGCTGCAATGAGGTTCAGGCTTTGGGAGTTATGGTAATGGTGCAGCTTGATGGTGGTGCTCTTTGAGAGTTGCAGCTGTGAGGAATGTCTCAGATGAATCCCTGAGCTCAAGTCAGGAGTCTTCTGCGCCAAGGCTGTGCCCCACACTCCTTGGTCCACGATGAATGGTCCCTGTCCCAAGTGTCAGCACCACCTGGTAGAGCTCCTCTAGCTTTATAGGCAACAACTTTGATGATCTGAGAGTGTGGTGTCCCTGAGGGGTCTCTCACCCTTACTGTGGAACCATGTTTCTTTGGTTTCTGATGATCCCATGTGACCTGGTGATATCTTAGAGACAGCTAATGGAGCCTGGTTCTCCTCTGTCCCCCTCAGTTGCCTACACATTCATCTCCGCCCTTTCTCTGGCAGCCCTATTCCTGGGCCACGATGTGCTGCAGCTGATGTTCTCGGCTCACAGCAGGGCCCGGGACTAGAGTACACTGAGGCCTCTGGGGTCAGTGTTGAGGTGGCTTGGCAGGACTGTGGGGAAGGAGGCTTGTGGAGTATCAGTTTCCAGTGTTTGGCTGGGGCTGCCTCCCATATACTCTGGTCCCTAGAGGGAGGACGTGGTCTTGTAAAGCCACATGTAGTCTTTGGATAACAACAACAAGACATAAACAATCAGGATAATCTCACTAGGATCCTGGAACAGCAGCCAGAGCGTTAGAGGGAGGTGACTGGGGTACAAATCCACCCTACTTCCTGGCCCCATTCTTCTGTCCCCCACCTACCTATTCTCTTATAAAGGGAGGAGCTGCAGGATTGCCCATCCCTCATGGGCAGCATGGAGGGGGCCTGGGGCCAGGAGATCTGGATTTCAATCCTGGTTCTGCTACCACTAAGCTATATGTCCATGCCTGAACAACTCTTCCTGTTGGGCTCCAGGTCTTCATTTATTAGTGCAGAAATGTTAGGTGTCCTTGGATGTTAGACATTGTTCCAGCTCATAAGTCCTGTGGCAGTATTGATTCGCTTCTCTGAAATTTCCTTGTGCCCATGGCTGGTTTAGCTTTGGGCTGTCAGCATGGGGATGTTGAATGCACCATGGCTCTCTGATGCTTGATGAGTAAATATACCTCAAGCATTGAAAGGCTATTTTATTTTCCAGAGTATCTCTGGTCCTTCTCATTAATGTTAAAATGCCCTTATTATCTTATAAGGTAGCAAAAGATTATAGGTATATCCACTTTCAGTTCAGTTCAGGTTAGGTTTCATGAGCAATAGAGCGAGTGTGTGCCAATGCTTCTAAGAAAAGGAACAGAAATATGCAAATGCAGTGAGGACCAGGTGCTGCCTGATTTCATATGTGAAATTGCATTTCTTGTTCCTGGAACAGTTGAGCACCCTCCACGGACATGTTCAAGTCTTCCTGCAGAAATATTTGCACACCGTTTCTTCCTTCTCTGTTGACCAGAACCAAATTATATATAACAGCACGTTTTAGACAAACTTAAATTTGGTTGCCTGATGAGATTTGCTTCTCCAATCATATTGAAAATTTATTTATTAAACCTCTTTGTCTCTTTCATGTTGGTTTCTGAAAGCAATCTTTTCTGGTGTCCTTAAATTCTGAACTTGTGAGTTCCTTTAGGGCACATGAGATGTTTTGAAAATTGTGGAGATAATTTTTAAAGTGTAAGGCAATAAAGGAACAAGGATCACTTATTCATATTTTAATCTAACAGGAATTTGGTTTCCCAGTGAGGACCTACTGTGTGCGTAGTGCTATGCTGGGTGCTGGAGGAATATAAAGAAGAAGCAGCCGTAAGGCTGTCTCATTAGTTGAGTGGAGCTAATCAACTTAATAAAGGCTGATGTTTATTGAAAATTCCCAACCAGGCACGCTAGCAAGGATTTCCCCTACTTGATCTCTAATCTTCACAATGGTCCTACAGTGTTTCTCATTCTCTTTAATCAGATAAAGAAACTGAAGCTCACTTGGTTAAGTGTCTTGCCCAAGTTCTCACAGTTGTAAAATCTAAGATTCACCTCTTGATCTGTCTGAATCAGAAGCTCCAAGCTCTTCTTGTCTCTCTACTGTGCCTGAAAGAACCCAAATCTAAAACCAGTGAGGACTGGAGATCAGTTGGACCTACAGAACAAGAAACATTTTATTTTAGCTCAATACATGTTAGCTTTCAATTTCAGATCACCAGGTTAGTAAAACAGAGCTTCTGCATTTGAACCATCGTTCTGTGCATGGGTTTTTACGCATTTGGTTTTCTTCAGGAGACACAGCCAGACATATCAGCTAATATTTCACATCAGCTCATATGTTTTTCTTTTTATGAGAAGGTAACAATATTATATGACATGAAAGGAACATGATAACTGGATGTTAGCACCACAAAACCGCATTCCGGGTTTTATTTTCATTTCAAACAAGTTCTATTTAGGGAAAATGGAAATGCAACATGGACAAAAATATCATCCCCACATTGGAAAACGGTTAGCTGCAATGCATCAAGCCTCTAAAATCATAATGGTTAAACAAGGTGCAATTTTATCTTTCACATAAAATCTCAGGAGGCAGCCCAGGACTGCTATGGCACTCCGTGGAGTCAGACCCAGCTTGTCTCTTTACATGTTGCTGTTTCTGGCCTGGACTTTGACCTCAAGGCCCAAGGAGCCTGTGTCCATGTTCCAGGCTGCAGTTGAGGGGAAGGGAAGAAGATGAAGGGTCAAAAGGTACCAACTCTCTGTTTGAAGTTTTCTGGGAGCTGCTTCCTGAAACTTCCACTTCCATCACATTGGCCAGAAATCATCATTACGGAAACACCTCACTGCAAAGGAGCTTTTAGTCCTGATTCTAGATGGCCATCTGCTTAGCTAAAAATGAAGAAAATAAGAATGGTTGTCAGAAGACAGCTAGCAATCTGCCACCAAGGTGGTGGAATTTGACCCTTGCCCTCCCAACCATTCCTTAAACTTTTGAATATCTGCACCCACTTAATGGACACTTGGCACTCACCCAAGACATAAAGTCTAGATAAAGTTAAAAAGGCATTCATCCTAATTCAGAAACATAGACAAAACATGATACATTAAAGTTAATGATGTCTTGATTTCCTGTTAGTGAGAGGGATGATACTGTGTACCATCTTTCACCAAAAATATCATTTTTGGGACCATGATGGAAAGTCGGGGCTGCAGATCAGTTTTGCAAATGGTTTCTTTTCTTACCCTTTATTTTAACTAAATCAGGAAAGCTTAAATTACAGTTCAAAATAGCAGAAAGTGATCAATGACTGTCTAGTTGTTTGGATAGTCTAACCAAAGACAGACATGGAAGTTGGGGAGAGTCTTGCCAAAGGCCACTTTCAGTATTTTGTCAGAATAATGCCATACCTGTCACCTTGGGGAGCTGGAAGGTTGAAAGCTTCATCCTTGGGCTTCGATATAGATTTCTTATCCACCCTTTGATCTGATTGTATCTGAAAACATGTGTTGTGTGCTGTGACAGCCCTTGGATGTGGTTTTTAACATGGCATATTTCTCTTCAATGAGAAGAGAAAACCATCAGGTAAAAACAAAGCTGCCTGGATTTAAGAACTATTTTCAGCACACAATATGTATCAAATTGGGAAAGCCCATTTAAATTTTTCCTGCCTTGGTTTTGTTTCCTCAACTTTAGAATAGAGACAGTGATAGCACTGGCCTTCTAGCATAGTGAATATTACAAGACCCAAAGCATGTAACCACCTAGCTCAGTTCAGGCACGTAATACATACTCAGTGAATATGCATTGTGGTTATTACTATATTTAGGTATTAGCAAACTGGACCATTCAAACCTTTCATACCATAGTTCAATCATTTTGTGAAATCCTGATTTATTCTTCATTCTTGTGCCTTACAAATCATGAGTTTTCATCCTTGGAGTGTTAGGTTTTGAATGTCTGAGTTATTGAAGATATATATTTTTGAGCCACCATATAAAATAATAGAATAGTCTTCCTTTGCATTATTAGTGTCATAAATATCTTTTTATTTCCATCATCTCAAAAACAAATGAGCCTCTTCACAAGTCAGCATCCTTCAGTGGAGAGAGCAGTCTTCAATATGCCCATTGGAAAGGTGCAGGCAGAGTATATGAGTTGATGGCTTCTGCCATTCTCTTCAACCCTAAACCAAGGTCAGACGGCAGCATTGTTTAGCAAAACCTGCTCTCTGTAAATGAAGCTGGGGAATGATTTTCAAAAGGAGCACCTGCGTCTGTTGATTGTACACAAGGTCTTTGCCTTCTCTCAGCATGACCTCCTCACACACTGCTCCACAAAACACATATTCATTGAATAAGAACCTCCTTTCTGCTGGAGAACGAATGTTTAGGGTTAAAAAGAAGCAGAAGCTGCTGAAACTTCTCTTTGTAGAGTATACATGCTAGGACCTGATTCCCATTCTGTCCCTCAGTGGCTTTACCCTAATGCAGATGGCACATTGGCCATCTAACCAGCATCTTCCCATGGTGCATGGATTTTATGTGATTTTCAATGATCATTTGATTGTGTGACTAGAAGGTTCCACTTTATCCTTAAATATGATATTTGTGGGTGAATCTTGTCATAATCTGACAAGTACTTATAACAGACATGGTGGCCAAGGCCAATTGGATTGCTGAGTTAATAAAGCATGATTTTCTAGGTTCATCACTCCATTTCCTACCATTTTCATTTTTGAGTGAAATCAGCACACAACATAGTCACCTATGCTGGGACTAGATTCCCATTCTGTTCTTATACTGGAGCCCCTGTTCATGGTTAATGTTTATGATATTATTTTGAGTTGGACTATTTGTATTATTATTTATATCACTACTCTTTGACTTAGGTGGACCACTTTTTTGATCTGGGACTCTAACAGGTGAGTTGACTCTAACATAGCACAGTAGTAGAATGAAAATACAAACTTGGACAATGAACAATAAAACATGTGAATGGAAACCATTTGCAGTCTGTTTGCTGAATGTTGGTAGTGGCAAACTGACCAATTGTTATTAAGAGTGTAATGGAATTTCTGTGAAAATCATAACTTCTTATGTTTTCCAATCTGTTAACTGATTTTTTAACTCCTTTTTTTCCCCCTGAATCCATCTAACTTCCAGGGACTACATTTTGGGAACTCTTCCCTATGGTTTTGGTGAAAACATTTCTGGTGCAGAACAAATGAATTGAGTATGGGTGGTGGGAACTAGGGAAGTTTAAAGGGAACAAAACCCAAAAATGGAAGAAAGAAGTCCGGCAGGCTTCTAGATCTGGGGAACTAGGAATTTAAGCTATGTCCTTACAAGTGTTTCCATTTCTTCTTTCTTTGTGTCTTGCAGAGTAAAAGCCAGGGATTCGTCTTTGTCCGGATACACGCCCCATGGCAGGTGTTGGCCAGAGAGGCAGAATTCTTGAAGATCAAAGTTCCCACCAAGAAAGTATGAGCATGTTCTCCTGGGTTCTGGGCCTCCCAATGGCTAGATGAATGTGAATGGTTTGGGAGTAGGGCCAGGTGGATGTGGGTTTTGTGGAGTTGAAATCAGATTTGTCTCCCTGGGGATCCTGAGCATGTGGCCAGGAACGAGGTGGAACAAAGAAGAGGTGGGGTGGGGAGAGAGGTCCTTCCACCTCAGAGCTTTGCCTGGGCAATGCTTCCAAGGAAGCTAACTGCCTGGCCCAGTTCCTTCATTTCTCTGTTATACCACCTTTCCTGCTCTTCTTGGGGTTCCAGAACCACCAGGCATTTATTTCTCTGTAGAGAACAGAGCAATGAAAGCAGACAGCAAGCTATACTGATTGGTCAGTGGTGTGCAGGGTAAATAGACCAAACTTGCTGTGGAGACAACACCTAATCTGGTTACGATGGTGGGTTGCACTTATCTCTTTCATAAAACAGTAGTTCTTAATTAGGTGAGTTGACCAAAATTACATAGGAAGTGTCTTCAAAATGTTCAAGACAGTGTCTCACCTCTGGAATTTTGATGCAGACTGGTATGGATTGAGGTTCAGGCATCAGAATTGTGAAAAAGTAATCCTCAGGAGGTTCTGATCTGCAGTTGGGTGGGGAGTCTCATCATTTATATGATGTTTGAGGTAGTTTTCAGTTAGAATAGCCTAGATGTAGTTTAAAAATCTTCCCCAGGGAATTCCTAGGTAATGTGTCTGCTTGTATAAAGAAAGCTAGCAAACATCTCCAAAGAGAAAGGAAACCTGTTCCTAGATTAGACAAAGGCCTAATAAATAATGAAAACACATATGATTATATACCAACATTTTGCCAATAAAATGTCAAGTTAGCAGAATTACATGTCTGGAGTGTCCACCAGGACCACACTGATTTTATCTCCTTCAGTTGCATTGCTGTGTTCCTTATCTGCTAGTTTTAGGCCTCTTCCCCCTAATACCACTGCCCTCAAATACAGGTATCATCTTTGTTTTGGATGACTGCTCTTCCTCAGTTGATGTTTTCCCTGTCTCCTAGCAACATGACCCAAGTCTCAGCCTTTGGTGGAGGCTTCTGCTTCCCTCTGGTGGAATCCTAACTTGGGCAACCCTTTCACTTGTCTTTCTCTTTCTTTTGTCTTACCCCTAACTCCAGTATATTCTCCTTTGTCTTTGGTTTGTCTGAATAGCTAATGTTTTCTTAATTTCATTCTACATGTATCTTGTTTTAATCTCTGCTGGCTGGTCCTTAGAAAAACTCTACTACCCATTCTATTCTTTCTACCTTCCAAGATGAGGTTTTTACTAGGAAACCTACAGGCAAAGAAGAAATGTGTATCCTTCTACCCACCCCAATGCATCACCTGATTTTCCTCTTGTCTTGACTTCCAGCCTTCCTTCACTCTCAGGCTTCCCTTCTACCTCCCTCTCTTTGCCTCTCTCTCTGTTCTTTGTACATCCAACCACACCTCTGTACCTCTTGTTTCTTTACAATCTTCTCATCTTTAGTCTCAGGCTCATCCCCCAAGTTGTTCCTGCCTATGGTCCATTTGGTTTCTGCTTTGTCCTTTCACAGGCTCAGACCTTCAGAGCATACTGCTGCATAAATGACATAGCTACCCTCAGAGCTTCAGCCATTTGAAACTTACCACCTGCAGCATAGGTAGGACCTGCACTTGAGTTTGCAGATGAGCTGATTTGGGTGAGGACATATTATATGAAGCACCCTTCCATGGGTTTCCTTCTGCCCTTTCATTCTGACAGTGTAAGGCAATAGCTGCTGCTCTGATGAGTCCTGAGAACAGACTTCAAGTCTTGGTTCTGCACTTACTTATGCTGTGATTTGGGGAAGCCACCTCCTCGTTCAGAGCCTCAGTTTCCTCTTCTGTGGTGGGCATAATAGCACTCACCATATTTTTCTTAGCAGGTGAGTCTAAGAATCTCATTTTTAGTGAGTGCTGCGGAAATGGAGGAGTTTGTCATTGTTTTTCTTTTTTCATTGTGTCTCTTTTATCAAATATTTTTATGTGTGTTCTCAATACCTAGTCCTCCAGTCAATTTCCTTCCTCACCAAACAGGCAGCCATGACTGATGGAGCTCCTACTATGCAGTGTTTGGAAAGGAACCCAGGCTACAGAGTAGCTCAGGCCCCCAGGGAGCCCACAGTCACAGGGTTTTAGGAAGAGTGTGCAGACACAGACATGATGCAGCGATTGGAGCTTGTGTCAATCACAGCCCATCTTCAGAGCACTGTTCTGCCTGTAAGGTGGTGGTGGGTTAGAGAGCCACATGGTTGCTCTATAGGCTGCAGGTATAACAGAAAGCACCTCTGTGTCCCAGAATCAACACAGGTGGATTGTTTTTGCATCCTTCTATGGGTTCAGCCCTACAGCCCTGGATTCTCTTTGTATTTGTGGAATGCAGTGGCTTGTAGTTGACTTCACAGACAATCTCATAAACAGGGGAAGAGGCTATAAGTTGGTATTCTGGGTGAGATACATGTGTTTGTTAAAACTAATCTAGATTCTGATCCCAGGATTAGAGATGTGGGCTAACCCCAGTTTCTGCAGTGGGAGGAGGTATGGAGAGGAAAAGATGAGACTGGGCAATCTGTGAGGGCGAGCTTCGAGCCCAGTGGCATTGATTCCTTCTTAATAGATTCAGGAAGTAACTAAAATGAGCATAAATCACATTTGGAGAGAGGCATATCCTGGAGTCAGGGGGAATGCAGAGGAAGGAGGCATAGTGTAGGATCAGTTAAGCATCCTCCAGGCCATTGGGGCTTGGATCATAACCCAGCAGGGTCTGGAGAGACCAGGAAGATGGAGAGGAAATCACAAACCTAGACAAATCTATCGTAATGTGTCCAGGGACTTGCAGTCCTGAGCACAGATATTAACTGGAAGGGGGAATCTTGGAAGAAAGCATTTGTTTTCCAAAAACAACACAGAAGAGCCAGCATTTTGTGAGGAACACTCAGTGTTCACAGGGGAGGGTGGGAAGGCCTGATTTGACCTTGAGCAGACTGACAAGGTTTAAAAATGGGTTTTGTTGGGGCAGCAGATTCTGCTTGGTCCCAGGGTGGTCCTTGTTGATGGTGGTCAACATCTATGCTTATTTCTCATTTACTTGTTTGCGTATGTAAATGAACTAACTTCTTCTTGCCCCTGACCTTCACACTCCCCAATCCTCAAGCAGAGGCAAGGCTGAAAATGGATGAGAAATTGCTAACTGAGGCCATTAGAGGTAATTTTCTTGACAATGAAATCATGTTAATCCAGCCAAAGTCCACTAAATTTGAAAGAAGTGACATGTCTGGATGGGTGGCTGTCACTTTTGTTCAATCTGTCAGAGCATTGGTAGGTATTATTAGGAGACTGACTGGTGTTGCAGGAGTGTTCCTAGGAGCTCATAAGAATTTTAACTTTATGTGTCCTTTGCATGCAAGTAGATGCTGTTAACTTGCAGCAAGACAGAATTTTTTAGGAAAGCAAGTTCAGAGCTCTGCACATGTTCCAAGCAGGAATAAGACTGTTGTGGAAATATGGTGCAGGGGACAGTGATGGTACATAGATGGAGAAAGCCTGGCAACACATGATGACTGCTGCTCCTACTGTTCCTAGCCATGTGTGTAGGGCAGCACGGTTGGCACCAGATCACCAGATCGGGCTGTTCCTTCCTACTCTTTCCCTTTCCTCTCCCTTCCCAGCCAGGATCTGCAGCACTGGGAGAAATGAGCCCAGGCCCTTTACTCTGCCAAGACAGCCAGAGACCCTGACACAGAGTTTGTGGAGAGGCAGGAACAGGTGGTCCTTAGACTACAGGCTTGGGGGTTTCTGTTTCCTAGAGCACTGGACCATGGGGTGTCTGTAAATATGATAACTCCATATTGGGGTCTGTAGTGGAGACACTGGGAAAACCAGCTCAGGCCCCGCCACTCAGGAGGGACAGCCAAAGGCACTTGTCACATAGTGTGACAAGTGGAGACTGGGATTTCTACTGTTGGCTGTACCTTTGTGAGCCTGGCTGTATTTGATTCATATCTTAATCTAACTCTCAAAATGAGACTTGAGATGGAATCTAATGAAAAAGAATGAATACAGATGAGCCATTTTACAAAAGGGCAGACAAAAAATAATAATGTAATTGGCGACAAGTAGGGTAGTGTAGGAGAAATAACAAAATTGAAAATAAGGGTGATTGATGCAAGTGAAACCAACTTTTATTCTGAAACCAGGGAAGAAGGGCTATAGCTCCTGTCATCTGTAGAAGTAAGCAATTGATTTGCTGGGGGAGGCAAGCTTTTTCCTGTTGCCTAAGTATAATTTTTAGTAAAGGACTATGTTTTCAGTAATAAGTTTATATGTAATGCTGGAATGCTCTTTATATGCCATTTTTGAAACTGATTCTGGATGAAAACTAAGGATTAATTTAAAGTGTAGTTCAGGGAGGTCTATACTCCAAGCCAAGTTCTGATGAGCTAACTTTATTCAAAGATAAAGATCAGAGCATAAGTGCAACATAAACTTTAATTCTCCCCTGCAGAAACCATGTTTTGAAATATTTGTATTTACTAAACTGCATTTATTAAAGAATAATTGATCTCTTCCTTTTCACTAATGGAAAATATATATAATGGCCAATGAGAATTTCTGAGTAGTATCTGAGCTGATATAATTTCAGTTAAAAAACAAAGAAGCTTGACATTTTAATTATCTTGAGTGACCCCTTTAGGAGGAAAATATTGATTCTATTAAGCTTTGCCAATTATTGGAAACTGTCAGATCCCTGTTTCTGCCTCTCTAGAGACTCTGGTTCGATAGTCATGGCTTTCACAAAAGTCTTGCAGGTAAATTTTCCTGGCTCATGGTGCTCACCCAGTTTCAGGGACTCTGCTCTGTAGGGACCCCAGCACCTCTTACTTCTCAGGTATCCATTCCTGGGGCTTGTATTAGTGAGGGTTCTCCAAAGAAACAGTAGGGATGGGAGAGGAGTCAGGAGAGGGAGGGAGAGAGAGAGGGAGGGAGACAGAGAAAAAGGGAGAGGGAGAGAGAGGAAGAGGCAGAGAGAGGCAGAGGGAGAGAGAGGGAGAGGGGCAGAGAGAGAGAGAGAGAGAGAGAGAGAGAGAGAGAGAGACTCTCTAAAGATTTGGTTCAGGCAATTCATGCAGCTGTGGAAGGGGATGGGAAGTCCTAAAAGCTGGAGACCCTGGAGAACCAAAGTCCAAGCCTGAGAATCAGGATAGCTGATGGTATAAGTTCCAGGTTAAAAGTTGGCAGACTCAAGACTCGAGAACTGACGTTTTGGTTCAAGTCTAAAGGAAGGAAAAGACTGATGTCCCAGTTAGGTACTCAGGCAGGAGGAGTTCCCCTTACTCATGGGAGGGTCCCCCCTTTTTTTTCTACTCAGATCACCAACTCTTTGGATGAGGTTCAACAGATAGGGAATCTACTGATTCAAACGTTAATCTCATTTGTACTCATTACTACGTTTGACTAAATATCTGAGCACCCCATGGTCTAGTCAAGGTGGCACATAAAGTGAACCATTCTGAGACTTGTATTATTAAAGTCAATAATCCTTTCTGTGATGGAATGCATAGTGGTATATGTCCAAGTCCTAGCTTTGGAGCCTGTGAATGTGATCTTATTTGAAAAAAAAATGGTCTTTGCTGATGTTATTCATTAAGGAGAGGGTCATCCTAGATTTAGGATGGGCCCTGTCCAATGAAAGGTGTGCCTGTGAGATAAAGGCAGGAAGAAATTTGAGACACAGAGGCACATAGAAGACAAGGTAAAGAAGGAGGCAGAGGTTGGAGTGATGCAGCCCAAGCCCAGGAAGGCCTGGGGCCATCAGAAGCTTGGAAGAAGCTGGAAGAATTTTCCCCTAGCGTGTTCAGAGGGAGTGTCCCCATTGATGCCGTGATTTCAAGCTGTGGCCTTGACAACTGTGGGAAAATAAATTTCTGTTCTTTTCTGCCATTCTGTTTGTGGCAATTTGTTATGGTATCCCTAGGAAACGAATACACCTTTCTTCAGGGCTGGATGTAATAAGCAGATAATTCAAAACCTGGGCCTTTGGTAGGCTTGTTGGCCCATTCTTCAACCCAAGAATCCATTTTGCAATTTCTAAGATATCCTGAAATTGACTTCTCCATTTCTTGCCATTGGATTTGAAGTTTTGTGGAAGAATCTTTTGTGTGTGGATCTTCCTGCATGACCTTGGCTGCCCATGGCTAGCTCTTCACACTCTGTCTCTGTTTGGATGAGACAGGAGTGGCTGGGCAAGGCTCACCTTGGCATAAATGGTGGAAGGAGACCCAGTGTGGCCAATGTCAAGAGAAGCCACTTATTCAATTCAGCAGTTAACTATTTTCCACTTATACTTGCATTTCCAAAGACAATCATTGATTTGATTAAGTAAAAATCTTCTGTTATGGTAAGAGATACTTGCAAATAAGGATATAATTAGCATGTTTAAAAACTCCCCTACATTTCATAATTCTTGCATTTGTCTTAGAGGAGAAAAATTTATAAAACCACTCTGAACAAAATTAAAAGACTTGTCATAAGTCTCAGTTCATATATTGATGACTAGCTTAATTGAATTTTAGATATAGTTAGTGCTTACCATGTCTTGGGCCAGTTGATTAGAGCCATATATATATATATTATTTTATGGCTTTTTTTGGTGGTCTAGTGATTGGATTTAGGGCCTCAATACTTGGTAAGCAAGTGTTCTACTAGTAGAGCCACAACTTTCAGTTCGTTTTGCTTTTTTAGTTCTTTTTTGTTTTTTAAAGGAAGGGTGTCATGCTTTTGTATAGGCAGGCCACAGACTGAGATCCTTCTACCTCAGCCACTTGAGTAGCTGGGATTATAGGTATGTACCACCATGCTCAGCCATCATTATTTTGTTTTTAGCCTCACAATATGAAGTAGCTACTAACCTTAACATCATTTTATAGGTGAGGACACTGAGGCTCAGAGAAGTTTACAAACTTACCCAAGGCCTCACAGCTTGAAGGAGATAGATTCAGGGACTCAAAATCATATCTGTTGGATTCTAAAACCATGTTCTTACTCTCACTTTACTGAACAATCTACAACTGGAGTTGAAGTGGTAGGTGGTATGATCTAGAATGGCACTTCCCTAAGTATATTCTATAGAACAATACTTTGGTTTTGCAAAAAAGAGTTTCTGTGATATAACAAACTGAGAAAACATGAATTATATAATTTTACCTGACCAATTAAATATTCTGAGAATTCTTTTAGAAAGGAAAATGGTTCAATTTCTTACCACCTTTTTCCTGTTGAACTCCCATTTATACCTGGGGGATCCAACGCTCTGCTGAACCCACTCTGGGAGATTCCAACCTAGATTAAATAATCCCTGGCTGTGAGAGGAAGCACATGTAAACTTTCCTTTTTTGTTGCCATGGACTAGCTCAGGGAGTTACTTACCAGTCTTAGGGACAGCTTTTTCTGTCATAACTTTACAATGCTGTGATGGATATGTAAACAAAGTGTCAAGTAGTGAATCTGTTAATTTTATTCTTCCTCTTATTGATGTGAAGAGGGGCCTGAGGACAGATATGCTTTGTGGTCTTTCACACTCTGTGTACAAATACCTGAGCATGAGTATATCCTGTGTGTGTTGCCTTCCTGAGCCATACTGTAAGTGAGGTGGCACACTTAGCCTGTAGCTGCCAGATGTGCACCTGCAGCTGCCATTATCCCTAACCCTGGTGATGTCATTGGACCTCTGAGTTCTGTTCAGAGACCAGGCTTCTCTGTGGACTTACACTGGGCTATAGACTCTTGTCAAAAGCAGAGTGCTTTCCTTTTTCTTGTTTGGGATGGAGCCTCCCAAATGCCTTAAATATTTGTCCCGGGTTCTAGAATGGTTTCCCCACTTTTCCCCTGAGTAAATAAATATGACTCATCATTTGTATACTAGCCTATATCTTAGTGCTCTCATTGACCCACCTTTATTCCTTTAGTTGGAACTGATCTCAACTTCCTCTGGATCCCTGGTCATTGTACAGTCAATATTTCTCTTAGTCATTGGTTCTTCTCAAGGGTGTTATGTGCCCTCATCTTGTGTGTCCACATATACCATAAATTCCCTGGAAAGAGGAATTATACTTTGTATTCCTTATGTGTTCCCTAGTATTATGTTCAATAAATAATAATTGCTCAATAAACACTAGTTGGATTGGCCCATTGAAGGTAAATAATTCTTTCTCTCCCACTCCCAGGACCTTATTTTGGGACTCAACAGAGTCCCTTATATAGTAGTAGGTGTGTTAGGTGTCCTTGCAAAATTCAGCAATAGGAGTCACCCTGTCCCCTGTCTTCCTCCCATACCACCTGGCAACTTTTTTCTTTGTCTGGTAGTGATTTAATTGC
The DNA here is from genome assembly GCF_047511655.1 of Castor canadensis. Lineage (NCBI taxonomy): Eukaryota > Metazoa > Chordata > Mammalia > Rodentia > Castoridae > Castor > Castor canadensis. The sequence goes on from NC_133391.1 coordinate 37,781,749, forward strand.
TCTTGAGAACTATTTTGATACTTTAGAACACCCAGAAAGTAAAAATTGGGAAAAACTTCATAAGTTTTAAGGTGGAGCCTGTGCAGAGCCTTGGTCATGGGGAGAAGGATTGCTGTCTACTTAGCCTTTGAGATGCCTCCCTGGACAGATTCTTTTTATTATCATCATCAATAACTTTTAAATGAACTAGAACTGTAGTTGTTTACATAGGGCTGCCTGGCTGTAGGTGGGGGCCTTCCTCTTGTTGTCATTGCCTGTTCTCAAACATTTGTTTTTAATAGAGGCGCAACTGAGAGGGTAGGGTTTATATTTCATATCTGTATGAGGTTTTTGGTGCTGGCTCTTTGATTACTATTTAAATAGGCTGAAAAGAGTGCAGAATGCTTTGACTTTTTTATTCCTTTTGTTTTCTGTTGTGCTTCTCATCTTCAAAAATCAGAGAAAAAGACTGGTGGCAGCTAAGTGTGCTGTGTGGTTCCAGGGAGGAGCATGATGGGACATGGCCATGACGGGTCATGCAGATGGACCTGGTTAAACCAATCACAGGTCTGTGAGCAGATGAGCCTGTCTCAGGGCCCAAGGACAGTGAAGTTAAAAACACTTAAGATATAATAAGAAGTAAATTCAAACTTTGTTGTGCTTAGACTCACAGTGGAAAAATAACTAAAATAGAAGTGGTGTTTTTCTTTCTTAAAGCATTCAGATCATATCTGTCTGAATTGGAGTAACACATGCTAACTGGGGATGGCTGGGGACTAGACAGTGGACCCAGTGTTGGTGGGTTTGAGAATGGAGGGTACAGATAGGATGGTCATTGAGTTTGTTATCCTAAGGACAGCAGTATTGAGAGTGAGGGAGATGTTAGTAATAATTATGCCAGCACAACAGACTGTCCTGAGAACCTGCAACATGTGGTCACTCCCCAGTAGTAGACATGAGAGAGGGAGCCCATATTGACCATGGCTGTCCTTATGGATATTTGAGAGGAGGAGCTAGCATGGAAGAGAGGCAGAGAAGCAGGCAGGGGCCATAAGTGTCCTGCACTTGGGACTCACAGGCAGAATTTTCACTCAGTAAGAGCTCATTTATTGATGTGCTGGCTTATGATGGCTCCCAAGACTTGAATATTAATTTTGCAGGAATTTTGGAAGGTGATTGGCACATGGTTGGCAGCTTGGAATTAGCTAATTGGGAATATTTACACCATGGAAATCAGCAACTGTTATATGTTAGCATCTTCACTTGCAACCACACACCCATTACCCATTTGTCAGTGCTCCACTAAGGGGAACCCCAAGGATGGGGCCTAGATGCAAAATCAGAGTGGAACCTTCAGCTCCATTTATGTCATGACTAGGGCAAGGTGAAGCCTGATGTTGTTATGTACTTGCTTCCTGCCCTGGTCATGAAAGGGCTTGTGGTCAGGTAAGAGCCAAGAATGACAATGTCTATGTAAGGGGCTCTGAGTGAATCCATATCTGCTACTTCTGGTGCAGGAATTCATTTCCCTCTTTTTGCTCCAGCCACACCAACTTCCTTGTTCCTCAAACCCGAGCCTGTTTCCCTCCAAGGGCATTTTTGATCACTGTTCCCTTTGCCTGCAGGACCTTCTCTAGATACCCTTAGAAATCACTCCTCTGATCCCTAGGGTCTTTTAAAATGTCCCTTCATCAAGCAGACCCCCATGATCATCTCACATGTAAAGTAGTCACACACCCTTCCCCACTCTCCATTCCTTCATTCATTCAACACTTCACTACTTGGTACAGAGCTGTGCCTTTGTTTTCTTGTTTATTGTCCATATTCCCACTGCAATGGAAGCTACATGAAGGCAGGGGTTGTGCTGTGCTGTGTCAGCACTTAGGACAGTGCCTCATATAGAACAGATCCTACATAAATGTTGACAGTGAGTGACCGAACAACTCACATGTACTGGATTTCATCATTGCTGGTGACGTGGATTCTTAGACTCCACCTAAGTACAATAGGAAGGAAGACTGTGACCCCCCCTAAGGTTATCTGCAAGGGTAAGAGGTGGTGTACATACCATTAGTAGCCACCCCTGGTTTGGGTCTCCAGCAACTCCATCAGCTGCCAAAAAGTTTTAGGAAGAATCTAGTTGTACCTGTGATGGGGCTAGGTTGAGAATAAGAGGTGTAGTCCTTTGGAAGTTTGCATTTATAATCTATCCATTCATCCATCAATCCATTGACCCATTGATTTATCAATCCCTCCACCCATCATCTATCTATCCATCCATCATACATCCATCTATCTATCCATCCATCATCCATCTATCCATCCATCCATCCATCCATCATCCCTTATCCTCCCACCCAGTGAAATTTACTAAGTATCATTATGCACCAACTACTTTGCTGAGGGCTAGTGATGCAGCGGTGACAAGTGTGCAGGGGGTTTGGTGTGGTGAGGACTCATTATATGGCTATTGATGAATTGGGAGGCACCCACAGCAAAACAAGAGTGGTTGATGATGAAAATCCAACCAGGAGAAAGTCATTTAGATGGCGGTAGGGGAGAGAAGATGCCCTGTGAGTTGAGGACTGAGAGCAAGGCAGGAGTTTGGCAGGTGGGGAGGAGGCAGATGAGAACCTTCCCAGAGAAGGAAGACATGTCCTCAGGTCCCTCAGAAACGCCTGCCTATGTGAAGAACTTAGAGGATCCAGGGTGGGTGCAGCACAGAGTGTGGGTGGAGGGGGCTGAGACTGAGGAGGCAAAAGGCATGGCCCCAAAGGGACCTTGTCAGTCACGTAATTGAAAAAGTTTGGATGTCAGCAAACATCCATTCATGTGTAGAGGACATGCTGACAACAGAAATAAAGTCATAAATGAATACAGAATTAGACAACAGAGAAAGTGCACTTTACAAATACATTACTGTTCACATTTGGTAATGCTGCCAACAGGAAATTTACCTGAAGGCACAGGTAGGGATGAAGGGGCTGGTTAACTTCTTGTTGTGCCCATGGAAAGTTGCCATTCTGGCTCTAGGTTGTAGCTGGTCTTAGCTCCTGATGTTTTCGTTTTGATTTGTGAGTGGCTTTAATACTCCTTTGCCTGGGTAAACACGCTCATGGGCAGTGAGCGAGGACAGATGTTCAGTGTGTGTGCCTGTCTCTCCGGCACACATGGGGATGGGGACATTGGATGAGTTTTGCTGTGTCTTTTCTTCAGTTGCTCCTCATGTTAGCGCCACAGACTTCCACTCTTGTCCACCTAGGGCCTGTGTCTACTTTGCATCCTGTTGGACTTCTCTGTGTGTCTGAGCCTTTTGAAATCAAAGAGGAGCAGAGGGCGTGAGATATTCCTCATACCCGCCCAAGAGGAGTGAATGGCTGTGAACAATGACAGTTGAACCTTAATGAACTAGAAAGCACAAATAATTAAAGAGCAGCAGATAATAAATGAAAATGGCAGATATCGGAATTTATTCCTATTGACAGGGTGCTTCCAGTTGGGCATACTGTCCATCTTGGTGCCTGGCTCATATTCTTCTTGGCTGACCTTTCCTCCCATCTACCGGGGAGGCCACCATAAGTATGAATGGCTTGGAGAGCATCAAGACTCTAAGTGTTTACACCTTATGTTACCACACCTTTTTCTTGATCTTTAGGGTCATTGGCTCTAATGTTTGTGTGACATTGGGCATGTTAGATTTTCTATGCCACCTGAGTTTCTTTATTTGTAAGATGGAGATAGTGACTTAATATCCTGTCTAAGACAGACATCACTACAGCCTTGGTTCACTGAATCCCAGGAGAGCATATGATTTTAATGCAGAGAGGAAACAATCAGCCCTCAGACCACACTGCTGTGCCCCTCTGGAGGGGAGAGGCTAAGGGAGACAGGAGGAAGAAAGAAGTTAGAAAAAAAGAAGTCTCAGTAAACCCCTTAGACTGTGACAGTGAGGCCAAAGCGAGCTTTTATGAGAACCACATTTGAGCCCAGGAATAAAAAATAAGAGCAACATACTTGAAAAATTATTTATGATTTTAAGCACATGAAAGGCGTATCGTGTACCCAGGAGGGCATAATAGGGGACAGCTGGTTAACATATGTCTCACCATTTCTGAGGATGTTCGTAATTCTCTGATGTCCAAGAATAACAGTAGTAACGATGCCATTGCTGATTGTATTAATAATCATAAAGAGCACTGTGGTGCCTTTCTGGGACCCTATGGAAGGCAAAAGGAGAGCCTGGGATGCTGGGCTTGATGGGGGCTGAAAGGGGAGCTCTAGCCTGCTTCCTTATCAGGGACAGGCTATGGAATCCTGCCAAAGATCAAAGGGCATTAAGGTCAAGGAAAGAGCCCTGCATGGGCTGTAGGACTAATTTTACTGTTGACTCTGGTTATTCTCTGCCCCTCTGAACCTTTTTTTTCTCATCTATAAGCTAGAGATGCTCATGCTACCTGGCAGGCCCACCTTGCAGCGTCTTTATGGAATCCCATTAGATCCTGCTTGTGGGTCACTAGACTCACTGCAAAGCATTTGTGTGGTGCAGGGTCATTGTCATCCTTGTACTTCTCTAGCATTTGGCACTGTCAGCCACCAGGCTCAGGATCTGATCTCCAGAAAGTGGCTGGAAATGTCTGTGCACGAGAGCATATTTCTTTTTCACCAAATGTTTAAAGTCATAGCACATTAAACTTGGGGAATACTTTAAAGGCTGTTTAACCCAGTTTCCTCTTTTACGATTTGTTAAGTGAGTATGTAGCAGCTCTCAGTCTAAGGCTAATTATCCAGCACTACTGAGTAAACCTGACTTCCCCCAGTGCCCCATGAATTGTGGGGATTTTCCATCTGATTGGTGGGAATAGATGCCCACTCCCAATCTTTCCAGATGGTTCTTTCTCAGTCTGGAGTAGTTTATTCATACCTATACTGCTAAATACTCAAGGAGGACCTTCTAAAGTCCTCTGGATTCTATGGACCCTATTGCCCTCTCAGATACTCTGTCTTATCAGTTCTATTTCCCATGGTCCCCCTAGACTTAGAGTCTGGTCTCCTCCACTTAGGGAATTTGCAGGGCTCTGCCTAGTTCCCTTTCCCCTCTCAAAGCAGTGACCTGGACACACCTAGTTTGTTTCCCAAATGACTAAGGGACCATTGGCCTTTGTTGTCTGATACCCATTCTGTCATGTATTTTGTCTGGGTTTTGAGTTTTCTCAGAAGGGAGTGTAAATCTGGTCTGTGTTATTTTATCATGGTGGGAAATAGAAGTTTCCAGATTCTCTTTAGAGGTGAAGAAACAGAGGGTAAAAGTGTCTTAACCAAAGTCACACTGGGAATTAGTGTTAGCTAGGACTAAGACCCAGCCCATTCTGTCAGTAACCATTATTGTTTTCTCATTGAGTGCCAGGCACATAGGGAGGGATGTCTGCTCTCCAGAATTCCACAGTCTGTTGGGGGAGACAGATGAATAAAGGACGATTGGAGACAGAAAAGTTACTATGAGTAGCAACCCTGCTCAATTTTATAGCGGAGGTGTTCATGCACAGGGTATCAAGGAAGTACGACAAGAAGTGAGAGGGCAATGAAAGTTTCCTGGGATAGTTGATCCTTGAGTCTTGGTGATGAAGGAGAGGTAGAACTTAGGTAAAAAAAGAATAAGCATGACAGATACAAGGATATGGAGGTAAGAAAGAGGTCCCTTGCCACCCAAGTCCAATGTTCATGGCATTGTACCAGGGGGACATCTGTTTGTGTTTTATTGTGGACATGTGATTGGCTCTATCCCTCATAAAACTCCTGAAGTCAGGGAACTCTCTTTCCAACCTAAATCTGCTGTGGTGTTTCAGCCTGGGAACATTTGTATAGGGTCTCATTCACAGCAGTGGAACATACGTTATCATGAAGTTTCTGGTGGGACTATGGCCTTCCACACCTTGACAACTTCTCTGTTCTTGCTAAAGACATAGCATGGGAGTCCACTCCCTTTAGTGCATTTCTTTAGGTGAGAGCTACCAAATCCATTGCCAAGATGAGGCTCAGGAACTACTTGGAAATTCCCAGCTAATCTGACAGAACAAGGGACTGGGACGATTGCTGGGTTATAAATCTGCACCAACCAACCTGCACCTGGTGGGGACAGGAAGGGAGCCTTTGACCAGCCAGAAGCTTTAGGCTTTGGTTTTATTTTTCAGATTGGTTTGTGTCTACCAAGATCAGTTTTATGCTATTTATATCCCAGGCTGGCCTCCTTTGGTGGCAGGAATTGCTGTGGCCAAGGTTGGTTTTTCAGATATTTATCATTCATTCATTCACTGAAAGCTAGGGAGCAGTTTGGACAGTATCCTGACCTCATGGAGATTTGGTTTGTTGGGGACAGGTAGACACTAACCATTCAAATGTAAATGATTTTAACTAATCATTCAAATGTAAAAATACTACATGATAAATGCTGTGAAGGAGAGGGAGCATGTAATACTGTGAAGGTGGGACTTGACCTTGTCTAGAGGCCAGGAAAGCCTTTCCCTAGGAAGTAACCATTGAGCGAGGCCTCAAGTATGAACAGAGTTGATGAAGAGGCAGGGAGAGATGAAGCCTGTGAGGGCTCAGCATGCGAAAAGATCTGAAAAGAAGGCCAGTTCTGGGTGCTGGGAGCAAAGAACTGTGAGGTCAGAAAAATGTGGGGACTTATGTAGATACCCATGGGCTGTGTTAAGAGTTTTGATCTTTATCCAAAGAGCGATGGGTAACTGTTGAGATCTTTTTAACAAGGAGGCAACATGACCAAATGATGCTTCAGAAATATTACTATGGAACTGGTGTGGAGGTGGGCAGATATGGATGTCAGATAAACTATAGGATGCTCATCAGTTTTCCATCACTAAAGAAAATGCTTAACATAGGCTTGACACAGGAGAAGTTTTTGGTCATGGTCCTGGAGGTTCAAGTTCAAGATCCTGTGGCCACATAGGTTTGAGCCTCTGGTGATGGTGGTATATTATGGCAGGAATTTTTGTTAGGGTGAGTGCTCACATCTCAATCCAGGAAAGGTGGAGAGAGAGAGAGAGAGAGAGAGAGAGAGAGAGAGAGAGAGAGAGAGAGAGAGAGAGAGAGAGAATGGCAAGGTGGGGTCCCATAATCCTGTTTCAAGAGCATGCCCCCAATTACATACACTAGGCTCTACTTCTTAAAGGTACAACCACCTCCAAATAGTGCTACCCTGGAGACTAAGCTTATATGGACCTTTGAGGGACAATTAGGTTCAAACTATAGCAAGCCCATTTAACTCTCCTTAAACCCAATTTGAAATTTCCAACTTTTCTGTTTGACTGGAATGCCTTTACTTATATCTGTTGAAACTTTATTTGTTAAAAGTATTTACAGTGTAATATTAATATTAATAGAAGTATGATCAAAGCAAGACAAAACATGTGTAGAAAATAAAATAAGTGCCTGTCACTGGTGAGACGGATCAGTACATCTGATTTACTCTTGCCATGTAATATTAAACACCCATTAAGGTAGCTCTAACATGGGTTGACTTGGAAAGATAAGACATATGCAATGTATTACTAAGTGAGAAAAGAAAATTGTAGAACAATATGTAAAGTATGGTCATGGTTGTTAATAAAGGAACCAGTTACATGTATTAAATATATGTATGCATATATGTACTATTACCAGTTTCCTTTAGAGAGGATGGTGGGATTGGATTGAAAGTGAAAGGAAACTCTTAATATTTAGTTAATATTCTCCTGTGACTTTGGCTTATTTGTTTATCAGAACTGTGTTAATTTTCTAATTGAAACTAAATCAAAATGCATAGAAAAGTGCTTAGAAGAAATAAATAAACTGGTTATACTTCATCTATTAGATTGACAAGGTTCTTTTCTCTCCTTTTCTCCTTATTATTATTTTATTAAAGAACAAAATGATCAAAAGGGACCACTTGCCAGTTAAATCCAGCTGAAATGCTTCTCCCTCTGTGAAATAATTTTCTGATTCCATTACTGGCTGTGCTGCCTCCTTTCTTTGCCCTCCCTCCAAAAGCACTTTGCATATCTTAGGGGGCATTTTTCTCATAAGTACCTTGTACTTATACATGTCTTTCTGTCCTTTTAGATTATAGCAATTTGAGGACATCAGAGAAAAAAATGGGCTTTCAAGTCAGAAGAACTTGTCTTTCCTGCTTATCTATTGCTGCATGACAAACCAACCCAACTTTAGAAGTTTCATAGTCATTGGGTTTTATCTCTGGCCTTTTGGTCAGGAATTTGAGAGAAGTGGGTGGGCTAGAGAATTATTTGTGCCACATGTTGTCAACTAGGATCACTTGGTGGTCCAGGGTTCAAGAGGCTTCCCATCCATGCCTGCTCCTTATCAGGGCAGCTGAAAGATGGGCTCAGCTAATGGACTTTTCCTCTCTGAGCGCTCCCAGGACTTCTCTGGGCTTCAAGGGACCAAGGGAGAAGCTGCTGATCTTCAAGGATGGAAATGGAATAGTATCCTTTCTCTGTAGTCTACAGGTCCAGTGGTCACACAACCCACACATTTGGGAGTGGGGGTGGGGATAGAGATACTACATCTTGAAACAAGAATCTGTGTCAAAAATTTATGGCCACCACTAATTTATTTCAGTTTTACTATGAGAAATTTGACTTCCTTGTCTCAAGTGCTATATTTGTAAACTAGAAAGATAAAAGCTATGATGTAGTCAGAAATGCTCTGTGCATTGTTAAAAACTACACATACTATAATTATTAATGATTATTTTGGTCCTACATCTCTGCCTTACTCAAGGGAGGTACTCATTACATTATTAATACTTTGAAGGTCAACACATTCAAACATACACACGTCCTGTGAGAAACACACAAAGAACATGATGCTGGGTGCTCATGGGAGCCCATGGTGTAGTTGTAGAATGTAGTCTTTGGATTAGGTTGACACGGGTTAAATCCACCTCTTTGTTGACTCACCTAAGCTATTAGAGACTTAATACTATTATCCACCTAGCTGAGTTGCTGTGAGCTTTGGAGTTACTTTTCTCAAGCACCTGATATTATTCTATACAATAGTCTCACATTCATTTGTCCATTATAGATATGATGACTGCCACATGGTAGCCCTGCAGTTCATCTTAAGGTGATATGACATGGGAATATATATAGTCATCTAGGAAGTTTGGACTCTGCTTGTTTCTCTGCACTGGTCGCCTCCATCAGTACACATAACTGAGAGGGGTTCCTTATGAAAGAAAGGGGAAGGGTCCTTCTTCTTGTTTCTTCAAGTTTCCTTCTTTTTCCACAGTGCTCCTCTCCCCCAGGGATCTGTGGCCCATTCAGCTCTGGTTGTGGATTCACTCTTCTTTGAGTGTTGCATGTGGCTTCCTTTTCAGACCTGTGGCCTTTGCTTTTCACAGATGTATGAGATCAAAGCAGGAGGCAGCATCGCAAAGAAGTTCAATGCAATTCTGCAGAAGCTGAGCTCGCCTCTGCAGCCCAGAGTTCCAGAGCACAGCAATAACAGGATGAAAAACCTCTCCTACCCATTCTCCAGGGAGAAAATGTACCTGTGAGTACGGGAGCTCTTGGGGAAGACTCGTGAGAGGGGATGGGAAGAACATCAAACACCATCTGTGCTTGAGCCCTGAGGCTCACAGAGTGAGCACTTTGGTGCCTGAGAGCCTGGGGTGGTAGCACGCTGTCATAGTAGAAAAATTTTGTGCCTGTGACTTCACTTCCCTTGTCAGGTTATCCCAAACAGCCATGGGTGTTTGTCCAGGGGAACACCTGCCATTTGACCACTGTGCATGTTGGGTGGAGAGCCAGGGAGCAGCCAGTTATAGACTGTGGAGCTCAGAGAGAAGGAGAGTTGATCAGACACCTGTTTACCTCCTGTGGAGAAACTCCCCTGCACAGTTCTCTGTCTAATGGTACAGGATATGATACACCAGAGAGAAGGTGAACGAAGCTTCTGGGTTTCTGTATTCCCACTGCCTTTTCACACTCTTCGACTCTGAGGAGACTCCCCCTCTCTACCCAGGGAGATTGAATCAAATCTTTCTACAGGAGTGAAGATTTAGAAGACATATGGAAGGGGGAGCCATGGCTGGGAAGTGAGGGTTGCAGCAGTGAGCCAGCATTTTTATTCTTGGAGCTAAGGGAGAGATATGTAACTGTCAGGAGTGATAAGAATTGACTGATTTAGGACAAGGAAGGGCCATGGAGGACAGAGAAGACAGGAAGTTTCCTTCTTTTTCAGGAGGTGACAGTGTCTTGATTGCCAGAAACAGATCAGTGTTTCTGTGTTCATTGTAGGGTATTCCCCACCCACAATGCCACGATAGATTATAATTCTCTTCCTGTTGCGTGTGTCCATTAGTGAGTCCTCAAACCCCCTCCCCCTGAGATGACCCGCCAGTCCTAAGTATCCCGTTACAGAAAGGAAACAGAGGTCCAGTGTCAGTTAGGGATCACATAGCCATAAATGGCAGAACCAGGACTAGCATGGGGACTGCTGCTCTCTCCCCTGGCTTCTTCCATGCATCCCTCCCCTGGGCCTTTATCCATGCAGCCTGTGAGCAACCACTTCCCACATGTCTCTACTTGTTTCACTTCTGCTGTCTTTCCAGGTCATTTCATAAGCACTTTCTTTTGAGAAAATTCTGTCCTTCCCAATCAGAAGTCTGCTCTCTTTCCTCCGATCTCTTATAGACTGTCTTTCCAGTGCTGCGTTCTACTGTGCATCTGTCACTTGGAGACACAAATGCCCCATGGCGATCTGGGAGTTGTGTTTCCTTAGCACAGGGATGTCAGTACAGGGGACACTTGACAGGCGCTTTTATTTGAGTGTAAGTTAAATGTATGAAGTTCAGAACAGACTCAGGCCTTGCACAATTAAGAGTTTGGTATCAAATTGATGAGATGACAGTGATAATGTGAAATGAAATTTTGAAAAAAAAGAAGTTATAATCCTAACACCCTGAAACTAGACTTCCTTTTTTTGTATTTTTACTGTCTTGGCCCATGTACAAGTATATTTCCTATGTACTTTCATTTTGAAACTTTATCATAGTATAATATTTTTCTATCATGGCATAATCTTTTTCTATTTATGAACTATTAACTTTGTCAATGACTGAATGATAGTCTTTTATATCGCTTTTGGAACTGCATCTTATCTCCATAATTTTCATAACAAATAACTTTGTAATGAGTATCTTCATTTCTATAATTTTTTCTTCTGTTCAATTTTTCCTTGTAATAACTTCCCATGATGAGTTTTCAAAATTACTGGGTCAAAAGGGGCATAAATACTGTGTGTGTTAATGAGTGTGTGTGTGTGCTTTCATGTTTTGCCATGTTGTTTTCTGAAGATCTACTCTGGGGTGTAGCTGGCAGTGGTCGCCAGAGCAAAAGCAATGAAATGAATTCACCGTCTGCTTTCTTGGTGTCTCCAGATACAACATCCAGGAAAGGGACACCTTCTTTGATAATGCTACACGCAGCCGCATCGTAAGTAAACAGTGTGCTGGGTTAGGATAGGGTTGGGAAAAGACTGAGTGCTTGGGTGGCAGGGCATCTCTTTACCCTCTCTGATAACTTCTCATCGTCATCTGTCATTTGCTTGTAGCTGCCCAGCAACTGAGTGTAGTATCCAAGAGCTTCACCATCCTAGTAGCAAAACAAATAGCAAACAAGTTCCTTCACTCAGAGGAGTGTCTCTATGTTATGTGTTTTCCACTGAAGCTCTTCTTAGAATCACAAAAAAAAAACAAGGAATGTCAGAGCTGGTGGGAACTTTAAACCAGCTATGCTACCCCACCTTGTTTTACAGTTATGAAAACTGAGGCTCTGAAAAGCAATGCATTGGAAAAAAATTTCATATAGATTGCTAGTGTCAGAGTAAGGATTAGAAACAGTTTTTCTGATTTCTGGGCTACTGTGTTCTTCATACATTTTCCTTCTTTTAACCCCCATGGCAAAAGTCATGAGAATTTATATCGCAGGAAATGCCAGTTAGCCCAACTTGTCCAAGAATAAAACCACCAGCCCATTCAACAGAAAGCCAATACTCATGACCATAGCTCCTCTTCAGTAGTCTTTTTGCCTTTTGCATCAAGGTTTTGAATTGTGTAGGATGTTTGATTCTTAAAAAACAAAGCAAAACCAAACCTGTGTCCTTGTGGATCCATCCTGAGACATCTTATATCTCTATTTACCCATCAGTTTATTTTCTACCATTCTGGAGGTTATTAAACTTATGGGTAGAGGAGAGATAGAGAAACCCAGGACACAGTAGAACTTATGCCCTTGTGGGGGAACCTGGATGTGAAATTCCATTGATCCTTAGGACAAAGCGTGAAGTTTCCACTGGAGAAGAAATAAGGATTAGAGACTTAGAAGGACATCCCAGCCAAAGGGGTGATAAGAAAGGATAAGAAGGACTAGATGAAGCTACAGGGAATTTCCCAGACACACAGATAAATGGTCTTGCACTCTTCAGGATGTGCAAGAAAACATCTCAGTTCCCTCAGCCTATTGTTTTGGGAAGGGGCTAAGACTGGACATATAATTTCTTTTTTCTTCTTGTGGAATAAAGGTGTGAATTTCCTATTTTCTTCCATGCTATTACAACCCAATTAAATCTCACCATGGCTTGGGCCCTACAAATGTGGGGGAAGTTATAGGGTATTGTGGAGATTAGCTGATAATTGCAAAGTGCTTGTGAAGTAATACAATGCCATATAAATGCTGTTTCTAGTTATTATTGCTGTTGAATTACTGCACTGTATTAGAAGCAGAATTAAACACTCGTGGGCCCCATTCTGCTGGAAGTTATTTATTTACCACTCCCTCTAGGTCTGTGGCTCAAATATGGGAGTGTGAATAATGATAAGGTAACACGTCTCTCATTCATCCCTCCTTCTGAAAGCTTCTTCCTTCCACCTTCGACTTTTCTCAGTCTACCCCACAGCATAAGAAGGGCAGAAAAGAGCCTTGAGTTTCCACCTAGGGTCCACATTGCCTTGGATTTTTGTCTAACGTCTCACTTGCATCTGTGAATGGCTCCTGTTCTCCCTTCTTTGTTGATGTCTGACCAGCCTAGCTGTTTGTTCCAGAGTAGATCAGAGGAGATCTCCTTGCTTGACTCTTTAGAGCCTTGCTCAGGCTTCGGATTCAGTAGGTGGCAAACATTGGTCTGACCCACCTGTTCTGGATTCTTCTTCAGGAAGCACCCCTTCCCTCCCACATGAGAGAGAACATTCCTTAAAGTCCCATGGTGGGTGCGGGAGTTCTGTAGACCTGTTAGGCATGTGGGCTTTTAGCTGCAGTATGCACTGAACAGGCAGTGCCATGTGTCCATTTCTGTGCTCTGCAACAGAGAGTCACAGAGGAAGTGTTGGCTCTACCCTGATTAGGGAGGCTGAGGACTGGGGAAAAACACAGAGAAATACCAATGATGAACACATAGGGAGCCTGCCTCGGTTTACCAGCACTTTCACGTGCATTGCTTTGGGGCTCCTTAGGCAGTTACTGAGAGGGCACTATAGGAGAGGAAGCAGATCTTCTGAGGCTGGGCTCAGGACCCCTCTGCATCTGACTCCAGTCTTGCACTCTCCCAGTGGTCACATACTCCTGGCTGGTGGAGGAGGTGTGCTTGAGCGCTCAGGATCTTGCAGAGGGAACACTGTCTTCACTCAGACTCCTTCACGTGGGAGGCACACATTGTCCCATGGAGAAGGCTGTGTACTCTGGGCTTGCCTCTGTGTTTTCCTTTCCTTCTATTCCTGCTGCTGATTTATAGTCTCTTACTGATTTGTTTTTCAGGGTGGGGCAGAAGAGGGGAGTTTGTGAGAGGACTTGAATTCCTTGCTGCCTCAAAGTTAAGTTTGAATGGGTTTGACAAGCAGTCCATGAGCTCAGCACATGCTTGGCTTCCCCTTCCTCCAAATGGGCCCAGACGCTGCCTCCAAGCCTGCCTGCCCCACAGGCGGTGATGACGCATTCACAGCTCTGCTGTCGTTCTCTTTTAGGTGCACGAGATCCTGAAGCGCACAGCCTGTTCTCGAGCCAACAACACGATGGGTAAGAAGTCTCCACCCCACCCCAGGCGAGTGCTAAGAGGCCAAGGGGCCAGGGCTGCCCTTTCAACAGCTCCCTTGGTAGGCGCCAGGGGCACAAGAAACTCACACCCCACCCAGAGGATCTGCTTTAGCTTAGTCTGAGAAACACTGCCTGGACCCCAGGAACAAGGGGCACCTTATTATTGGCAGGGCTGAGGCTGTTTCCAGGCTGCTGAAACTTCTCCCAGACTTTCACTCCTGGTCTCTGGGCTTTTCTTTCCTTTTTATACCACCTGTACCCTATGTGTTATCCTGATAATTCAGCTACCTCTCTCTCCAAAATCTCCAATAGCTTTTCACCATTAACTAACACATGGCCAGTTTTGGTTTATTTATTTCTAAGAGAAGAATCTTTGAGGTCCTTTAGCTCAACCTACTCACCTAATGTATGAAGAAACTAACCCCCAGAGAGGGTGAATGGCTTGTCGAAGACCACACAGCAAGGGATGGTAGTGTGGGAATGTGCCTCTTCTGAGCATAGCATCCTCATCACTATTTCTGGCTGAATTTGTTTGCCATGTGGTTTGTTTTTAAAATATGAGGGCATTTCAAAAACTACCCTTGGAGCAGGAATTTCAGCATTTGGGAGCTTGCAGGATAAGGTAGGCAATCTGAATGCTGATGAATTGTGAAGTCATGATGGTGAAAGTGAAAATGTGGGCTTAGTTAAGTCTTGTGAATGGAGGAGACTATCAAGGTGAGAATGGTAATAACCACGGCAATGATAACAGCTCACAATTGAGAGCTTATTGTATGGCTTACAAACTGCCTCAAGACCAAGGAGCAACACTGAAGAAGCAAGTGGAACAGTTTCCTACAGTGATAGGATTTTTAAAAAATTCTTAACATCTCAAGGGGGCAATCATGTATGCTCATGTTTGCTTTGATGTGTTCATCTTGCTACAAATTTCCAGATAACTCTCCAATTTAAAAAAAATTGAATCTTCTATGCCAGGTTAATTGTGCCATGCATGGTGTTGATGAGGCAATCCTGAATCAGTGTGTAAGACAGTTGACCCAGCCCAATTCCCTGTAGCACACGGGAGGAGCCATCTTGTCCCAAGGACAATCGAAGGAGTCAAGAGATCTGAGATAATATTTATATTTTCTCAGAGCAACTGTTAAATTTCTTGAATTTATCTTCACTTTTTGACCACTCCTCAATTCCCTTAACCCTCCCCTGTTTGACACAAGTTGCTCCCTCAGATATTACTGGTGACTTTTTGTTGTTTGAGCTGCAAAGTGACAGAGTTTTATTAGGAAAGCAAAGAAAAGAGCAGAGACTCTCATGTGGGTTGGGGGGGGGTTGGAGGAAAGTAGTCCAAGCTCTACTGGTGACTTCTTGCTTCCTGTATTTCATGGCCCTTTTCTCAGTGTTTGTCTCCCTTTACTTTCTACATCCTTCCAATCTTCTCTACTGAGCCTCCATCTTCATTAATTGATATCCAGGAAGGTGCTGCAAAGCTTCTAAACTGCTGTTGTTGTTTCTACTTCATGGACTTTCTTTGATTCTCTTCCACATTTTATATGTTTTCTCCATGTTCCTTTGGCCTCTCCTCTCCCCTCTCCTTCCCTCCCTGTTTCCTCCTCTCATATTTCTTTTTCTTCTTCTCTTCCTCCTTCTCCTCTTACCTTTCTCCTTCTTCTCCTCTCTTTCCCTCCCTTCTTCCTTCCCTCCCTGTTACTTCTCTTCCTGTTGATGTGACCATTGTCCTCTCCATTTTTGCTCATGCTATTCCCTTTGACTGAACATCCTCAATCCCACCAATGCTCATACCCAAATTAAATCACTGGGCCACCAATTCTCTCCCAATGTCCTCTCCTGAAACACCTATCCTGCCCAATTTCTTTCTCCCTTATTATCTGCATCCATGGTTTTCACTGCCAAGACAGTGAGTCCTGGAGATATGTCTGATTCATCTTTTATGCCCCACTGCACCCAGTTGTCTTCCTTGCCCATTCTACTCTGTTGATTTGATTTTGTGAATGAATAAAAAAATTCCAAGCTTGCTAATCCCTCAGCAGTTGCTGGTAAGTTACTGACTATGCATGTTCATAGACAAGTGACTTAACCTCTCTACAACTCAGTTTCCTTTTATGTAGAATGGAGATAATAATATCTATAATATAATAATATATATCTTGCAGAGTTTTGTAAATATTGAATAGGCAACTTTTAGTTTGTTTTATAAACTGGGAAGTCCATTAGAACTAGTTAAATTTGGAGATAATCTCTAAGATTGTTGAAAGCCTTTGCTTTAATTCTGATGGTTTTGTTTTGCTCTGTTTTTCCTTTGAGAATCTAAGATTTTGTTATGTGAATGATGTCTCAAAGTCAAACCACATTAGGATTTTGTTGTTGTTAAGTAATGCTCAAAAATTTGTCTTTCCTTTCAGACATTAAAAAAAAACACATTTATTGAGCACCTGCTATGTGTCAAATGATGTTACAGAAGCTGAAGGATGTCAAGATGAATTTGACCTATTTGCTATCCTGGAAGGGCTCTTAGTGAAGCCACATAGACAGACATGTAAACAGATAATTATGAGATAATGTGGCAGGTGCTATAAGCGTCACATTCACAGTGCAATGGGAACACAGATAAGGAAGCAATTAACTTCCATGTTGTCTCTAAGCATCAACAAAAATTATCTAACATTAGTTTCACAGCTCCTAGGGAAAATGGTATGTCAGGAATTATCATCTTCAATTGCAAATGGGCCCAAAGAGGATAGGTGACTTGTCCAGGGTCACATGTGGAGTTAGAGTTGTCAGAAGTTGGTTACTAACTTTGAGATGCTATGAACTGGGAACGAAGTTAGAACAAGTCTTTAAAATCTGTTAATTGTGGGGTAGCCATGCACTACCTTTGTAATAAGGTTCTCCTCAGCAGAGGAGAACCTGGAAGAATATTTTCAAGTGGTTTGGTTTCTTTCTGTGAAACTCAAGTACTCTCCATGCTCTTTGGCAAACTTAGCAATCTTCCTTAGCAGGTCAGAAACAATGAGAAATATGATAACTGTGTGAGGCTTCCAGTGGAACTTTGAGTGAGGGGGTGAATTTAGATATTATTGCCCTTCTTTCTTGTTTTATGAGAGGTGGAGGGGCAGTGCAAATGACCACAAGTGGCTTCAATTGCTCCAGAGCACCACTGTCTCATGAAGAGGAGAAAAGGGGGAAAACAGGATTGTACCTGGTATCGTATGTATTTCCATTGATCTTCAGACCTTGGAATCGCCTTTACTGGTCATTACAAATTTTTATCCCTTTCCATTGTACCTAACTGTTTGGTATCACTAATTTTTTCCTTGTAGACAATACATTGTTATCAAATTGAATGCTTAATTTTATAAAGCATTCATCTGTGTACAAGTTGTGTGTACTGATGTATTTGTATTTCTGACTTGCTCCACAAAATTTCTGAAGTGGCTTACAAGGAAAACAATACAACAGGCCTCATATAAATAATAAATAAGAACCAGGAAAAACACAAATTAAAATAGAATGTCAATACTAGGAGGAAAAAATAGCATGCGAATATTCAATCCATAAGGTGCTTGGGTTTGTACAGTTGAGTTACAAATGCTTGTATCATTGAGCTAGAGCTAACCCTGATCTAATAGAAAGGGGAGTATGGTCACTGTTGTAGCTTTCTCTGCTGATAGCAACATCTTGGGGCATAGACATCGTTCCAAAACCTATCACATTTGCCCCTGCTTCTCTTAGTGGAGCATATCTGCATGTATTGTCTACATAAATGTGTATGTAAGGTTTTCTGGATGACTCAGGATTGTCATTAAGAACATAAGTATTTTTTGTTTCCTTGAGGATGATCAAAGTAGTGTTAGTGTGTGGCTTTGAGTTCTTGAGTTCTTGACTTTGGTAGTCTTCTTCCCCAAGCTTTGCTACTTCAGCTTTGCTTTGCAGTTGGGAAGAAAGAAAAATAAGCTTATTTGGATTCTAGGTAAAGAGCAATTAGGGCAGGGTTTGCAGAAGGATCCTGTTGTGGATGTGGCACATGTTATCAGGGAGATCAGGTTTTACAAGATCTATATTAGCTGTCTATAGACTTGTTTTTGGCTTCTGGGTGTTCTGTGGTGAGAGCCAAGATAGCTAGGTAAGCAATCTCTTTAGAAATAAGGTATTATTGCAACAAAAATACAGACTCATTGCATGTGGATAGTTATATTTTCAAAGCACTTTCATATTCTTTATCTCATCTTATCCTAAACTGCTATGCAAAGTAGGTTCAGTAGATGCTAACAAAATTCACAAGAGAGAGAAGGACTGGCATTCTCCATAAAAGATTTAGAGCCAGATTTAGAGTCCAGGTTTTGTGGCTCTTCACCAGTGCTCTGTAAGTCAATCAACTGATAAATGGAAGTTATTTGGAAAAGTTTTCTAGAGGAGGTGGAAGCTGAGCTCTTTCCAGTATAAAATATTTCTTGAGTACCTATGATATATAATTAATCTTCTAGAACTAGGGAATAGTAATGAGTTAAACAGTTACAAATCCTTGCCCTTATGGAGCTTATATTCTGGTGATGGGAGACAGAAATTAAATGAATAAATGAGTAAGATGGATAGAATGCCACATAGGAAAATGTGTTATGAGGGAAAATAAGCAAGGAAAGGGGGTGATGATGAAGCTGGAGAAGGGGCATATTTAAAACAGGGTAATCATATTCCAGATGAGCAATATGTGAGAAAGGAGAGTGAGCCATGTGGCTGTCTGGTATGGAAGATGCATGCAGGGAAAGGAAGTAAGACAGGACCTGATGGTACCAATTCTAGAAAGCCAGTTAGGGAGCCAGGGAACAAATGGCACACTTAAATTCGGATAATTCAAGGCAGGACATAGAGACCATTTTTGAAGGTCCAGGCACTGTAGCACAACTCTCACCATCCTTCGGTAAAGAGGAGAGAGGGGCCCCTGGATTATGGAAGGAAGTAACTGGATAGAGCAGTGCCCTTGTGCCTGTGGCTATTTGCACACGAGGCCAAGTGTCTAATTGCTCTCTTTCCTCCCTCTGAGCTGCTGAATGCAGGAGGAAATCATGACCTTGATAGTTCACTTGTGTCAGATGGGAAAGGGCAGAGAGTTTACTAGGAGGGAAACGGATGGTGGACATACACCTGAGAAGGCTAGAGAAGTGGGTTCTAGTTCCAGCTTTGGAATGAACAGCAGAGAAACTTTTCACATCCTCTTTCTCTGGACCTTTTTCTCCCTCCTCATCAGACAATGAGGCTCCTTAGTGTTCCTAAAGCACCTTTCTGGCCCTGATTTTTCTTAGGCTCTGTGATTCAAAGGAGCCATATGATCTCCTTTACAGAGAAGCCCAGGTGGCCAGAGAGGCAACTCACTTCCCTGTAAGAGCACAGACTAACGAGGGCTCTGGACAGGACCTGGGGTTGCTGGACGTTTGTGACCTCGGAGAAGATGGCAGTGGACAATTTACAGTGACAACAAGGATTCAGATTAGTTGGCAAAGATGGTTGAAAGAAAAGCTTGTAGTCTTAGCTCAACCCTTTGCAACATGACTATGGGCAATATTGCCCAGGTGGAACTGGGCTCAGTTGCCGTCAAAGTCACCTGTACAACACTGGCTGCAAGACCTCATGCCAGATGTGCTGAATCAGATCGCTGGAGGCAAGATTCCAAGATTTGCATTTTTAACAGTCTACTCAGCTGATTCTTAGGAACTCTAAAGTTATCTAAAGAAAACTAGAAAGATAAACATGCAGAGAGGTTGGACACAGGCTTCTTGATCTGCTTACATTCAGGAACATGGAGAATGTTACGAAGGACTCTGTCTCCTGGGGATTTGATCATTGGTTTTTGAAATATGCAAGGATGACCAAGGCTGTCTGTAAAGGGTCTATTTTTGTTATCTTACTAAAATTTATTATATGAACATTCAGCATGTAGTCCCTTTTAATGTTCTAGCCACTAGAAACTAGAACTTTTGGACCCTTTCCTTTTGCCTTGTCTTGCCTTGCCTGTCTTGCCTTCCCTTCCTTTTGCTTTTCTGTCCTCCTTTCTCTTCTCCTCTCCTTTCCTCCCCTTCCTTTTTCTCTTCTTCCTCTTTATTAGAATAAAAAGACAAAGCAAGAACAGGGACAGTGAAAAAAGTATGTGTGGACTGGTGTTTGCTGATGTCCTATCTGTTAACTTTCTAGGTTTCCTCCAAAACCTTCAGAAGGGACAGCTTCAGCTCTCACTTCTCACTCTTAGCAGTGAGGGATTATGGGCTAATGCACACAATGTTCAGAGATGAAAAATATTTGCACATTGGGTTCTGCCTGGTGGTGGAAGTGTGTGAGCGATCATAAACTTAGTCTAGGCCCACGGTGTCTCCTTAATCAATGTCACGTTTCCTGAGGTTAGCTGTCAGGGCCCTGGAAGTTTACTCCCTCATCAAATGTCTCTAAAGTATGTTTTACCATGGAGAGAAATCCAAGCCTTCTTGACCATATGAGAGAAGGGCAAACACCTTTCTTGCCCCTTCATGTGGAAGTTGTTATTGCTTTTCCATGGTCAGAAAATTACAGATTGATGGAGCTACATTTTCATGGACATTTTGGTGTCAGAGCATTTAAACAAATGTATGCTTTGGGCATCTCCCCTCCCACTCAGGAGACGATGTCTTAATTATTTTGACCAGAGCCGACCATGTGGTATGTTGTAAACATCTGGTTTATCATTCATCCAACTGAACTGGTTTACATTTTGTTAGAAGAAAAGGCTTGGGATTAAAGGCATTTAAGTAATTAAGCACACGTCAAGACAATTTGGTGATGGGTAAATATAGTCTCTGTTAAATGCCCCGTCTGGGGGCTCTGGTTTAGATTTACGTCCGGCTGTGGTGCAAGGATGAAAGTGGAATGCCGGGCAGATTGGGCCATGTTCTGGGGGGAATCAAAACCAAATGAATTTTCAGGAGTACAGCACCATTCCTCTAAGTACCTGTCCCAGAGGACGAAAGTTTCCTTTTAGTTTGGCCTGCAGGGAGTGGAGCTGTGGTCCCTGCCACCCAGCCACACTTGCAGATTTAATGAGACTCTCTATGGGAGGCAGATCGTAAACTCTTATGCTTTGGCTGTTGTTTTGTGTTTCTGAAGCTAAATGTTAGGTCTTGGGTTTTGGACAATGTGTGCGTGTGTTCTGGGGGCCCTCATATTGGGGCCTGAGTTATGTTTCTGAGCCACAATGCCTCTGGATGCAGAGGAGCAATGATGCTGGGACTGGTTATATAAGGCTGTATGGAGGTGTGGTCCATGCTGGGTATTTTCTATGGGTGCTAGAGTTCTAAGTAAGAGGTATGAAGTACCTGGTGATATGGAGGGGAGATAGGCCTGGAGATTAAAAGCAGATTAGCCTCTGCTTTGTTTGATTTGATCCTCTGCTTTTCTTTGAGGGTGGAGAGGGGATCAAGGAAAATGTCCTTGGAGATTTCTTCTCTTCTCCCTGGTCTCCATTCTGAGAGTAATAGAACACAGGCTTGAGTCTCTCTCTCTCTCTCTAGGTCTAGAACAGTGAGGAGAGAATATAGGTCCTGAAGAAGAAAGCTTTTCCATTGTGGCCAGATGGCTGGTGCATGATGGAACCAATTAGCCCATTTTTGCTGAAAAGGAAGGAAAAAAATCAGAATTTCAATTTTCAAAGCAGCTTCTCTTTATAAAAAACGTTTGATTATTTTCTTCTTCTTTCAATTGATTTCCATGCTTGTTAGGGGGTAGAATCTTAGTTTCTGAAGTCTAAGGGTAAATGAAGAGGCCAAAGCAGTCTCAACTCTTGGTTAAGTTGTGAATGTGTGGTTACTTTTCAACTTACCTCTCCCTTTCCACTCCTCCTTCTTTATGTGATCTCCCTCCTTTCGCCTAGCAGTCACTGATTTAGATACCCATAGTATCCCTAGGTGTTCTGTGGGGTATACAGGAGACAGAGAAACATTCAGTTACATCAGTCAGTGGCTCTAGATTTCTGAGTTATCCTGACTCAGGTTTCATAACCTGAGTCTTTGCTCCAAGGGAAAGGACCATTTGCCTGGACTTCCTGTCTTAGGAGGCAGACTAATCAACTAGAGTTTAGAGTTTCCTCATCAGCACAGGATGCCAAACAAGGCAGCAAGGAGAGTGGAGCCCTTGAGGGCAAGAAAAGATGCTGAGAAACTGCAGCCCCAGGGCTGGTGACTCTTACATTGTCATCCCTTCTATGCCTCAGCAGTGATCTAAGTGCTTTGAAAGATGCAACTGAAAGGCATGCTGTCTGACCCAGGGACCCCTCAGGCTTTTGAAGGACACAAAACAATAAGCAGATGATTCTCTGGAAGTGAATCCAGCTGCCTGCTGTAGGCTGGACTATGTATTTGAGATGGGTCTAGGGTACAGAGCTTTACACTCCAATGATCTGAGATCTTTTTGAGGTCTGGCAGCGGGACCCAGAGTTCAGGTTGTCAGTTTAATGCTTCTACACACTCAGCTACTGTGTTAAGGAAAGCTGAGAATTAGCAGAAGAGCAAAGTAAGGTGAAACACCTGTTTAACTTTTTTCATGTAACGGTGGGACTGTCTATAGGGGTATATTTAGCTGGCATGGCAACCATGGGGTGTGAGTGCAGAGATTGGGTGAGGTAATTCCTGGGGTGTGGTCTTGATGGGGCCCTACCAGCCTGTGATGCCTCAGCTTCTATCCATGTCGACAGCACTTTTGTAGCTTTGAACTAAACCTCACGTCCCTTCTAGCTTGGGACCCCTCCCTTTGATTACCGCGGGGTGGCTTCACATTGCTGTGGTTAGAGCTCTTGAACTGATTAATGATGCTCTGAGTGAAACTGTAGTCTTGTGCGTAAAACAAACCTGCAGTTTGTCCAGTCTCAGCACCCCTCCCCCATCTGTACTTCCCGCCCTTACGCCTTCTCACCACCCAAAGTTATTTCTCATGTTTTATGTTTATGCCAAGGAGGAAACTTAAAATCAGAAAAGGACTGCTGGCCCTTGGTGTCACAGCAGCAACCAAAAACTGAACTTTCAGCTCACAGGTGGAGGTGTCCACTGAGCACCCCTGAGGCCTCCCTCGGGCCTCTGTGCCCACGTAGGGCACATGGAATGGTCTTTGTAGAATCCTCCATCCTAGATGGTGTTGAATCTTGGCAAAGTTTGAGGAAGAGGGGCTGATGGAAGAGAAAAGATGGTTTGTGATCCTCTTTGGTCTCTGAATAAAGATCCTTTTTGGTGTGGGTGGGAATGGGAGGTGGAAAACTGTGAATTTTAATGAGTAAATGCTGTGTAGACTTGTGATCCAAACGTGCGTGGATTCACATTGAATTATCTCCTCATCTCACTGCTGACTGCAGTCTCTCTGGAAGGAATAGCTCAGGGATGAAAGTGTGTGCAAGACACTATGTACTAGAATCTTCCTCTTCCTCCTCCCTGTCTATGATTAAATGTTGGTCCTGGTATGGTAAGATTTTTGTACTTTCAATCGGTAGCTGGAAGCCAGTGACCAGAACAACCTATCCTGATCTAGATAGGACATACAGACCACTTTATAGTCTCTGAGTAAAACCCAGAATGAAGCAAGTAAATAACAATGACTTTTGCTGAGAAAAACATCTCTATTGTGAATGTGTTTTGGAGTTAGAGGGACAGGACCAATTATGCACAGGACATTTATTCAGTAGTTTCTGTTATATGCAAGTGGTATGAAGTACTATTGGGATTAAAATGGAATCCATTGTGTAGTTTTCATATTTTTGGTTTTAGGGCATGTTTATGCTTCTAAAAGTAATTGGAAGCACCCAGAGGAATTTTAGGTAGGTGGGTTCTATTGATCGGCATTTATTTATTATTATTTTTTTATTTTTTGGTGGTACTGGGGTTTGAACTCAGGGCCTCACGCTTGCTAGGCAAGCGCTCTACTGCTTGAGCCACTCTGCCAGTCTAATTGGCACTTATTGTATCAGAAGCTACAACTGAGAAATTTTTGAGGTACAAGAATACACAAGCACACATTCCATTCACCTTCAGGGATGATATCATCACACATGGCAAAGCCCCACTATACATGTGGGAGAGAGTAAGAGTGAAACAGCAAATACAATATATATGTATATAGTTTTCACCTCACAAGCCCTTGGAAAGGGTCAGAGAGACTCCCAGGATTCCCCAGATCAAATATCATCTGGGTGTATGTGTGTACTTTCTTTAGTGGTACTGGAGTTTGAACTCAGGGTCTTATTCTTGCTAGGTAGGCACTCTACCACTTAAGCCACTATGCCAGCCCTGCTTCGTGTTGGGTATTTTTAAGATAGGGTCTTATGAACTATTTACCGGGCTTGCTTTGAACCATGATCCTCCTGATCTCTGCCTCTCAAGTAGCAAGGATTATAGGAGTGACCATCAGTGGATTACATTTTTGAGAACTGTTGTACTACTACCTGCAACCTCAGGGATGTTATAGTCCAGGTAGGCATGTCACTCATGAACAGTAAGTAAGTGCTGCCTTGTGAAAGTCAGGAAGGTACCAGAAACATGAGTTTTGTTGAGTGTGGTGAGATACTCTGACATGTACTTTTATTGATCACAAAGTTATGCATACGACCATGCCTGCGCTGTCACTGAAAACAGTATGGCCATGTGATGCTGGCTGGTGGTGGCAGAAGGTAATTGGACTGAAGCTCTCTGAATCTTTGAGGAATGGGGAATGTGAAGTTTAAGAAGCATATTTGATATTAAAACATAACTTTGTGTCTCAGAAATGGACAACATTGTTCTTATACCAAAGACTAAAGCTCTATGGCGACTTCTAGACTGGAAGAAGGTAGAGACTCTCAACTGGGAGGCAGGCGAGAGTTTACTATTTATAAAAATAAAATTGGGTTACATTGAGAATCCCTGGCCCTAGAGTTACCATTCTCACCTTTTTTTCTTCCATAGGTATTAACTCTCTGATAGCAAACCATATCTATGAGGCTGCCTACCCACTTCATGATGTAAGTACCATTTTTTTTTAAAGATAGGGTCTCACTATGTAGCACAGACTGACCTTAAATTTGCCATTCTCCTTGCCTCAGCATCTGAGTAAGTACCATTTTCATAGAAATGTTCTCTCTAGTCTTCTAAAGGTTGAAAACCATAGGCAATGTAGTGGGATGAATTGCCTGGCAAGTCAGGCAGAAGTAAATTATGACATTAAAATACCTTGGCCAAATCTGGACAACTCATTGCTGACAATAACACCCGGTTTGATATTTGCCAAGGTCTCTGACTTTCCACTGATTCCTCCAGGCACTGGTTTTTGTTTGCCCTTTCCCTGACTCCCTACCTTTGTTTTTGGTGAAAGTATGAAAGTATAGCTATAGCATGTAGGTGACTAACGGTGAAGGCGGGCCGATGGTCATGGAAGAAATCTCAAAGGCCTGTACTGAAGTTACACAACCTGCACTGTCACTGGAGTTCCTAGGCCTAGAGTGATGTTCTGAACATCCCATGGTGCAATGCAATGATGTGTTGCAAGACAATCCATGAAGAACTAACCAGCCCTTTAGTAAATACTTTTGACCTCACCCTTCATCTGTTGGGTCACATCTTTAGCATCAGTCATGCAATGGTGCCATGTGAGGTTGCTAAGATTTAGTGCCATATGAGTCTTCCTAATAGGAATTTTCAGATGGGTGCATTCCCCTTCCTGACATCTTTACTGTGGCATGTACAAATCTAAGTTCTGCCAGTTGTGCACAAGGGCAAGCATGTCATAGCATGACGCGCTAACTTATTTGCAGACATGGGCTCTGCGACTGTATTGGCCATGAGTGGCTCAGGCTCATCTCTTAAGCTTTATCTGGGATCCCCTTCTCTCTTACAGGGTGAATATGATAGTCCAGGGGATGACATGAATGACAGAAAGGTAAGCCTGCTTTGTGCTGCACTGAGTGTCTTAGGCAGGTATGACTATGGAACTGGCTACCAGTTTTCTAGGTGTTCTAGTTACCTGCATATCTATATTTCAACAGTTTTTTCCACACCACCCTGCCCCTGGGCATTTGGAAATGGACATCACCAGTGTTGTGGGACTCCAGAGACCCATACTAAGCATCTTGAAATATACCAACAGTCCCCACAAAGCCCTTATTCTACCCTTCAAAGAAAAGAAAGCACATTTCTTAATGTACAGATGCAGAATCTGAGACAGGAGATTGAATAAGTTGTTCAACAGCACAGTGCCAGAACATATAGAGGGGGACATGGGACACCTTTCCTCTCAAATCCAGTGTCCCTTCCAAAAATGCATGATTATCCATGGATATCTTTTTTGGGGGAATGGGTCATCTTTAAGTAGTTTTTCTTATCCTCAATCAGGCAAGTGGAGAATAGCACTCCCAAATTATAGATGAGAAAGCTGAGGGAGAAGGTGACCCTGTCATACTGCAACTAGACGCTACAGGTGGGGGAGGGACAAGGGTCCCTCCAATGGCCATCACAGCCCCTGACCAACATCTGTCTCCCCAGTCTTCCATACAGATCTGTTTTCTGTTTGTTGATGTGCTGAGGTCATGGCTTGCCCCTCCCCTGCCATGGCCCAGCATGCTAAAGGATGACCCCAGTCTCTTCAGTGAGAACATGTCCATGAGCCTCCCATGCCATCCTTCTGCCCAGTCTCCAGAAGCTCTAGTGATCTGAGGAGGGTGGGTAAGAGAGGGAAAGAAGGAGGAGGAATTGAAGCTGAAGAAGTTTCCCTCCCCCAACTCTGTTGTCTGGAAAATCATTCATCCCCCAAGTTGCCTTTTGAGCAGCCTTCTTTTATCCTGCCTATTAGTCCCTGTTATGAAGTGTTAAGTATTAAAAACATAAAAGGTCTTTTCCAGAAATACTGCTGTGATTGCTTACACATGTCCCCTTTCTGCCTGCCCAGGGAATCTGCTGTAGTACTGCGATGTCTTAAGCTCATCTGTTTTCTATCTGACGCTAATAGTCTCGGTGTTTAATTTCCTGAAAAGTCCTGCATCAGATTTAAAGGAAAAGGAGGAAGCCTTTCTCCTCACATCTCACCTCTCTTACCCAACCATTTTCTGTCCTCCCACACTCTATTGTCATGTTCCTCCCCTTTAAGCAACCATGGCCATTCACTGCCTGCCTAAGAAACTTCCTGCTGGGTGGTGGTGACCCCAACCTGCCTAAGCATATTACAGAGACCAGGAACACATAGTAACTGGGAGAAACCACACTGCTTTCTTTTATCAGCACTAGTGGAGAGAAACAAATTGTAGGCTATTCTAAATATATGTGTATTTGTCTTTTTTGAATGACATTATGTTATTAACAAGAAAGAAAAATTTCCCTCTAGAAAATGCTTTACTTAGGCTGATACAATGATGTTGATGTCTACCCTCTTCTGGTAGAGTAGACAGGAGTTGAGAGGCAGGGAGAAGCCTGCTGTGATGGAATTGCCTCTTGATGGATAATTCCCAAAGCTGATGTCAGAAGAATGTTCCCTGCATGTGAACAAGTGTCTTTGAAAGACAAGAGGACCCCTTTTCATGGATTTCCCTTTGCTGGCCAGTTCGGGGTCCTTAACTTTTCTCTGCCCAGGTCATGGTTAGAGAAATGAGCTTTGCCTTGATGGGGGATGAGAGCAGCCACGAAGAAGAATGCAAGCCCTTTTCTGTCCACTGGGCTTGGGAACCTGATGCCCAGCCAGTAGAGGAGACTGTCTGCAATGCCCATAAATGATGGTGTACTAAACCCTGATGTCCAAACCCCAAACCAGCATTCTTGAGTCACAGCCATACAGTTTCTTTTGCCTGGCAAGAAGGCTCTTCACATCAGTGCTGGATCCTATGACCTATCCTAAATAAAGGGAAATATGTGAATCATTTTTACTTTTTTTGTTTTGTGACATTATACTAGTGAAGTGTCCTTCAAGATGGCTACAAGGAGGATTTGGTCAGGGACAAGGGAGAACTCTCTGCATTTGGAGCTGGCAGACATGGAGATGCCTTGGTTGCTGCAGTATGGGATGGCTCTCTGGGGGTTTTGGGGATGATTTGCCACAATATCCCAAGCTGCCTATGCTGCCAGCCCCTGGATGTCTTCCTTCCTTCTTTCCTTGCAATTTGTGGCTGTTCCCACGGTTCCCCAGGGCCCAGGCTCGTGTCAGGCAGACTGCAGGAGAGCCATGAGGCCCTGGAGAGTGGCAGCTTCCTTCCCCTCCAGCTTGCCTGTTGAAGTTTTGCGGTCTTGATGACTCAGTTCCAGGTAGAGGCTAGAAGTCTCTCTCCTCCTGGAGGGTAATTAGGAAGAGACTTCATGCCTCTGGAGAGCAGGGGTTTCCTGCCTTCCTAGAAGCCAGGGAAGCAGGAAGAGGGAGCAGTCTGGGGTTTGATGGTTCCCTCCTGGCCTCCAGATGCTGTCTAGTTCCACATTTGCCAAAGCTTCTTTATCTATCAGAGGACTCCAGAGAACTGAATGTCACTGTCTTCTAAGGGCTGCCTAGCTCCTGCTGGCTCCCTGTGGCTTCCTCATCCACTTACAGGGGAGAATCGAATGCATAGCATTGAAAGGTGATTGTCTTTAGCACTTTGGAGAGCCTTGGTTCTGAGTTTCCCATTCTTTGCACGTAGCTGTCCTTTGTAATGTATGGTTAGTAATTGACCCACTCAAGAGGGAATGAAAAGAGTCTGTCCTGCATTTTAACAGCCAAGTTTTCAGACCAGGAAGGCACTGTTCTTGAGCAGTAATTTTCCATTCTGCACAAATTCCATGCCACTCTACCAAGAAGTTGAGATCTAGGTAGTTGACATTTCTTGCCAAATGTTGAACTAGGTCACTGCAGGATCTGGGAGTAGAATCTGGTCTTGTACATTCTCTGTCTCACGGATACCTCTGAGGTGTTTACAGCAGGCATCTTTCTAACTGTCTCAGGCCTAACTGCTCTCTGAAGAGTTTGTGGCTTCAGAGAGTACAGGACCATGAATCCCAAGCACCTTGACATTCTTTGGCATTGTGAAAGATTTAAACACCTGAGTTTCTTTATAGTGTTAGGAAATACTTGCTCCAGTGAACCATTGCAAATGTGATCCCCCAAGGAGCTGAACATGCTGCTTGCATGTGCTAGTCTGTCAGATGAAGTAGTCCCTGTGGATTGTTGTCTTCTGCCATAAAGACTTGGGGTCAGACAGACAGACATGCCTGAATTACATTCAGGGTCTCTGCAAGAAGGCATTGTCCATTTGGAATTTGCTGCAGCCTCTCTTTGATTTACTTGATAGCATAGTTAGTTGCTGAAGAGAGGACAGAGAGAAAGTAGATTTGCTAGGAGCTGCATTAGAAGGTTCTATACTCTGCCAGTTTAGAGGCCTATTACAAGTTACCGTGGTTGTAGGGGTACCACAGGTATCCCAAGTTTTGTGGGGCACAGACTCCAAAGGATGCTACCCTTCTCCCTAACTGCTAACTTTATTATACCCACCTGGTCTTCACTGTGTGTGATCAGACATTCTTAGAAGTAGAGAAGGGTCTGCTGCTCTGTCCCTGTCCTTCCCTCCCTCCCTGTCAGTGGTGTGTGGGCTGCCCTGTCAGATCCACATGAACATCTGGGCATAACTGCTGGTTTACCCAGATCTGCTGCTTTGTAGCTCCAACTGCCTTTCTTCAGGAGCTGCCTCATGATCCCTTCCTTCTTATCTGCCTCACCCTTCTGTATCAAGTTCATGCAGCTTTCTTCCTCACCTGTACACATAGCTGTGCTTGGAGGCCACAACACGATTATAGGGACTTTGGAGGTTTCTTACAGCAGGTCTGGCATCCAAGGAGGAATAGGGCTTCTGAGGTTGCCTC
Source organism: Castor canadensis (assembly GCF_047511655.1). Classification (NCBI taxonomy): domain Eukaryota; kingdom Metazoa; phylum Chordata; class Mammalia; order Rodentia; family Castoridae; genus Castor; species Castor canadensis. The sequence goes on from NC_133391.1 coordinate 37,811,687, forward strand.
TCAGTTTGGACTGGAGTCCATGGGCCATACTGGCTTCTAGGACCATTTCTAGTTTTTGCCTCAGGGCAGTGGCAAATAGGTGTTCTTAGGCTTACATTTCTGCTGGATGTGTGACTTGGGTCAGCACCTAGGAGTCCATCAATGGCATCATACAGTCCTCAGGGGGGAACTGCACCATATCTCTTGATGCAAGCTGGCCTCCCTTTGAGCTGCAAATGATGTTAATGTGACAACCAGGTGCTGGAGAGCTCAGAATTTGCACTTGGGAGAGAGATAGAGTCAGAATCCTAGGCAGAAGAATCACCACATTGGGTAGGGGGCGCAGGGAAGGACAAGACCTACTAATAGCAATAAGAGTAGGTTATGAGGCACCACTCTGGTATGGACAGAATCTGTGCTCAGGAATTCAGGTCTTCCTCTGCTATCCTGCATCTTGTGTATGATCATCGTGTACTTTTTGTGCCTGAGTTTCCTGCTTTGTAAGTGGTAACTGTAAGCACAGCTTGCTTCATTAGAGCCTGTATGGTTTATGGCTGTATTTTTCAGTTTCAGAGAGATATTACAACAATAAAAGTCTATAGCCATTAAGTAGAAATGTTAGTTCTCACTTCTGTTTTAATATCATGTCTTTAAAGACTCTTTGGTGAAAAGGATGGTTTCCTGTAGGGCTGATGTTCAGCTGGCTAGCCAAAATACCAAGGAGAGTAGACTCTCCTTGGCAGATTTCCTTGTAAGTTCTGCAAATGTGTAAGGAAATGTGATGTATAAGGAACATAAAGAACCTCTGAAAATAAAAGCTGCATTGTAAGTCAGTCAGTTCTAGACATTTTAATTTTTTTTGTAGTACTGGGGTTTGAACTCAGAACTTGGCACTTACTAGACAGGTGCTCTACCACTTGAGCCATGGTCCAGTCCTTTTGACTTCAAGTTATTTTTCAGATAGGGTCTGGTGCTTATTTCCCTAGACTGACCTTGAACCACAATCTTCCTACTTATACCTCCCACATACTTGGGATTTTAGGCATGTACCACCATGCCTTGTTTTGTTTGCTGATATTGGGGTCTTCCTAAATTTTTGCCAGGGTTGGCTTTGAACCTTGATCCTTCTGATCTCTGCTTCTCAAGTAGCTTGTGAGCCACTGTGTATGGCCTGGTCTTGTTGTTTGATTAAGCACCAATATCTGCTTGGCATAACCATCTAGATGAGGTCTTCTGGTGGATGATTACTACGTTACTTTTTTAACTTCAGGATGACTGGTGAAGCTTGCTGGATGGGGTTTGAAACTTAAATATTGGGAGGGATGGTTTGTCCCTGGGATTGATATGCAGGTTTTGTTTACCTGCTAGTTCTGCCGTAGTTGATACAAAATTCTCAAAAGATGGCCTGGTGTGTTTGGTGTAGCACCTCCTCCCTTAGCCTCTTATTTGTGTTCCACTCAAAAGTTTTACTCCCACTTTTAACCTTGAACCACTCTTGTCAAGAACATCAATGATCTTCGGGTCACTTAATTTAATGACTACTTTTTCTGTTCTCATCTGGCCTGAGCCATCAGCAGCATTTGACACAGACTGTCATTTTCTTTTTCTGGAAACCCTTTCTTTTCTTAATTTCCAGGACCCCACACACTTCTACTGTTCCTTCATACCACTGACTGTTCCTTTTGCCCCTTTGCTGGTTCTTCACTACCCTCTGGTCCTCTAAATTGTGAGACCTCTTCACCACTTACTCTTTCTTCTATTTGATTGTATCCATGGTCTAATGACTTTGAAAATCATCTCTTCAGTACCTCCCAAATTTGCATCTCCAGTTGGGACTCCAGATTTTTATATCTAGCTGCTTATTCACCATCCCCATGTGGATACCCAAAGAGCATCTCAAATTAATGCATCCCAAAGTGAACTCTTGGTTCTGCCTCCTTTCACTTGTTCCCCACAGTCTTCCCCATTTCAGTAAATACTATCGCTGTTTCTCAAGCACTCAGGCCAAGTTCTCATTTTCTCACAACCAATCCAATAGCAAATCGATAAGTAGAATCAACTACTTATCACCACATCCCCTACCATGGTTCAAGCCATCATTTCTCTCTTCGACCATTCCACAAGTTTCCCTGTTCCTCTGCTCATTCTCTATTTTCTGCCCAGCAGTCAGGGGTATCTTCCATAATCCCAGTCAGATTATTTATTTCCTGTGCTGCAAGTCTCTCAATGGCTTTCTTAATGCTGAAGCTTTTAGTATGGCCTACCAATCCCTGAATGATCCTGGTACTTTGTGACACCAATCTCCCATTATTCTTGTGCTCACTCTGTCCTAGTCACACACTTTCTGTGTTCTTCCTAGGACATACCAGAGGCACTTGCCTCAAAGCTTTTGCACAGAGAGACTATTATACCTGGAGCATTCTCCTATTTCCTTCTAGTCTCAGCTCAAATGTCACCTCCTCAGAGAGGCCCTCCCTGGCTATGTTTTCTAAAATACCACCCTGACCTTTATGTAAACCCTTACCTTGATTTTTGCGGCATTTATAAATCTTGTATGTTACATGCTTATATTTGTCTCCATGACAACAGGGATTTTGTTTACTGCATTATCCAGAGTCTGTGCTATGCCTGGCCTCTAGGAGTGGTCCAATGGATACTTGTTAAATAGGTGAATAATGAATGCCAGGGGCTTATTTTCTGGACTAGGCAAGATGAGGAAGTGTGGAAGTTGGGGTGATACTAGGTTCAGAACTGCCTCTGAGTGTTATACAAGTAACCTCTAATATTTGGAAAAGGAGAATACAGATTCTCTAGCCTCCTGCTTTTGGACATCTGCCATATGGATATCTTATGAAACTTTTCCTAGAAGCTAGGCTGTAGGGCTAAAATTTTGGCTTACTAGAATGCCCAAAATAAGATGAATGGTGCCCACTTTATTCCTAATCTGTCCATCTCCCCATTTTTCTTGCTTAGCTGCTGTATCAGGAATGGGCACGCTATGGAGTGTTCTACAAGTTTCAACCTATTGACCTCATCAGGTAAGTTGTGGGAGGGGACTTTTGGGAGGTTGTTGAGGTGCAAATCCTGAAATGTGGTCAACCCTCTTGACCTGGCAGTCTGTTGTTAAAGTAGAGGGATCTGATTTCTGATTTCTGATCCTCAGCTCTGTGTCTTGTGTGGGAAGCAGTGGAGGGATGTGGTGGAAAATGGAGGCTGTGGGGTTCAGAAGATAATGGACATTGATATCCCATGGCTTTTGTCTTGCAGTCTTTAGCACCGGTCTCTCTTTCCTGCTTGCTCTTTGGGTATAGAAGAGCTGCCTTTCTCATTCTTTTTCTTAAACTTGTTCTAGAGAAGGACCTTGGGTGATGTCCAAGTGGCCAGGGGGTTGACTAAGGAAAAGAAAGTTCTGGCAAGTCACCTGGAAATAAGCCAGCTAGCCTGACAGGGAGGGTGGGCTATCCATAGCTTTTCTAACTTAGAAAGGAGGAAAGACTGGGTCCTGGACTCCCTCCCTTCAGTGTTGCCCCCAGAATGATGGAATTTGCTGGCACTTTGGAAATTACCTCACATTTTGTAGAGCATTGATGAACAGCCCTTTGCAAGACTTTCTAGAATGCTGTATGTATGACTTGCCTAAAATGGGAAAGGGCTCTAGAAACTTGATATGCTCTTAGAGCCTAGCTGCCTCCTTGGCTGGAATAGGGTGGCAATACTGGGAAGTAAGGAGGTGCTTGGCTGAGAGCCTAGAGACTTGGGTTCTAGTCCAGACCCAGCCATTATGTGCTACTGTTTCTTTGGGACATTCTAGTTTTGTTTTTTAAGGTCCTGATTATCATTAACTGGGAGGCTGAGCTGAGGGATCTATGAGCTAATGTGGTAGAACACATCCATTTGGAAAAGATGGGAGACTAAGGAGGAGAGCCCTGGGTTGACACAATGGCGTCCCTGCCATCTAGACACTTGTGGCTCTTCTGATGAGCTAATTAGTCTGCTTGCAAACACAGACAGCATTCCTGGCTGATTGCCCTGGGCTGAGATTTTAGAGGGCGGCTGCCGGAGAAATAGAACCTAGAGGGAAGAATTCGTCTTGGAAAAAGAAGGCAGTGTGGGGGCCAAGGTTTGGGCAGGTTCACCTCCTGCACTGAGATGTGACTCCCTCCCAGACAACTGGGAAAAAGCAGTTGTTTGTCCCAGCTAAAGAACTCTAACTGAAGTGCTCGGGTCTGAGAGCAGGGGTGTGGGGTGCCTGTGGCTGAGTCTCCTCACCCAGCAGCTCTGTTCCCTTGCTGCCTTTTTGTGGCATGGGCCACCTAGAATGTTTCTGGGGCCACACCAAGGCTGCTTCCTCCATTCCTGGTGGACTTTGATCTCTCTTTCTGCATCTCAAGTGGCCACCCACTTCTGTTGCCTGTTTTGTTCAACTACCCATTCTTCTTCTTTTTTTTTTTTAAGGATGAATAAAAAACAAAAGTTCTCCCTTCCGGAAAGTCCTATCTTTTCCCCCAAAGATTTCAGGTGATTTGCCTGCCACCTGAGTGGGAAATGGCTCCAATACTCACTTGGTTTTGGCCACAAAAGCAGCCTCACCTGCAGGGGAAGAATTGCCTTTGGAACAGAGCCCTGCTCTGGGGCTCAGCTCTGTCTAGATGGGGCATGGGAAGGACAAACAGAGCTGGAGACTGTCCACAGTACCAGAAGCTCGGTGAAGAATGAGAGGAAGCCTATGCTTGGGATGGGGGCAGAGAAGGTGGGATTGACACTGGGTAGTTGGGGGCAGGGCGGTGGTCATGAGGGAGAATGTTTTATCTTCCTTGTGGCATGAGGAATTCTCTGACCTCAAGGAGCCACTAGGAAGAAAGGGGATGGAAGTAAGGAATGTATAAGGGAGAGGGAAGGAATGTATGAGGTGCCATAGGTGGGCAGGCAGAGAGAGGGACATCCTGGGCAGGTGCTCAGAGAACTTGTAAAGAGAAAACTGGGGTAGAGCATGTGAGAGATAGCTCTTCACCCTCAGCAAGCTTCACACTGAGCTTATCACTCCACACTCTCTATCAAATGTCTGTCTTGCTTTCTCTGGTCTGTTAAGACCTTTCTTTCCTCCTCTTCATCACCATTCAGCTTTGGGACCTCAGGGGCCCTGCTGCCATTTCAATAGGACTCTAAATCTTGTGGGTGCTTCTTTACTTCAGCACCATTTCTTTCTCCTGCCTATTCTCTTCCATTTTTCTTACCACCACCTGCAAGGACTCAGTAGGCCCAGAGCCCAGTGGTTGCTCCTTTCTCTGAGTCATCACAGGCTCCACACTGTGACAGTTTTGCTCCATTGCTACTTACTACTGTGCGTTGTACTCTTTGTGCCTCACATAGAATCTGCACTCATGTGGTCTGGGTTGAAAGATGGATGGAAGTGGGGAGTCTTACACAAATTGAATATGATAGTTCATGCAAATGTCTGGCCCAAGTATTTCCCACTTATTTCCTGAGGGCACTCTGCACTTCGTTTAAGCACTGAGCTTCTGTGTCTCCTCTGCATTACACACTCCCCCCTCTGCCAATGGCTTGGCCATTCTAAAACACTTGTAAAGAGCAGTTAAGAACACAGTGGGGTGGGGATCTGTTTGCATGCTCAAAGGCTAGGGCTGGCAATCCTTCTTGCTCAGGCCTTAAAGCCTAATGTTGAGCCTGGAGGTTTGGGGCTCCCTTTCTGGCTTTTGCAAATCAACAGAGGGGATGAAAGATGCCCTTCCCCATGTCCCTTACTCCCTGCCTCTACTGATTGTACCATCGCTCCTGCCCAGCAGGCTGCACTGTGAGACTGCTGATGGATCTCTTCAGCCCAACAAGGCTCTCCACCCTAGATCCTACCTTTGTTCTAGAAACCCTGGGTTTGCAGGCCTTGGCTCTGTGTGTGTGTGTGTGTGTGTGTGTGTTTAAGAGTTTCCTGGAAAATTCTCTAGGGAGAGATGCAACAGGGACCTGGATGTATGAGTACAAACCCATCCAGAGATCTTCTGAGAACTTCCAGCCAGCAGAAGTAACTTATGAGCAAGAATATGGGGGAAATGCACCCTGAGATGAAGCAAAATGGCTCTTCCAGCCTCTTGGGGATCCATAAGAGAATTCTTCACAGCTACAAGAGTAAGTTTCTGCCCGTGCTACTCTAGTTTAATGCTCTGGGAACCCAGGACAGAGACAGGCAACTGAACCTTTTCAGATTTGAAAAGATCTGACCTAATACTAGTTAGGCCATGAGTTGTTTTCCCCCTAAAGTTTATAGCTTGAAGTTTTGATATGGATGAGGCAAAACATTGTCCTTTAAATATCTTCTGAGTTTGACTTAGCTCCTGACCGTACTTTGTTGAAACTGATGCTGAAGTTTTTCTTTAAGCATTTGTCATTGCTCAGCTATGATAGCAGGGAAAGAGGGAGTCCTGGAAGTCTCCTAGGTTAGGGGTTGCATCCTGTTGACTTTGGAGGAATTCTCCAAGAGGATAATGCAAGGGGATCATTCTAGCTGTATACTCAGTTACAGTCTGAAGAGGGCAGTGGGCCTTACTCATTCCCACCTTCAAGGATGCTCAACTTAGGAGTGAGGCTTCCTGTACTTAAAATCAGGCTCAGTCATGAAGCTCATCTATGCAATAGTTCTTGAACTCTATTAGAAACATCCCAGCTTGAAGCCTTGGGATATGGAACAGCTTCTACAATTATCTCAAAATTATATCTATGGGGAACCATTTCCAGAGACTTCAGGTGCCCTGTTCCCTCACTTTGTTACATGTGTCCATCATCTTAGTACCCCAGCCTTGGCCAGCCATACCATGGAGAGCCTGTTGGGTCCCTGGCCTTACAGGAATTGGCCCACCATGCTCCTACTGCCAGGCATGGGTCATTGTCCTTGCCAGTGTTCTTCAGGTCTGCCAACAGCAGGCAGTGTGACTTGATCCATTCCTCCTGGTCTCTGGGCCCCACTTCCACTCTCCTGAAACATGACTTATCCAAATCCGCTCAGAAAGGATGCAGGGGAGGACATTTTCTTTCTCAGAAGCCTTCTCAACTGGGCAGTGCAGACCAGGCTCTGGAAGGTCACAGTTAGTTTGGGGGAAGGAATGGAGAGAGAAAAATATTAATCAACCCATGATTAATTATTTCTTGAACCCTGCTACTTTCTCATTGATTCTTCCCTGGGATTTGAGAAAGGTAATTCACCTCAATGCAATAAATGTTTACCAATGCTTATAGTGAGCAAGTATTTTGCCTCAGTAATACAGGAAGGTGCAGAAATGATAAAAGTGGGGCCTATAGCAGTTGTGTAGGGAGACATTTATCTAGTAGGATGAAGTGAGGCCTATAAGGACTGTAGTAATGAACAAAAATAATAGTACAAGACAACAGTTGAAGAGTAATTGCAACTATTAGAACAAGAGAAGACTTCTATAAGAGGTGGCGTTTCTTAAGGACTGAAGTCAAAGGATGACCCTTTAGTGTCAGAATGGACTGCCTTGTCTAAGGATTTATTGTTTAGGTTGATTTTGATGGTGGAAAATCACATTGGTGTGCCAAACCAGATCCTTTCTTTCTGTTGATTAGGAGTGGTCAGCTCATGGAGATGACTTGAAGATCTCATCATGAGGATTCTGTGCTTACCTGTCTCATATTCCTTACTCTGCCCTGTGGTTAGCAGGAATCCAGGGTTGGAGGGAAGGAAGGCTGGATGCTCAGAGGAGACTAAGGAGAGATAGCACCGAAACAACACCATGACCTTTGCATGGGTCTTAGCATATGAAGGCTGGATTTAGCTGGGAAGTATCTGCACCCTGGGAAGAAGTCAAACCTCATGAGCCTGAAGAACATTTTACTTTTACCCTTGGGGATGCTAAAGTAGAGGAGATAGTAGAGCAGGCACCAGCTGGTTGAGGTAAGGCAGAAATGAGGATAAGATTATGTGCTGTTATACTCTGGGCATAGTCTATATAGTCAGGTCATTAGTGGAATGCAGTTGGCAAAAGACTCTACCAAAGTTTCCTTTCTCCCATTTCCTCCATGGAAAAGAGAGTGAAGTGCTGACTAGACTCTCTCTGAAAGCCTCCATCTTAGAGGGAAGGTTGTGGTTGTCCTGTGGTTGACCAATGGACATGGTAGTTGGGGGGTGATCTCAGCTTAGTTCAAGACTGTCACCAAAGCCTTTGGAGAGTAGCTTCCCCAGTCTCACAACAGCCATCCATAGATGGATCAAACTTTTTTTTTCTTTTCTTGTTTTTGGTTGTCTTGAGTGGGGGTACATTATGGCATCTATAAATGTTCTTACAATATAACAAATATATCATACTTGAATTTAATCCTCCTTGCTATAGCATCAGCCACGTGGTACAGAAGTTTGGTTCTAAGGTACCAACAGCCTATGCCTGTTCCCCATGGGCACCCAGAATTCTGTGGGCAGAGCTGAGGAAGATGGAGCTGTCTGGCTCACCAGCTCATTGTCACCTTGACTTTTTTATGACATGCCCAGGGAGAACAGGAAGCTGATATTATCTGAAAATATATGGCAAAATATATCTTTTTGTGCCCTCCTAGCCTTTGTGTGCAATAAAGTCTCAATTATCTAGAACCCATGGGAACAAACAATGACATCATAGAGGTGATGACATGACAGAGGTTCGAGGTCAGATGGTTGAAAATGGGATGATGGAATTAAAAATCATTTTTGTAGCATTTTCATCTAACAAATGCCCAGCTTCTGCTCAATTTTTCTCATAATAGGGAGTACCTTACTTTAGAGGAAGCTTGTTTCTCTGACATTTCTAGCCACTAGGAAGTCATGGAATGAGAAGGAGAACTGTGCCAATTTCCCTGTTCCAGGTCTGCTTCCTGTAGCTGCACAGTCAGCTTTCCATCACTGTGACAAAATGCCTGAAACAATCAACTTGAAAGAAGGAAAGGTTTGTTTTTGGCTTATGGCTTCAGAAGTTTCAGTTCATGGTCAGTTGGTACCATCATGTTGGGTCTGTGACAGCATTGTACATCACGATGGGAGCACATGGCAAAAGAGGCCTATTTACCTTTTGGTGGCTCAGAAGCAGAGAGAGAGAGAGAGAGAGAGAGAAAGAGAGAGAGAGAGAGAAAGAGAGAAAGAGAGAAAGAGAGAAAGAGAGAGAGAGAGAAAGAAAGAGAGAAAGAGAGAAAGAGAGAAAGAGAGAGAGAGAGACGGGAAGGGTGCAGGGTCCCAATATACTCAATATACTCTTCAAGGGCACTTGCCCTATGACTAACTTCCTCCTGATCATTCCTGCCTCACAAAGGCTCCACCATCTCCCAATAGTACCACAGAATGGCGACCAAGCAATTAACCCACAGGTCTTTGGGGAATTCTTCCAAAGCATAGCATTCTGCTGCTCTCCTTCAAAGACTTATGCCCATCTTATAATGTGGTACCTAGTGGGAAGAAGTTTGGTCATTGCAGGTGTGCCCTTGAGGGAGATGTTGTGATTCTGGCCCCTTTCTCTCTTTGCTTCTTGACTAGCATGAGGTGAGCAGTTTCCTCTGCCATGTGCTCCCTTCATGGTGTACTGTGCTGCCTAGGCCCCAGAGCAACAGAGCCCATCTACCATGGGCTGAAACCTAAGCCAAAACAACAACAACAACAACAAAAACCTTATCTCCTTTTAAGTTGATTATCTCAGGTATTTTGCCACAGTAACAGAAAGTTAATATGATCCTGTGGAATAGGCCAGCCTTTTAAATATTTGCAAGTAGCTATTGTGTCCATGATAATTCTCATATGCCTAAACTTTTTTTCCTCCACCCCAAGTCCCTGGGACCTTTCCACATTTCCTCATGTGACAGAGGTTATTCTAACAGCCTCAGCATCATGATCATCCTCCTCAGGACTTGCTGGCATGGGAACCTCAGAGGAGGAGCCTTGAACACCCCTCTGCTGATATGGGGAAGCCAACACACTGTGCACTGTCAGCTGGGGATATAGAACCTAATTAATCCTGTCCCCATTCTCAAGGAGTTTAAGTTCAAAGGGAAATGTCCAAGCTTGTAGATGTCTACTAGGTTTTTCTGGGAAATGAAGGGATAAACTGATGGAGAAAATTAACAAAAAGTAACTGAAACTGTAGAAAGATAGCATATGAAAAATATCATGAGGAAAGTTAACCCCTCACTTATCCTTTGTGATGATAGTATCCAGGGTAACAGTAAAGATCCCTGGAGGTGACTAGAACTCAGAAAACATTTTAGGAGCCAAATCATAGTAAAGACTCACGTGTTTTGCTTAAATCATCATACCTAGAGAACGCTCTATCAGGCTGCAGATATTTCATAGAAGGAAAAGTATCAATTTCAAGAAGCATCCATGGAACACAGACTTAAACAAGATCCCAACTCAAGGAAGAAAGGGGGAAGGAGTGAGAGACCGATACTTATTAAATTAGAAGCTGGGAAGAGTGACCATGTGTATCTTCATCAAACCGTGGAGTATCTGCCTCAGGCTGTTCCTTCAGACTAGAAGCAGTGGGTTAAGAATGAAAAGAACTGTTTTGGGGTGCCAGCTTTCTCCCATGTAATATTTGGTCAAGCTATTCTCTATGGAGCCTAAGTTTTCTTAGCTATAAAATGAAATTGTAGCAAATGTCCTACCTCCCACAATATTAGTGTGAGGATTAAGATGAAGTGCTGTATAAATACTTTGATGATGGTTAAATAAAGCTATCATTTATCCAATATTCCCCGAAGTAGCAGAACTGCACATCTCTGTGCCCCACTCCAACTCTGCAGATTGGGGAATGCTGCTTCCATGTGGATATTGAACTCTGTGAGATTTACTAAGCTTCAGAGAAAGCTCTTCTGTGATTCAAGCTCAGGTCCAGCTGACTCTGGAAACTGGCTTTTCCATTGTATAGTAGGTAGAAGTTGCTGTCCAGCTCCATCCAGCAGATGTCAGGCAAGCTGGGTTTTCAGCTATCTAGTGTTAATCCCTACAACTACTGATCTCCTTGGGAAAAACTGTGGTGGTCCACTGTCAAACCATAGCTGACTTCTGTTTTGTGAATGCTCCTCTTTCTGCTTAGCAGGAGTAGTGTTGCACTCCCAGGGCTGTGGTTTTGATTTCTCATTTCTGTTTCTTATGGTCTTCTTTTTCCTGACAGTTTCCCTGGTACCTGATTGTTAGTTGTCAGGTTCGTGCTTTTATCAGTGGAATAGCTTGTCTTCCCATCTCTAATTTGCAGGTTGGTCTTGGTTGCAGTTTCAGCAACCAGACACCCAAGCCAGTTAGCACTGGACAAAAAGTAAGATGCTTTTGTGGTCTGTCCCAGAACCTGCTTCTACTAGATGTGGGGATTGGGAAGAGTCTACCTCTGTAGTGGATGATACTTCTGCAAGGGACATCCAGATCAGACCAGGATGAGGGTGATACAACACTGTGAATTGTTGCACTTTTGTCTCCTTGCTTCTTTTGATGTCACAAGAAACCCAGCCTATCACAGAGTTTTCTGAAAATAGAGCCAAGAGTCTGTTAGCAGTATAAGAGACAGTCTCTGATTCAAGGGTCCACTGGATGCAGAGTTCTGTACTGGGTGTCAAAGCCTCAAAAAAGAGGGAAAACACACAGCTTGGTGTATAAAAATGGGATATGGGGTTCTCATAAGAGAAACCTTCTGATGTAGATCACAGGGCTGTGAAGTTGCACCCAACAGGTAAATAATATACAGAGCTGTACACAGCAATGCTGAGAGAAGCTGATGAAAGGTTTCGAAAGGTTTAGTAACTGGCTTTGGTATGGTTGATTAGAGAAAAAAAATGAGAAAGGTGAGTTTTAAGTATAGAAGAAATATGGGTGGGAGATTTTCAAGGTTTGGGTTAAAGCATACTTTGGCAGGAGATATTGGAAAAAGAAACTTAAGAATAGGTCAAGACAGAAGGGCCCAGGAGAAAACACTGGGACAAGAAGTCCCAGTGGGGGAGAGTTTGAGATGTCTGGTGCAGTTGTGGCTGGATCTCACAAAGGGATCATGAACAAAAGCAATGCTTTCAAGTGGCCTCTCTGGAATTTAGGCAAGTGGCAGAGTAGAGGGTTCCTGAAACGGTTTCAGAACTCACTGTCTTCCTAGCTGTCCAGGTGAGGGTGAGCAGACCCATGTAGGTTCTGTTTTTCCCTCCTTCTCTATCCTGGGGAACTTGGGCTAGTCTTCTGAGAGCCTGCTCACTTTCTTTACCCTGAGGGTTGCATCTCCTTCTCCACAAGACCTTGGGACCGTGTGATGTCAGGTGCAGCTCCATCTACAGGATCCAGGGACCCCAGGTAGATCTGAGGGACTTATCTTTCTCTGGAAGGATCAAGGGGACTGGCATTGGGATGTGTTACCATGAATACAGCCCAACTGTTTGATCCCATGAGCCACTGTTTGGCCACGTGTCTCTGGAACCCCTGAGTGCCTCACTTCTGCTAATGATATTCCCTGGAGTAATGTTCTCCACCCACACCACATGGGTACGTAACCAACATAAACAGAAACTGTCTTAACACATTGAATAACATCGGCAGAACACACATTACAACAACAACCGCAAGATAGCTAAATTTAATTAACCCGGCACACCCAGACTTTTTGTACAAGCACATGCCTCTGTTTTAGAAATGGAAAACCACAGCATTTTGTGGGTCTGGAAGTCACAGACACAAAAAAGAAAAAAAAAAACAAGAAAGAATTTCAAGATCCTTGCCTAGGAGATAGATACCCTTTAGTACCTTCTCAGGGTTATCTAAGTTATTCAAAGATGTTGACAGGTTGGGTGACTGCCAGGGATTGCTGTCTTCTCCTGGCACATTGATTGACTCAGATGAAATCAATCAGGGCTCAGCCTTAGTAACTCAGCCTGGAGGAGGGACTTGGGAAACTGTTGGGCCTCATATTTGTTGGGTAGTCATCAATGGTTTCTTTCATGGAATCCGTATTCAACTGAATGTAGTCAAAAGAGGCAGAGAGGGAGTTGGAGAATGAGGATTTTGAACTCTTAATTTGAGCATTTTTGTCTGGAGGAGAGTAGTAGCACTGGCTAGTTTTCAGCTCTTATCAATTCTAACAAAATGGCAGCACTTCCTTCTGTTGATATTTTGCCCAGTCCTCAGCCCTGGGGCAAGAGGAAAGGTTCCCTGCAGAGAGAAGTGAATCAGCAATATACAAAGGGTGACTCTTTGCCCCACTCAAGGGTATTGAATCTCTTGAAAGCCCTGTCTGATGTCTCAAGTAGAATTTCCCTTCTGTGGTTCCATCGCCCTCACTTTTACTTAACCTTCAGTGGGATATTGTGTTTACCAGAGTCTACTTCCCCATTTTGTTCAATCCTGTGGGACCATGGCCCATTTGGATAAACTGTCTCCTCTCTAAGGGTTTGGATTCTGGGGACTGAGGAAGTTAAGTGCGCTGGTGATCCAGGGCCAGCCTGATGTATCAGGTGCCAATGTGAAAGAAACAAAGCAGAGCCCCCAGGTCCAAACCAGGTCTATGTGGGGATGGAGACTCAGTGTCTTGAGAAAGAGATTAATCCAATGTGTGTATTGAACCTCCTGTGTGCCAGGCACTGTTTTATGTGTTGGAGGTAAGTGATAAATAAGATGGATATGTATCTATCTTAGGTGATATATGTATCTTCTAACCTAGGACACTTGTGAGTGAAAGTGAGCAATTAGCAATGATGTTGAGTGGTCCATTTAGCTGTTGTCACATTAATACTCCATTCCAAAGTCAGCAAGCCCAAAGTCAACAGCCATTTCTTATTTTTTTGTTCTTGTGTCTTCAGATTGTATGGGAAGGCTTTCCTTTGGGGAGAAAGTTCATTATCCTTAGTTCTCCATAGGTCTGCACATTCTTCCTGGATCAACAGCTACCTGGAACATGTTCCTCTCATGGTGAATCACAAGAGCATACAGGAAGCAATGGAAACATGCAGTGTCTACACAGACATCTGCTGACATCATGTCACTAGTGTCCCATTGGCCAAAGTAGATCATATATGGCTAAGCAATAATCTCTTTTTTTAAATGTGATAAATTAATGTTTACTGAATATCAATCCAATCTACCACACTGAGAAAACAGGTATAAACCTGGACAATCCCAGGTAATTTGTACCTGTGGCCTATCCTGGATAACCTCATGGACAGTATTGTCTGTCAGTGAAGATAGATGATGCACTGACAGTTGTAAGTGTGACACAGGTTACTATAGGAAAGGACAGAGCTGTAATGGGAGTACAGATACAGGGCAGTCAACCTGGGTGAGAATGTTGTCCACTGAGGAAGGAAGATTTAAACTAAGATTTGATGGATGAGTTGAAGCAAAGATGAGCCAGGCAAAGATGAAGAAAATAATGACAGTAGTTGCATTAGTTGACACTGTATGGAAGGCACTGTCTTAAACCCTTGACTTTTGCTGAGATAGATGCTACTAACCTCATTGTACAGAAGAGGAAATTGAAGCACAAAGAGCTTGGTAAGTGCCCCAACCTACTTATAAGTAGTAGAAGTGGAATTTGAACCCTTAATAGTCAAGTGAGGTGGTTTTACCACCCTGTATACTGTCAAGTTGAGGGAGTCTGAGAACAGAAGGATTAGCCTTCAAGTGGGCTATGATGGGGGCCAGGCTAGGGAAGGAAGCAGGGGCCAGGCTTTAGAGGATCTTGTGGGCTCTGTTGAGGATTAGCCACGACTCTGATGCCAAAGCTTCTTTCTCTTTTTGTTCTTGCCTCTCCATATCCCAGCTAACCCACCAATTCACCAACTAGGTTGTGATCCAGTGCTGTGAAGAATCTCCCCACATTCACTAATGGTGATTGTATGAATGGAAAGGTGTGTAACCATCACTAACATACTACATATACTATGCTCTCTGTGGACCAGTTTCATGAGACTCTGTGAGCATGATCTAGTTGACTAGTTATAGCAACGTATGAACTTGGCAGTCATTGTCCCTTTTATCATGGTGAGGACACTATGCAGAGTAGACAAGTCACTTGCCCCAAACTCCAGGCAGTATGACACAAGAGAGTCCATTATCTATCTGTTTCACTACACCTACATAAAGGTAGCAAGATGCAAAGACAGCAGCCTGAAGAGACCTTAAGGCAGCTGGCAGGGGATAGTGGGTGAGCGTGATTAGACATTCAGATGTGATGTCAAAGGGACTCTAGGAGCAAAACCAAACAGAGCTGATTCCTTAAGAGGAACATTCATGTTTTTTTTTCCAGTATTGGGGTTTGAACTCAGGGCTTCTCACTTGCTAGGCAGGTGCACTTCCACTTGAGCCATCTTCCAACACTTTTCTGCTCAGGTTGGTTTTGAGACAAGGTTTTCCTTTTTTTCAAGGTAAGCCCAGACCTTGATCCTACTATTTTATGCTTCCAGCCATTGCTGTTGCTGGGATGATAGGCACACACTCCTGCACCCAGCTCTTGGTTGAGATTGCCAGGGTTGGCCTCCAACCACAATCCTCCCAATCTCAGTCTCCCAAGTAGCTAGGATTACAGGTGTGAGCCATCAGTCCTGGCTGTAGGGAAATTCTTGAAAACTGTCCAGACTCAACATCCCACTTTATAAAAGAGGAACTAAAATCCTTTAACCGAACTAAGGAGGAACCAGATGTGGTAGTACTTGCCTGTAATCCCACTACTTAGGATGCTGAGACAAGAGGACTATGAGTTTTAGGCCAGCCTGAGCTATATGGTGAGACTGTTTTTAAAAAAATTAAGCAAAATAAACCAAAGTAAAAACCAAAGGAAAAGAGAAGAAAAGAACTAAAGGAGGAAAGGGAAAGGGAGTGTCATGTCTGAGGCTGCTTCCAAATGAGGGATCTTTCACCTGTGCACCTAGAGTCTGCTTAAATTTAATAGACAGTGGTGACCAGAGAGATAGAAGGATGTGTGAGGGTAGAGGTGGTGGATGATGCTCGAGACAGGTTGACTTACACATTACCTACCCTAAAAAGTGAGAATAGGCCAGGTGTTGTATGACATCCTTTGTAGAACTTTCTAGGGTTCTACAAAGACAGAATTTCAGTCTTGGAAATAATCATGGGGCAAGGCTCAAAGTCTCACAGGGAGACCATGTTGAACTATGAACTGGAATGCAGGAGTTTGGACCCCAATTCTGGACTTTCTCTGTTGGACTTAATCCCCAAAGATCTTCCCACTCCCAGATCCTTGGATTTCTCTCTTCCTCTCTCTAACTTCCCCCTTCTAAGGCACCCCCTTCTCTGTTTTCTTTAGCCTCTCTGGCTTTGATTGTGTGTGGAGCATTTTTTAGTGTTGATGAGTGTATGTTTGCCTTTTGGGACACATGGTGTGTATCAGAGGCACTTAAGAAGCTCCAGACAAGGAGCAAAGTCCGCATGGCATCTCAGGACCACTGACCTAGAGGGTGGATGGAAGCTGCATGGCAAAGACCTGGCATGAAGCCATCTGACTCTGGGAAAACCCAGATGCGCAGCATAGGATCTGCTGCTCAATGGCTTTGAATTGTCTAGGTGGGGATGGTGCATGGGTAGTTGTGTGTGTGTGTGTGTGTGTGTGTGTGCATGTATGTGTGTGTGTATGTGTCCTGTAAGGAGAAGACTAGAAGGGGCCCTCTGCCTTCTTGTCATGGGATACTGCTCTTCCTGGTAACCAGGGGTCTTATCTGTACATCCAGTGACACAAACTACTAGTGTGTCATTCATAGGTGAACAGTGGATGATGAATGGGATATGAGGTGCTCTGTCTAGGGACGTTGACAGTAATCTCTAGTGTGAACCGGTAGGACCAGAGAGCAGGGAGGATGGATGAGATGCAAGGTGGAAATTGGGAACATGCACAATATGATGTTATCTGAAGAGAGGTCTCTGTGCTCTCCCTCATTATCCCCCTCTCTCAGCATTGAGCATTCATTCTCCAAGACCCCAAGAATGGGATGGATGGACTCTGGGTAATTCTATGTAAGTGAAGATACTTTTGGGCAGGAAGGATGGAGATGACAGAATCAGGCTCTATGAGAGGATTCTGAGGTCACACTTGCTCTGCCTTTTTAAAAATTTCTCCTTTTTGTGGGTAAAAGTGATTGAAGTGGACTCATCCAACCACTTAGCTGGAGCCTGACTTCTGGAAAGGTATTTAAGAGCCCAAAAATGTCCCTCCTTAGGCTGTCTCAGCCCTTCCCCCTTCACTCAGGGCCTGAAAATTTTATCTCTAATCTTCCTCTATGCTTCTCCCTGGTCTTTCTTTCTTGATCTTTATTCTCCTTTCCTCCTCCAACAACCTATTTCATTCCATCCTTCTTTACTACTCTCATCTACTCTGAGTGACATCTTCTGGCCTTGGTGACAAGTCACCACCATTTGGGCTTGCTAGAGGTGGTCTTGGAAAGTGATAGAGGTGTATATAGGTCCAGGGTAAGGGTAGGGCTGGGAATGCCAAGCAGAGTTCAGCCTGGAAGGCTGTTTATACTCTTGTAACTCCAGCAGAGAAAGGCCCTATCTACCAATGGCTCCAATTAAATTACAGATGCCTCTGAACTTGGGGTTAGGAACATAAACAACTGGTGAGTTGTAGACTTCAAGCAATGAGCAAACTCAGCAGGGGAGCAGTCTGGTGAAGGGCTGTCCAGTGATGGATTTTTTGGATTGATGTCTTTCCAGAAGTCTTGAATTCAGACACAAGAGTACCTCTTATGGACAGCATATCTGGGAGTGTGGCTCCTCTTTGGTAGTGAGGTGGTGAGGGAAGTGAGGAGGGAACATTTCCTAGTCTTTCTTCCATTTAATTTGTCCTGCTTAAGGAGGAGATTTAAACCTGAGTGAATGGCTGGAGGAGTCCCACAAGGAAGTCTCTGACATTTAGATTTTTGCTTTGAGGCAGAGTCCAAGAGGCTAAGCTCAGGATATTGTAATGAGGACTTAAGCTTGCCTAGGTTGGCTCCTCTGGCAAGGAAGTGGTTAGTTGCCTGAGGTGTGATCAGCTCACTCATTAATTCACTTGACTTTCTATCTACTCAGTAATTTAATAAACATCTATAGTGCGTTAGGATCTGGCTCAGTCAGTGGTAATGAAAAGTCTTGGTTTTTGGGGAATTATGGTCAAGTTGGAGAAAAAGATGTCAGCTGATCTCTGCTGACCCCTGCAGATGATGAGACAGAACATACACCATGAGCCCAGGAGGTACTAAAGAAGGGCACCCTAGTCCTTCAGGGAGAGCATCCTGCAAGATTTGATGGCTAAACTAAGTTTTCAATAAAGAATATGCATAATTTAGGTGTAGAGAAAGGCATGGACATTCCATCGAAGAACAGCATGAATTAAGGCATGAAGGGTGAAAAAGCTCAGACCTTCATGGGGTTGCAAGTTGCCAAGAGTGGCTGGAATGAAGAGTATTCATGATGGTGGGGTGGGACGTGAAGCAAGAGTCAGGTCATGAAGCCGACCTTGACTTACTAGCTAAACTGATGTGGAAGAGTTTTAAGTAAGAAACTGCTAAGTTAAACTTTAGGAATGTTATTGGAGGGAGGAAAAGGTCCCCCTCACTACTTTTCCTAGAAATGTGTCATTGTCAGTGCAAAGCAAAGCCTTTGGGAGGGAGGCATAGGCTGGATTCCTGTGGGAGAGAGACAGCCAGTTTGGGAGAAGTATGGTGACTTCTCTGGAGGGATATTTCAAGTGAGGAAACAGAAGCTTAGGAAGGAAAACTCAATGGCCCAAGGGCACACAGCTAATTAGTGCCAGAACAGGGTCTTCTGAAATGGTGACCTCTCAGCCTCCACAAGGATGGCCCTGTCTTCTTCATTTCCAACATTGCCTGTTTCCTGTGAAAGTGAGTGGCAAGAGTATTTTCAGGTGTGTTTACTCAAAATCCACATGCAGACTGCAAGCTCACTGTTGACATGGTGTTTTGCCATGATGCTTCCTAAGAGATGGGTTTACTAATTCCTTCTCTTCCCTGTTCCCTGGGAAAGGCTGCACTGATTGGCTAGTTCAACATGGGCTGTGTCATGGGGTCTGCTTTTTTGATCTGAGTGCTTGAGAATGGGAGACATTCTTCCCAGATTTTCAACTAATACCCATTCGATTGAAACATAACGCAATCAATATTTGAAATGTTACCCTGAGTCAAATCCAACAAGCTGAAATTCAGTAGTGGTAGATGTAGAGTCAGTTAATACCATGAAGGACAGACAGAGCTGGTTTTGTATGGTAGGCATTTGTGTGAGAGAGATGGTAGTAGGGACGGTGGTGAGTATTGCACAGCTAAACATGGGCTCTCTGTTGCTAGAATACGAGCTTGTCTAGCACTAAAGTTAGGAACTCATGGGTTACACATTGAAGGAATTATGGCTGGCAGGTGATGCCCAAAAGAACAAATTTGGCCCCACACTGACTCTAAACAAGTGAAAAATAAAACAGCAAGATGGTACACATAAACCTAACCATACTGATAATTATATTAAGTATAAATGGCCTAAATACCAAAATTAAGAGGAAGAAACTGTCATATTTAATAAAAATGTAATGCTCAATGATATGTTACCTGTAAGAAACATATCATACATAAAGACACAGACATGATGAAAGTAAAAGGATGAAAAATCTATAATATGTAAATACAAATTTAAAAAAAAGCTGCATAATTATATTATCATTAGACAAAGCAAGCTTCAGGATCAGAATATTATCAAAGATGGAGATAATATTTATTTTGATAAAAAGGTCAATTCAATAAGACATAGTAATCCTAAATGTGCATACACTTAGTAGCAGATCTTCAAAATAGGGCAAAATTTGACAAAACAGGAGAAATAGACAGTTCAATTATATTTGGTGATTTCAACTTTCTTAGTGATTAATTAAATAGATAAGTAAGGAGATGGTAGCCTTTTAACAGCATTATGAATGAACTTGTCACTATTTATAAGACATTACACTCAAACTGCAGCAAACACATTATCTTCATGTGCTCATGAACCTTTTGCCAAGATGGACAATATTCTTGCCCATAAAACAAGTTCCAATATTTTTGGAGAATTGAGACCATGCAGCATACATCCTCAGACCACGGTGTTATTAGATTAGAGTTCATTAATAAAAAGCCCTCCCCAAATGCCTTCTACCCCCATATTGATGCAGGACTGCACCTCAATTATCTGTTACAAGCTGACCTAAGCCGCTGTAGTTATGTGCAATTCCTTTTGGGCATATAATGAATGGTGGTTCCTAAAATAAGTGACAGTTATTAACTAAACATTTATTAGCAAGTTTGAAAAATACTACTTTTTTTCAGGACACAAATATTTACTGTTCTTCTTACATTTTCTGGCCATCTCCTTGCTTAAAAGATTTTCTTTAAGTGAACATGTCAATTCTAGAATAGCACTTTGTCACTCCTATCATTAGTTGCTAGGAAAACAGAATTCAGAGATCCAGCCAGACACAGGGCCACTTAGATGTTATCTTAAGGCATCATTCTAAGGACTAAGGGTACAGACCTCCACAGATATTTATAAGTAAGGGTGAGCAGTGTGTCTGATAGTCCAACTTACTTGAATACCTGTAATTTCACTAAATGAGAACACTTTTCTTTCTTTCTTTTTTTTTTTTTTTGGTTTGGGAGAAATTGATTTTATTGGGAAACAAGCTGTTTTCTAGCATATTCTTTTTTTTTTAATTTTTTTTTATTATTCATATGTGCATACAATGCTTGGGTCATTTCTCCCCCCTGCCCCCACCCCCTCCCTTACCACCCACTCCTCCCCCTTCCTCTCCCCCCCTCGATACCCAGCAGAAACTATTTTGCCCTTATCTCTAATTTTGTTGAAGAGAGAGTATAAGCAATAATAGGAAGGAACAAGGGTTTTTGCTAGTTGAGATAAGGATAGCTATATAGGGAGTTGACTCACATTGATTTCCTGTGCATGTGTGTTGCCTTCTAGGTTAATTCTTCTTGATCTAACCTTTATGAGAACCCTTTTCTAACGTGCATTATGTATGCTATCCAACAGGCCATTGTTTTTGCCATTGAAAGCCCATTTCTGACTCTCTGCATGCTAATTAATCAGGCGGTGGTCATTTATTATTCATTTATTTATTTATTATTTTTTTGCGGTGCTGGGGATTGAACCCAGGGCCTTATGCATGCTAGGCAAGCGCTCTATCATTGAACCCCATGCCCAGACCCATTTTGATTGTTGACAGCAGCATGGCAGAAATGCTTGTAGTAGCCGTCTCTGAGCGTGGGCTTTTTGGATCAAGAGCCAGCTGAACCCTGGATCCGGGCTTTCCTTATCACCACCATAGATGCAGCTTGAGTCAAGTAAGACAATACTCACGCACTTTATATGATGTAGTTTTTGAAAGAAAATTCTGTACATTGTAACATTTTCCTAGATGGTGTTTTCCTCTTTTAAAGATATCCAGGGAAGGACGCCCACTGATGTCCCTTTACAACCTATTCCAGTGTCATAAAGCTATCAAGGATTCCTTTTTTCCCCTTCCAGTGCTGTTTCCAGATCTGTTCTTGTTTTCAGAGCCTCCTTCACCATGTGCACAGCCCTCCTGCCTGCCCTTTCTTGTAACTTTGATTTAAGACTTGCAGCTCCTGAGGGCAAAGAGTGGGTTTGGCCTGGGTTCACAGTTGGTGTGTTTATAAGTGAAGGATGGTACTGACACCATGTCCGTAGCTACTAACTTTCTCTCTGTGGTTATCATGGTAATTGTTTTGTGCTCAGATAATTATTTCCAACTATCATTTTGTTCCCTTGGAGTCTCTACTGAAATCAGAGGAAGGGTTGAATATGCTGAGAGCATGGATGTGCTAATGGAACTTTCTCAGTTTTGCTCTGTGATGGCTTTTGGAGCCTAAGAAATTTTACATCACTGCTTAGGGGCAGGTTGTGGGTTAAATGAATTCTGTAAAATGAAACTGTTTTTATTTGCTTTACTTTATTTTACTCTATTTTGACACCATTTCAAATTTACAGAAATATTTCCAAAATAATATAAAGAACTGGCTACTGTCAGCAATCTGATCCATCAGTTTTTACATATGCCATAATTACTATTCTAGATGCATATGAATATATATATATGACTACTGTGGATATGATATATACATATAAGAACAAATAATATGAACTTTAATATATAAATTGTATGTACACATTATTGCACCATTTAAGGTATGTAGCAGACATCATGCCCCTCTACCCCTAAATACTTAAGTGTATAGTTTCAAAAAACCAGTATATTTTTCTTACAGTGTGCTCTTCATAATCAAGAAATTTGGCATTGATGTATTATCTAATCTGCAATCCATATTGAAATTTCAGTTGCCTCCATTCGTGTCTTGTATTAAAATTTACTTTTTTTCATCCATGACCTAACTGGAGTATCTAGCTGGTACATATCCGCAGTCTCCTTTAATCTGGAATCCTTTCTTTGTCTTTGTCTGGGAATCAGCATTTTTGAAGAGTACAATTACATTTGAAAGAAGGTCTCTCAGTTTGGGTTTGTCTCGGTTTGGTGTTGCCTCACGAGAGGCTGCAGATTCTGTATCTTTGGCAAACATGTCATGCAAGTGACGGACTTTCTCTCTAATACATCACACAGGAGGCCTGTGTTGCCAGTCTGTCTCTTTTTTTGGTGATGTTAGTTCTGATCACGGCATTACTTCACTGTGGGGTTATTGGTTTTCCTTCAAAATTACTATGTAATTTATTAGGAGAGTCTTTGAAACTTTGTGAACGTGTTCCTTCTCAGATGTTCACCCATTAATTTTTGCATGCAATAACTATTGATTATAGTATCTACCAGAAGATTTTTAAGGAAGAAAGATTGGAGGAATTCTTTATTAAAGATTCTTTGTCTTGTTCCCTCCCAGTATGTAGTATTCTTGAAGGAAGTAGGCTTTTAAGATTATTTAAATTGAAAATAGAAGATTAATTTACCTGTACTTTATTTGCTTATTAATTTTATTTTGGTGATACTGGGTTTTTCTCAGTGCCTCATGCTTACTAGGCAAGTACTTTAATTCTTGAGCCACCCCTACCTCTTTTTGTTTTAGCTGTTTTTCAGGTAGGATCTTGCAATTTTCCCTAGCCAGTTTCATCCTCCTACCTACAGTTTCCTGTATAGTTGGGATTATAGGTATGTACCACCATGCCTGGCCTAATTTACCCTTAAATGACAGTGCTGTGTGTGTTGTGGGGGGGGGGGACAGAAGTGAATATAACATGGAAGTGGAAGAAAGAGGCTTGAATAGAGAGAAGGGAACAAGCAAAATCTTATTGCATGAGCTCTTGATTTGATACTGTTGATTCACAGGAAGTTTCTACAATATATCAAATTTGTAACCAAACAAGCTTCACATTTTAGACATAAAATCCTAATCTAGAGGAATTCTCCAGAGGTCATGTGACTCAGCACAGTGCCCCTGTGTAGCAGTCACCGGAAATGTCAGATTAGTTAGACTTCCCTTTCCTGTTCCATATTTCAGAGGGGTAGGAGGTGTTGCCATTCTTTCTCCAACAGTGCAGAACTGGGAACTCGGGGATGAAAAAATCAGGTGTAGTCCTTACCATTGAGAAACTTACACTCTTCTGAGAGAGATGCCTCAAATAACAGTTCCCCATCCCTATCAATCTCGTATTTTGCTGTGAAAAGGCAAGTTATTGTTATGTGTGTTAGGATTTTATATATTGGTATAGCATTTCCAATAACCAACAAAAATATTATGCCTTTACTTTACTTGTCTCAGAACTGGGAGTCTGTTCTAAGGTAATACTCAAATGAAAAACCCACAAATACTCATCTAAACATGGTTTGTAATGACAAAGAGTTACAAACAGCAGAAATGCCTAACAATTAAGTGTAGAATAAGTAAACTATAGTTTTTCTACTTGAAGGAACATTATACTATTGTAAAAATTACTGTAGATATGACAATAGCTATTATATTAATAGCTATTAATTGAAAAAGAAGATTAACAATTACAAACAGATCCATGTGCAGTTGGAAAGACACATTGGATAATGTCAAAATGATTTTTAAAAATTTCCGTGTTATAAATTTCCTGTCATTTAAGATACTTCTTTATAACTTTAAATATGAAAAACTGTCCCTATCAGTCCTTAAATCTAAATTTGATATCACTGCCTTTGGATTTTTCTGGACTCTAAATGTTTTACCTCTTGCTTGTTCTCCCATGACATGTATCTTACTTGGCATTGCACAATATTTAAAAAAACAGAATGTTCACAATTCCATTATGCCAGGCCATCTGCTGTAATTGCATTCTGGTGTTAGAGATGTTAAGATGTGGGAAAATGCGTATTTAAGTTGATGAACTGTGGGATAAGAAAATTGGTGGTAGGACCCATCGTTTGTTCATTTACTTGTGTTCATTTATTGGTCCATTCAACAATGGTTAAATGGAAAATGAAGTGCTAGTGTTTGTGGGAAGGAACAAAGTATCCCCTTTAGCGCTTATCTGAAATTAAAGCGAATAAAACAAAATAAAATTGGATACACTTGAGTTTGAGTTCTAGCTCCACCATTTCCTAACTTTGTGACACTCATTTAAGGTTGCTATTTCTCAATCCTAATCTATAAAATGGGATTAAAAATATCCATCTTGCCATGATATTGGAAAGACTGGAAATAATATTTAAAAATTCTCTAGTTTAGTGTCTGTTACACAATGCCAGTCTTGTTAGAATAGGCACTCAGTAAATATGAATTAGTAGATTGACGTATAGGGACACAATTAGCACGGTTTGTTCTAAAAGTACATTACAACTGAGTTTTTCTTTTGATGTCTGAATTGCATTCCCTTTAGTCTAATGGAAACTGTTTTGTTATATTTCCAGTGGAGATGGAGAACAGCTGGACACCGTCCCTTTGATAAATCTGAGGACAGAAGGGGAGTCACCCTTAGACAATGGTGTTGAAACTGTAGGAGAAGGATGTGTCACTTTACCCATCCAAGTACTTGACATTTGGGGGACATTTCTTTTAACTCCCCTCTGGCAAACTAAATGTTTGTTCCCACCTAACTGCAGTTACTTTCCTGGCTGTGAACATTAATGACAACCTGGGTGCCACTGTCATTTGGATATGTTGACTGGCTACAATTATTTTCCTAGTATAGTCCAAGCAGGCTTAAAACAAATACTGCACATTGTGGTCCCTGACCTTTTTTTTCCTTTTCATTTTGAAATCTGTATGTGTTTTTCTGGCATAAGGAGAGGAAGATGGGGGTGGGGAGGTAGAATCAAATCCATATGTCAGTGATGCATTTGTCCTAAAATAATAATGCTTTTTTGGGAAAAACAGTTTGGGTGTCTTAGGAGCTACTATTACGCACCATATACTGCCTTCTTCATCTCCTCAGCCTTCATCTCTTTGCCACTCACAGCTTTGAGAGGACTCAGTCGACATGGGACATGGCTCCCCTCTCTTATTCCCAAAGATTTTGTCACCTCTCTGTATCTTTGAAATGCAGTGACATGGTTGAATCTTCACTTCTCTTTGGAACATCAAGAGGCCATTGCTGAATATTGATACTCTGTAACCTCACCATCTCATCTATAGATCATTCTTTTTTTTATTACCCACAATGCTGAAAATTCTTGGTTAATGCTAGTGTCTGAGACTATAGCTAATTGGCCTGAAACTCCTACACTATAAACAGGTTTTATATTTCTTCCAAGCTCAAGTTAATTTCTACATTCAGTTATTTTAAGCCTATTGCTTTCCTGTCTCCTCAATTTTTTTTGGTATTTTTAAACAGATACTTATTCTTCTTGCATGTGCAACCAGACTGTTATTTGTCCCAAAGGAGATGGCCAAATGAAGAATTCATGCCCTCTCCCTAAGATCCAGAAACTGAGCTCTTTGAGGCTGCTAAATGTAGGAGCTCCTTCCCTCACACTCTGGAGGGATCTTCCAGATCTGGCAATGTCCTGCATCGTGGGAGCTGTGTCGTGAATCTGAAAGCATGGTGCACTTAAGCCTCAAATGCTATTAAGATTCTGCTAATGAAGAGGCACTGGTGTCAAGGTTATGTGTAAGATCAAGGAGTTCCTCACTCTCTAGTCTAAGTTAAAAATTGCAGGGAGTTTGAAAAACAGGAGGCAAAGTTCACTCACATGAAGATTCTTCCAGAAAACCAGGAGTCCGGTGGTAGAAACTGGTACTGCTCCTTAATGGCTCTGGTGTGAGTCACCTGAGGCTTCCTTGCATTTGCCATCACTTAACTTGGCAGGTGATCACTTTCCATGCTCATTCACTCATGGCCTCAATAGCAATTGAGAATGGATAGTTTGCAATGCCTGTGTGGGGGGAAAAGATGTATAGGCCCTTGAGGTATGTGTAGCCAGGCTGGGGAGACAAGATATAACCAGTGAAATAACAAGAGAGCAGTTGAGTTGGAAGAGCTCAGGCAATGGGGCTGATGACCTAGTAGAAGACCCAGTATTTGCCCATGGTAGCTGTTTGACTTTGGACCACTTACTAAATATCCATGACCTTTGCCTTCTTTTTCAAACAGTGGCTGGGAATAGTATGCCTATTTGAGTGTGTGAAGGTACTCTGTAATTTTTTTTGGTGGTACTGGGGTTTGAACATAGGGCCTTGCACTTGTTAAGCAGGTAGGCTACCACTTGAGCCATGTTCTGGACCATGATCCTCCAGTCTGTGCTTCCTTGAGTAGCTGGGGATTACAGGTATGTATCCCCATGCCCAGCCACTGGTTGAGATGGGTCTTGTGAACTTTTTGCCCAGACTGGCCTTGAACCACAATCCTCCTGATCTCAGTCTCCCAAGTATCGAGGATTACAGGCTTGAGCCACCATGATTTCAGTAATGTTGATAGTCATAAGAAATCAGGGGTACAATGTGGAGGAAAGAATTCTAGAATGAGGCAGGTGAGAAATGAAGATGTATGTCTGCCAATAGAGCTCACTGCTGGTGTATGGTTGGAGGAAAACTGATTGAGCAGGACATATTGGTTGCGATGAGGAGGGTTTTTTGATTGATACTCACATCCTTGGTGGGCCTAAATATCTGTAACTGTAATTAGGATATTCAAGGGTGCAGTTTGGTGGCATTGTTTTTTTTTTTCTTTGGCAGTACTGGGGTTTGAACTCAGGGCTTCACGCTTGCTAGGCACTCTACCACTTGGACCACTTCACCAACCCTTTTTTTATGTTGGGCATTTTTGAGATAGGCTCTCAATTTTGTTGCCCAGGCTGGCCTCAAACTGTGATCCTCCTGATCTCTGCTTCCTGAGTAGCTAGGATTACAGGCGTGAGCCACTGGCGCCTGACTTGGTGCTGGTTTTGATAACATTTGAAGCTGCTTTTATGTGATTGTTCAACCCCTGATTCTCTGTTCATCACTGTTGTTGACTATTGGCCACACCAAAGACTGAGGCATGAGCTCAGGGAGACATTGACTAGGCTTCTGGGAAAGGGAGTGCACAGTCTCAGAAGCACAGGAGGTCCACTATGCAGAGACTAGGGAGAGAAAACTATTCTGAAAAACTCCTTAAGATTTATGATGCTCAAGATAATGCATCTTAATATTTGGAAAAACAATTTGGAAGTATTTCATCTTAATGCTTCTATAATTTTCAGCATGATTCATAGGAGCAGATGTGACCTTTTGGGTTAAGCTGAGACAATGGAGATTGTTCCTGTTTTGTAGGCTCTCTCCCTCTCCCTCCCTCCCTCCAATTATTTCTATTCTTTTAACCATTAATGATATTCTACTGATAGAGCAGTGAGGCAAAATTAGCAGTGGAAAGAACAAGTTTGGAATTAATAAAACAGTAGAGAGTGTGTGTGAGGTGGGGTGATCAAAAGCTGTCAAAATAGAAGTCTTGAGCTGGAAACTCAGATGTGTAATCTGGATGTGAGACCTTGGTTCTTTGAGAATTGTTTAATTTTTAACTGCAATTTGGTAGAATACTTTGTAATGCATAGGGTGTGGCTCAAGTCATCTCCATATATAAGAAGCATTCCAGGTGCTCAATTAAAAAATTCCCCCATTACTTAACGGAGGAGAGGGGAATGCATTTGGGAAAAGAAAAATAATCAAGAAGTGCAAACCTCAGGGCCAAATTGGTGGGGTTCTTTTTAAGGTGAGAGATGCATCTTAAATTTGAAAAGAAAAAAACCCCAAAAACAAAAAACAACTGAAAAACAGCTAAGGCTCAGTGAAATTTCATGTGAATGGCTTAAAGGTCAGAGGGGGAGGGGCTGAGCTGTAGGAGCTCAGGATGGGCACATCCCATGTCTTGGTGAAGAGGGGTCTTAGCCTTGGGAGGGAGATTCCAGCAAAGTGTCAGGTGCTCTTTGAAAAAGTTATTATCAACATCACCCATGGGCTTTCAGTGAAAGTTATGCTTTGTACCAAGGCCCTTCATCATCAGTTTTCCAACATAAAATGTAACTCTTGACATGATTGTTACACTTTGTACTGGCTTTTCATTCCCCTTGATAACATTGAGGAACAACTTTTTTCTTTTGAAGGGGGGGTAAGGAGCCTCCCCTATCCTCTACCATCCCATACATTAAGGAATCACAAAATCAAAACAGTTCTTAAGCCTCTTCTCATTGTACTCTCTGGCCTCTTCTTAGAAGAACATACTGTGAGGAGGCCATCAAATTCAGGTTGGAATCTTCTTTACAGCTTTAGAGTTTTAAAAGCACTTTTCATATGCTGTCTTAGTTGATATTTGCAACAATTGAGGGAGCTAAAGTCATTTTTGTTTAATAGTGACAACAACTGGTGACAGCATTTGATGGTTGTGCAGGTTGTTCATTGAGCAAGGCACCTGGCCAGTGGGGTCCAAGGGCCTGAAGTTCATGCCATGTTCACTCACCAAGCTGTGGGCTTCGGTGACTTTTTCTCACTCATTCTGTAGGGGCGCTGGCCCCACCTTGGGCAGAACCTTTCTGGACTTTGATTTCTCCATCTACCAAATAGAGTTAATTTTTGAATCCTTGTGATGAAGGACTGTGAATTTTAATGTCTGTTTCTCATTTTTTCTTAGCTGGATTAGGAATTAGTTCGTAGCAATGGTGATGATGGTGATGACAGTGATGATGATGTTAGCTAATATTTCTGAGTATTTACCATGTGTCAAATGCTGTTTCAGGCACTCAGTAGGTATATCATCTCATAAATCTGACAACCTAGGATTAGGTTTGTAATCAAGGCTCTGCTTTGTTACTGGTGGTGATTTTGGACAAGTCTTATAACCTCTCTTAGCCCCAGTTCCCTAAACTGCAAGATGAGAGGATTATAACAAGCCAGTCACTTCCTGCTTCACTCATATCCTTTTTTGCTTTTTAGCCTTTACTTTTAGGGTCCTTGAGGAGACATATTCAAGTAGGTAATTGAGGACTAGGGAAGTCAACAAAGGATGGAAAGCACTTCAGACATCAGCAGTAGTGCGTGTGGGGGTTTGTCAGTACCTCTAAGCCACCAGGGTCAGGAGGAAGGGGTGCGTTCAGAGCCCAGACGAAGTGGGCTGAAGCTGTGGTGTAGGACATGGACCCTGACAGAAGCTGTGACAACTGCAGCCAGAAAGCTGGGGGAAGTCAGTACTCTACTGTTTTTATGGTCCTCCCTCTTATTCTTGCAAAGGCCTCCTATTGGCCAATCTGGATGACAAAGAGCCAAGGCCCTGTTTGACGCAATCCGGAGATGTTAGCCTCTGGGGCACAGAGCAGGTAGAGCAAGGTAGAGAATGGTTCCCACAAACCGCAGTCACAAAGTACCTGTTCATGCTCCTGAACTTTCTTAGGAATCATTTTTAAGTTAATATTATGTGATATATTATGAAGATAAGATTTTAAGTAGAAACTTTTTAATATATGTGTATATATATATATATATATATATATATATATATTTGTATTTGGGTATTGTATCATAACATTTTATAATATTCACTCTACATAAAGACAATTTTATCCTTTGTTTTCTTCATAAATGTGGCACATGCTATTTATGTTATCACATCAAACTGTGTAATAAGACAATATATTCTAAAAAATATATTTTTAAATAGCAGAGTATATCATCTGTGAAAAATGATATAGTTTAAAATTTATCACCATGTTCTAACCTGAAAATAGACCAAAAGCACCTTTATAACCTGAAATTTCATTAGGTTGCCCTTTGAGTTAAATATTTAATGGCTTATTACCTAATAATTTTCTTTTATTTCCAAATGATGAGCTAAAACAGGTTTTAGGCTTCTTTTGCAAGCACTTCTCTGTAGATTACACTTGATGATTGGTGA
This sequence comes from Castor canadensis, assembly GCF_047511655.1. NCBI lineage: Eukaryota > Metazoa > Chordata > Mammalia > Rodentia > Castoridae > Castor > Castor canadensis. Next base: position 37,842,003 of record NC_133391.1, read on the forward strand.
TTAAGTTCCAATAAATGAAAAGGCAATTAGATACAATTGCTATAACAGCTCCCTTCCCTTTAAGCATTGTTTTTTGTTGATGGGAATTTCTTTATGTCTTATAATAGTTTTGTTCAGTTATATGCATTTATTCAGCTTTCTATTGCTATAACAAAAACCTGAGAGTATAAAGGTCCCCAATGACCCAAAGACCTCCCTCTCTAGGCTCCACATCATTTTTTTATGTCAACAATCATTTTAAATTTATTTACATAGTAAATTATTATGGTGTTCTTATGTTAGGTATATTATGACTTATATCATCAGTACAGGAAATCTCTTTACAGTACAAGAGAAACTGATTTGTTTGCAAAATTTTTTTTCAGATTACTTTTTTTTAATTCATTTATTCACATGTGCATACATTGTTTGGGTCATTTCTCTCCCCTGCCCCCGCCCCCTCTCTCTCCCCCCTACCCACCTCTTTTCCAGGCAGAACCTGTTCTGACCTTATCTCTAATTTTGTTAAAGAGAAGAAATAAGCATAATAAGGAAGACAAAGCATTTTTGTTAGTTGAGATAAGGATAGCTATACAGAGAGATTCCTAGCATTGCTTTCATGTACAAATGTGTTACAACCCAGGTTGATTCATCTCTAACTGATCTTTATGCTGGTTCCTGATCCCCTTCTCATGTTGACCTTTGTCACTTTAAAGTTTCTGTATTAGTTCTTCTGGAGTGGGGACATCAAATGCTTTCATGTTTTGGGTTTCCTACCTATCTCCATACCTACCGTATGTGTTCTCCTCTTGTCATGTGACCCAAGTCCAACAACATTGCTGCATTTGCCCTACATCTAAAGTCCGCATATGAGGGAGAACATACGATTTTTGGTCTTCTGAGCCTGACTAACCTCGAATGATAACATTTCGTTCTTCTTCATGGCTCAGTAAAATTCCATTGTGTATAAATACCACATTTTCTTTTTTTTTTTCCTTTTTCTTTTATTATTCATATGTGCATACAAGGCTTGGTTCATTTCTCCCCCCTGGCCCCACCCCCTCCCTTACTGCCCCCTCCCTCTCCCCCCAACCCCCTCAATACCCGGCAGAAACTATTTTGCCCTTATCTCTAATTTTGTTGAAGAGAGAGTATAAGCAATAATAGGAAGGAACAAGGGTTTTTGCTAGTTGAGATAAGGATAGCTATACAGGGCATTGACTCACATTGATTTCCTGTGCATGTGCGTTACCTTCTAGGTTAATTCTTTTTGATCTAACCTTTTCTCTAGTTCCTGGTCCCCTTTTCCTATTGGCCTCAGTTGCTTTAAGGTATCTGCTTTAGTTTCTCTGCGTTAAGGGCAACAAATGCTAGCTAGTTTTTTAGGTGTCTTACCTATCCTCACCCCTCCCTTGTGTGCTCTCGCTTTTATCATGTGCTCATAGTCCAATCCCCTTGTTGTGTTTGCCCTTGATCTAATGTCCACATATGAGGGAGAACATACGATTTTTGGTCTTTTGAGCCAGGCTAACCTCACTCAGAATGATGTTCTCCAATTCCATCCATTTACCAGCGAATGATAACATTTCGTTCTTCTTCATGGCTGCATAAAATTCCATTGTGTATAGATACCACATTTTCTTAATCCATTCGTCAGTGCTGGGACATCTTGGCTGTTTCCATAACTTGGCTATTGTGAATAGTGCCGCAATAAACATGGGTGTGCAGGTGCCTCTGGAGTAACCTGTGTCACAGTCTTTTGGGAAATACCACATTTTCTTAATCCATTCGTCAGTAGTGGGGCATCTTGGCTGTTTCTATAACTTGGCTATTGTGAATAGGGCTGCAATAAACATGGGTGTGCAGGTTAGGCTCCACCTCTGAAAGGCTCTACCACTTCTCAATAGTAACTGGGCCTTTAGCACATGGACCTTTGGAGGATACTTAAGATCCAAGCTATAGTATACTTTGTGTATTATGTGAATATCATCTAGAAGCAAACTTATGGATTTCTTTCTTACCACTTTTATGTTCTGCATTAACATGCTATATTTCTCCTTATGTTTCTGTCTTTATTTAAGGATCCTTTGTGGGTACAAAGTAAGCAATATTTAAGAATTAAAATAAAACAGTGTGAAGTGGCCAAAACCACCAGGCAATAAGTGATCACGGACTAGGCATGAGCATGTGTCTCTAATATCCCCTTGACATGTACTTGGAAGCTCATGCTGTTCACTAATAAACAGAAAATGTTTAAATAATCATTCACTTATTGATTTTCTACAAATAGCTTTTGGAACAGATCCCATCACTGCCTTTTCTGATCTAAATATCCTTCTGAAAGTCACAGGATTTTATGAAGCATTGAATGGAGGATTTCATTTTAGATGATCCTTAGTGCTCTTTCCAGTTTTTTAGTAAAATTTAATATAGATGATTATGCCTCTTTTTAGATGGGAGGCTCAAATCTGTATCCTCATTTATATTGTCACCTAAAAGATTCATGTCATGGGTAAAGTACAGGTTGAAATACGGCATCCTTGAGTTGGAGCCTGGAATCTTCTCCTGTTAGCTGTGTGGCCTTGCACAAGTTACTCAGTTTCTCAGGACAGGAAGTGTTTGCTTTCATGGGGCCTCCATTCTGCCAGGGAGATGGACAGACACTCAAATTGAGAAAATAATGTGGAGTAATGAGCAGCATAAAGTGAAGGACAAAGCAAGGGAGAGCATGGTGCCATGTGGACACAGAGGCTTTTCTGATGAGCTCATGTTGGGTAGACAAAGGAAGTGAGGAAGTGAGCAGGAGGAGGTCTGGGAAGTGCATGCCAGGCAGAGTGCCCAGCCATGGCAAAGGCCCTGAGGAGGGAGTAGATGGGGTATATTTAAGGAACAGTAAGCAGCCCATTGGATATGGATCAGGGCCAAAGAGTGTGAACCTGATCAAATAGGGCCTTTTTGGTCATGAAAATAATTTTGAATTTTATTCTGGGCATAATAGAGACACAGAGCATTGTCTTGGGCAGGAAGAATAAATCTGATTAGATGTGTGAAAGAATTCTGCTGGCTGCAGAGTAGTGGAGAAATGATAGGGCAAAAATCAAAGTGGGGAGACCATTGGCCTTTGCAGTGGCCAGGAGAGAGAGGACCATATTGGGGTCAGGGGTTTGGTGGTAGAGATGGTGAGATGTGGTTGGATTTGGTTCATTTTTGCAAGTCAAATCTACAGGATTTGCTAATGGATTGGAAATGAAATTGATAAAAAGAATCAAAGATTATTACTTTCATGTTTTTGTCCTGAGCAACTGGACTGTGGTTCTCTATACCAAGATATTGAAGACTAGGAGTAGGGGGACAGAGTTTAAGTACAGTGGGTGGCAGAGAAACTGAGTTCCACTTTGGACTCATTCACCTGAGACACTTGCCAGCTATCCATGGGGAAATGTCAGGTAGGCCAGTGGGATCATGAGACTGAACAAGTTGGAAGAACACAAACTACTTTGCTTTTCTGTGGTTCCATCCCATGATAAGGGGAACTAATCACATAGTTGTTAAATGAGGCTTCTCTACTCTTTGGGTCATGGGAATCACCACCATCCCTGTTATGCTTGTAAGGTCGTCCTGAGAGGTAATCCTGTCCGTGTCTGTGGTGTGGTTTAATAGTGATAGGCAGGGTGTGTTGGTCCTTAAGAATAGAGTTTGAATATTCATCCCTCAACCTAAGGGTTTCATCAACTTAGGCAAGCCATTTAATTCCATTCTCTCATCTATTTAGTGGGGATAGAATTTCTACTTCAGGGGCTGCTTGCGAATTTTGTGTCTTGACCATAGGTACCTGGATGAGGGGGGAAGGAGAAGATGAAAACCAGACAATGCTTGGTTCTTCATGCCTGTGCCTTACATATGGGTGTGTTTACCAAAGGAAAGAACCTTTTCATTCATACAAGGATGAAGCTCACTTGCCAAGACCTATGTCCTCTTGCACGATTCTTGTGAGAATCATCAGAGGTAAAACATGCAAAGCATTTAATAGAGAACCTAGACTGAAATGGACACTGCTGTGCTATGCTATGCAATCTTCTCTTTTCTTCTACTTGTCTGTCTTCCTGAATAGGGAAGCATGGCTGTCAACAGAGGTCCACTCACTGCAGGGACTATACAAACAGGCAGAAAGACCTGTTGCCAGGATCTGCCTTTAGCATTTGTCCTGTATTCAGGCAAGGACTTTATCAGTGTTCTGGCTTTTAAGAGCCTGGTTACTTCCTGCTTTATCTTACTTCCCAAGCTCTGACTTCTTATGTACCTCATTTATCTCCATGTCCCCTGAATTTCCCTTCTCTGGTTGACCTTGGGCTCAGTGCTGCGTCCATCTTGTCCCTGGCCTTCCTGGCCTTCAGTCTTGTTGGCTTCTCTGAGTGCATCTGCTGCATGCTGACCTGGGAGCTACCATGCCAGCCTCGCTCCCGCTTCCAGCCCTGCAGTCCATTAGCCTGGCTCTGGAGCTCCCCTTGTTGCATACCACAGCTCTTTATTAAGAAATCTGAAGATAGAGGACTTGGTAGGGAAGAGGGAGCCAGTTGAAGGAAGTGGCAAAGGAGGGTGGCATAGAGAGTTCTTTGACCCCAAATAGTATTTGTTTTCCCTTTGTGCGTTTTGATCAGGTTCCATCCCATTCATTGGCACCTGTGCTACCTCCTGCTGCTTGGACTTGCTTTTCACAGCCCAGCCATCCTGAGCCTGGCCTTTTCTTCATTGTATTTTTGGAACTGGCCCCTGTGTTAGGAAATGCTCTTTGCAAGCCTTCTCCTGGTCTCCATGGGAGGACCAAACTCCCAGAGCCCTTCTCTTCCTGTCCTTCCTGCTGCTGGTCTGGAGAGCTGCCTGCTATATCTGCTTACCACACCCAGCAGAGGGGGAGGCAGCCTGACTACTACTGTTGGCTTTGACAGAGAGGTGACAATAAATTGTTGTGGGAGATTCCAGCACAGGAGTGGGCTCAACCCTAGATCTCCAGGCTGTGTTTAGAAAGCAAGAACTGGGAGGTGGGATGATGGAGGGGACTGGGAGGGAAGTACCTGGAATGTAGGTGCTATGAGTCCTTTCTCACATATGTGATTGTTGTCTATGGAGAAGACCCCTGGGGCTTCAGGTTCTGGGGTATGGAGCCTGAGGAAAGAGACCAACTGCCACCATTATTTAATGCACATAAAATATATCTCTACACAAATGTTTGATATCTTGTTTGATATAGACTTGTTTCTTTGGCTGTTTTTCCAACAATCTTCTGCTTTTTTTTTTTCCCCAGGGAAAGAGTGAGGAAGGTACCTACTCTTTAGAAGTAGGATGGAGAGGTTAAGACATGAGGGAATTCCCATTAACCAGAAAAAAAGAATAAGACTTTCTAATGAGGGAAGATTTGTTTTAAGGAGCTGAATAACAGGCTAGGAGTTGAGCTGTGGTTATTTTGGCCCTTGGGATCAAACTATGCTAGAGTGGGTATTGGGCAGTGGAAGCAAGGCGAGATAGGAGCACTAAGATATTTTGGGTGAAGCATGGTGTACAAGGTTTCAGTCTTACATCTTAGAGTGTGGGCCTAAGAATATCTCAGGTCATTTAGATCCCAGAGTGACGCCAGAGTGCCACAGAACTGCCCAGGCAACTGAGAAGGAATGACTGACAGACAGGTTTATATGCATGGCCCCAAATAGTACCCCACCCCACAGCCCACACAGGTCTGGAGGTTCCTAAGTTTCTCATTAGCCAGTGGACCTGAATCACTTGAGACAGGATAAGCCAGAGGTAGCCCCACTCAGGCTTAGGGTTATGTCTGGAAAAGGACATTCCCAGGATGTCTCTTTGGAGCTGAGGCTACCTCCCCTCTTCTACCACGTGGAAGCAGTTTGTACTTCCTGTTGCATTCAGATACTATATGGTGAAGTAGACAGGAGGAAATTTTTTGAGAAGAGAGACATAATTATGATAGGAAGCCAAAACCTTGAATTGACTAAATATTTATCCCAAAGAGACTGTTTTCCAAACCGGAAATGACATAGGTACTTTTAAGTGTTTTGCACATCAGAATCTAACTTTACTCTTATCATAACTTCAGCTAATTTTCTAAGGTTCAGAAAGCATTACATGAGATAGTATGCATGAAGCCCTTCCCTCAGGGCTCAGAACATGGTACATGCTGAATACACGTTACATTTCCTTCCTTTCTTTCCATTGCTGGCTCCTTATGAACCATAGTCCACTTACACTGTCTCAAAGAGTTGAGAGTAGAGAAAAGGGATGTGTACAATTTTGAATGCAAGAACCATATTGGCCCCATCTCTTAGTCGCACCATGAAGAGGGTTTTTCTGGCTTGCCTGGCTTCTTCTGTTGCTAGGAATTTCAGGCTATCTTCCAAACAACAAACAATTGTGAATTTTAATTAAAGGATCAAAGTTTCTCTCCAGCATCCCTGCACACATCCTAGGACATAGCTAAGATCACCCAAATCTACCTTTAGTCCAACTCCTGTGGGGTCTTTGTAAGATGAAAGCAGGAAAGCAGGTGCTGTGCCTGCCATCCTCCACACTGGTGTGACTTGCAAGACTTGGGAGCAGACTGGCTCTCAACTGACAGACCTTGCTTTTCAGGGAAATTTCCTGTTGGCATTTCCCCGGTGATGAAGGGAACTGGGCACCTTTTATATTTACTAGTCACCTGGATATGCTTTTCAATAAAATATTCAAATTTTTTTCCTCATTTTCTATTGAGTTATCTGCCTATGTCTTGTTGATAGGTAGAAGTTCTTTATGTATTTTGGATATACACCCTTAGATGAATATCTGAATACAAACATCTTTTCCCATTATTCAGCCTGGTTTTTTTTTGCTCATAGATTGTTTTTGATGAAAAGAAGTTCTTCATATTAATATATTTTGAAAATAATGAAGTCAATAACATTTAACAGCATAACAAACCAATGAACATTTATCATTTGTTTACTATGTCCTCAAAAACCTTGCTTACTTAATTTTCACACTAACAACATCTGAAATGGGGAAAATAACAGTTAAAGAAGTTGAGAGACTTTTCCAAGTCAGGAAACAGCTGAGGCAAGATTTATGTCCAGCTTTTCCCACTCTGGAGCCTTGTTCTGTGGTTTCCATTATACCCAAGAAGGTACAGTGGGTACCCCACAGACAGTATGCAGTTCTTGCACAACTTTTGTTTGACTTGCACAAGTTTTTCAATTGAATTAGTTGCTAACATTTAAATATTATTGATTTATGCTGTCATCTTTATTTCCTTATCTCTCCTTGCTTTGGGTTGAATTTGCTCTTGTTTTTCTAGTCAAAGTACAAGCTTAGATAACTAATTCAAAACTTTATTATTTATTTAGTACAAGGATTTAATGCTATAAATGTTTCAATGGAATCCTACAAATTTTAATGTGTTGTGTTTTCATTTTTACTCAGTTGAAAATTTTTTCTAATTTCCTTTTTGATTTCAACTTTAATCCATGGGTTGTTTAGAAGGATGATGTTTAATTTCCAGATACTTGGGGATTCTCCCAGATATCACTCTGCTGTCAATTTTTAGTTTGATTTAGTTGTGGCCAGGGAACAAAATATTTATTATTTCAAGCCTTATAAATTTATTTCATAGCTCAGAATATGGTTTATATTGGTGAATGTGCATTGAAAAGAATGTGCATTTTTCATTATTTGGTGGAATATTCTGTGTCAATTAGCTTGAGTTAGTTTGTAGCACATGCACATTCTATGTGTTTATATCTACTTGTTCTCTCAGTTACTAAAAGAGTTGGGCCTTTGCAATAGTTGGACTTGATGGGTTTTTTCAGTTTTTGATGATGTGCAAATAATATGCATTCGGTAGAAACCATACTTTGAATTTTGATCTTTTCCCTGGCAAGTGATATGCAAGACTATACTCTATTGTGACATAGGGCACTGGCAGCAAGCACAGATCCAATCATCCATGCAATCGTGGGGATAAGTCACTGATACGCTACAGTGCAGTGTTTTGCTAAACCATGTTGAGTGTATTAAATGCATTTTCAACTTCTAGCATTTTCAGCCTCTGATGGTTTGATTTGGGTGCAACATCATTGTAATTTGTATCTGAAGATTTGTTTATTATCCTTTAAGTTCTGTCAGGTGTTGCTGCATACTTTTTGAAACTGCACATGAACATTTATCGTTATAAGGGCTTGATGACTTTATCATTACGTAATGTCTCTCTAGATCCCTGCTAATGTTGTTTGTTCTGAATTCTGCTGTGTCCCAGCTTTTTAATTAGTGTTTGCATGCTGTATCTTTTTTCAAATCCTTAACACCTTTTATTCAAATTCTTAAAACATACACTTATGTTCTAAATATGTACTTATTTTTAAAGTAGGTTCCTTGGAAAAAATATATGGCTGGGTTTTACTTTCTTTTCCAGTCTCACAATTGCTACTTTTTAACTGAGATGTTTAAGACCATTTACATTTAATATAATCATTAATGTGTTAATGTTTCAAATCTGCCATCTTACGATTTGCTTTTTATTTATTCCATCTCTTCCTTGTTCCTGTTTTTTTTTTTTTTTTTGGTGATACTGGGGCTTGAACTCTGGGCTACGTGCTTGCAAAGCAAGTGCTCTACTACTTGAGCTATACTCAAACCCTTTTTACTTTTTAGTGATTTTTTTTCAGATAGGGTTTCTTGCTTTTGCTTGGTATGGTCTTGGATCATGATCCCTTCTACCTCTGCCTCCTGAGTATCACTGCCATACCTGGTCCCATTATTCCATTTTATATCCAATATGGGCCTTTTAGTTAAACCCAGTTTTAACATATTGTAGTGATTTCAACAGGGTTTACAAAAACATATTTAATTTATTGCATTCTGTTTTCAAATAATATTGTATCACTTCACATATAGGCTAAGAACCTTACAAAAGTACATTCTAATTTCCTTCCTCTTATCTTTTACTATTATTATCATCATATATTTTACTTCTACCTATGTTATAAATTCCACAATGCATTGCTACTATATTTGCATTAACAAGTAATTTTAAATCTTTTTTCCATTGATGCTTCTCTTGGACACTGCTTTTCAACTCTCTCATTTGTTCCCTTTTCTTCCATGAAAATTTAAAACCATAGTTATAGTATATGTCTGTTTATTTACTGTGGCCATTGGGAAGGCTAAAAATGCATGGTAATAGTTAAGATTCTTTTTTGACTCCCAGAGAACCAGTGCTAGCTCCTTTGGGGGCCATATTTCCTCTATAGAAATTAAAACTTAGAAACATGTCTTTTAAAAAAAAACTCATCCTTTTTATTACCTTTAATGCTCTCAGGTTTTGTGTGTGTGTGTGTGTGTGTGTATGTGTGTGTAGATCCAAATTTCTACTGGTATTTGCTCCTTTTACCTTTTGCCCAGTGAATTTCCTTTAACATTTCTTGTAAGGCAAATTTGCTGGCAGTACGTTCTGTAAACTCTGAAATAGTTTTGTTTTGCTTTCATTTTCAAAAGGTATTTTCTTAATATATAGTGTTCTAGGTTAACAGGTTATCCTTCCTTACATACTTCAAAGTTGTCACTCTTTCTGGCTTTCACAGTTACTACTAAGAAATTGGCTGCAACACCTATGTAAGGCTTTTCTTCCTCTGTATTTAATCTCTCCCTCACCCAGCTTGTTTAAAGATTTTGTTCCTCCTGTCTTTTGTTTTCAGAAATTTGACTATGAACTGTCTAGGTATATGGATATTTATTGTTTTTGTATTCATTTTGCTTAGAGTTCTCTTTGATCTGTGCAATTTATTTTCATTACTTTTGGGAAATTTTTAGCCACAATAAATTAGCCATTCAGATATCTCATCTGCTGTCTTTCTCTTATCCTTCTGGGACTCCATTCACATCACATCCTTTAGCTCTTGATTGCTAGATGTTCTTCTTCACTCTTTTCCCTTATGTTTGGTCTGTCTTTTCTGGTAAGTTCTTCTTTACCATATTAATTATAATCATCTTAAGGTCGTGATCTTGTCATTCTATCATCCAAATCAACTTTGGTACTCTTGGTTGCCCTTCTTCTTGACAATGGGATTTTATTTTTTAATGTGTATCATGATTTTTTACTGACTGACAGACATTGTGTATGAAAGGACAGTGGAAATTGAGGTAAACAGTTTTTGCACTTGTAAATAGATATGCTCCTCATTAGTGAGGAGTGCTGAGTCAATTTAGTGAAGAACTGAGCTAGGTTTGAATTTTGTTGTTGCTAGAGCCTCCTTCAGCATATCACTAACTTCAAATTACTTTAATAATGGGCTGCTATGACTTTATGCCTTGTGTTGGTCCCAGAGTTCTGAGAACTTGGCCTGATTTTTCCTTTTCTACCCTCAGTTTCCAGTACTCTTTTTATAGAGAGGTTTCTCTCTATCCTCCACTCTCCCCTATCAATAAAAATCTATTGATTTTTATTACTCAGTGCTAACTTCAGCACAGGGTTGCAAAGGTACAGGGAGAATTGGTTTTCTCTCTGACCTATCCTCAGTCTTAGGCAGTTTCTGTGCACTGGCAGCATGAGTGGGAGAGTTTCCTTCCTTTCTTCAGTGGTAACATATTTATAATTGGTAATTTTGCAGGATACTGGGCCCAAGAGAGTTCCAGTATCTCCGCCAAGAACCAATGACTTTATATACAACTTTCCTCTGGCTTCAGAAGTGGTGGATCTTTGCCTAGGTCCTAGGATCAACTTCCTTGCCCCAGTTGTTTAAGACTTTTGATTTGAAGGCAAGATGATTGCGGGAAGTGGAAGGACTTTCATACTTGTACATAACTAAAGAGACTTTCTTTAGTTTCCTACCTTGCCTGTTATCTTCTTTATAAATATGATGTAAGAGTCTATGAAAAGATCATGTGCAAACTGCCCTTGTGCTGGAGCTCCTAGATATTCTGCTCTGTCATGTGAACTTGTACTTAGTCCTTCAGAATTTAAAAAATTCCAGCTATTCCTTCTTACTCTTTTGGTGATTGTCTTTTCTTCTCATGCATTGTCAAGTATAAAACTGGTCACATGTCTCATCTTTCCTTGGATGGGTTGTCACATTTTAAAAAAATGAGTTCACCTGGTTGCTTTGAGGCTTCAGCTTTGATGGTCTCAACACAAGTTTTTATTTCATAAACTATCCATATTTATCTCATGACAGTGGAAAGTACATTCTCTTGATATTTGCTAAATCTTGAGTGGATCCAATACTTAATAGTGGGCTAATAAATTCTATTCACTCTTCTTATCTTTTATTCTTTCCATCAAAGTGAGGAAGGACAGTTTTAGGTAATATGCTCTTGGAACTAAACTTCCATGTGGATTTTAATTTTTCTCCTCAGGGATTCATAATCAATATTTATCTAAATGAAAATTGTTTTTTAGAGGTTTGATGTGATAATTTACTAACTTTAAACTGGGGGTAAAAAGATACAGGTGAGTAATTTTCTTTTAAAAGAAATCATTTTTACTATAAAATAATTCATTAATAAAGTAAAGAATTTTATAAGGCAGAAAGGTAGATATGAAGTGATATTGGCACAAAGGCAGAACAGAAGATCGCTAACTCTTGTACTGTCACAGAAACACCAACTTAACAACTACCCACAGATAAAATACAACATTATGAGAGCTCTGAGATTCAGGAAAGAAGTTGCAACAACTTGGTGAAGCCCAAGTTTTTGAGAAGTCAAGTCTATGCCTCTGGCAGCAGGCCCACCTTCCTTTGTTCCTAATGGAAGACTTTTCAACCATGGACCTAGAAGCAGTCTTGCCTACCTGAGGACCCACTGACAACTCCACTGTTTCACCCATAAATCCTGATGTAACCCTGCCAGTATCCATACCCTGCAAGAGCCCTACTGACTCTTGCCTCTGCTGGCATGCATATTGCCATAGAAGGGAGGAGCTGGTGAGAGATCTATTGGCTTGTCCACAGACAAGCACTCCTACTTGCCCATGGAACCCAAAAGTAGCCCCACCTGCACATGGATTTCAACAGTAACTTTAGTTTGTAGTTGAGACATCTATTAGTCTGTGAACAAACCTAAGCCAAGGTCTAAATGTGGACGTACTGCCATGGTCCATGGGTAAGCCTGGTGCTGTAGTCTATGGGAATGTGGGCCTGCTGACAGGGTCCAAAAATGGGTCACATTGCTGGCAAATGAGCAGGGCAATTATTTTTGGCAGTATTAGGGTCTGAACTCAGGGCCTTCACACTTGCTAGGCAGGCACTCTACCACTTGAGAATGGTAGAATGATGGAGAAGAATGATGGAGGGGTGAATTCAGGTATGATATATTCTAAGAGCTTTTGTAAATGCTACAATATACCCTCAGCACAACAGTAAAATAAAGGAAAAAATAAAATAGCATCCTAGAAAACCAAAACAACAACAACAATAAAAAACCCAAATGAACAGGGCAAGACTGCAAGGAACTTACAAACATGACACTATCAAAGGAACCAATTGAAGCTCTAGCAACTGACCCTAAAGAAGTTGAGATCCACAATCTGCTTGATAAGTAATTAAAATTAATAATCTTAAAGAATCTCAATGAGATGCAAGAAAGCATAGATGGGTAACTTAAAATCAAAATCAAATTCAGAAGCATAATTTGTGAACAAAATGAGAAACTCAGTAAAGAATTAAAAATTATTTAAAAAAGAATGAAACTGAAGACTTGGAAATGAAGAATACAATGATGGAACTGAGAAATTCAATAAAGAACTTCAGTAGCAGACTTAATCAAACAAAAGAATCAGTGGACTTATAAACAAGACACTGAAAATTTCCCAACTGGAGGAAGAGAGAGAGAGAGAGAGAGAGAGAGAGAGAGAGAGAGAGAGAGAGAGAGAGAGAGAAAGAGAGAGAGAGAGGGAGAGAGAGAGAGAAGAGAGAAAGAAGAAGAAGAAGGAGGAGGAGGAGGAGGAGGAGGAGGAGGAGGAGGAGGAGGAGGAAAGAAGGAAGGAAGGAAAGAAAGAAAAAGAAAAAAGAAAGAAAAACAAAGAAAAACAAAAAAGAAAGACAAGGAAAAGAAAAGGAATGAAGAAAGTCTAAGGTATTTGTGAGATATAATCAAGTGAATCAATATATGCATTAAGTGAATTTCAGAAGGAGAAGGGAGAGAAAGGAGAAGGCTTATTTAAAGAAACAGTAGTTGACAACTACCAAAATCTAGGGAGAGAAATGTACATACAAATTCATGAAGCCCCAAGGCACCCAAATAAGGTGGATCCAAAAATGTTAACACTAAGCCATCCACCTTACAATGAAATTCTTGGAATCAAGGAGAGAATTTTGAAAGGAACAATGGAAAAATGACAAAATTTCATGATCACCGCAATAGATACAGAAAAAAGCTTTTGAAAAAATTTAATAATTTAATTTTATTATGGAAACAACTTTCATAGTAAAAGTTCTGAAGAAACTAGGAATAAAAAGAACATGCCTCAACATAATAAAGGATAACTTATAGCCAACATCATATTAAATGGGGAAAAACTGATGTCATTCCCTTTAAAGTCAGGAATGAGACAAGTGTGCCTACTCTCCCTACTCTAATTAAATATAGTACTGGAATTTCTAGTTAGAGAAATAAAACAAGAGAAAGAAATACAAGGAATTCAAATAGGGAAGGAAGAAGTCAATTTTTTGGTGGTACTGGGATTTGAACTCAGGACCTCATGATTGCTTGTCAGGTGCTTTACTATTTGAGCCACTCCACCAGCCTAGAAAAAGTCAAACTATCCCTATTTGCAAATACTATACTTAAATGACTTTAGATATTCTACCCCAAAACTCCTAGATCTGATAAACACATTTGACAATGTAGCAGGATATAAAATTAACATATAGAAATTTGTAGCTTTTCTATGTACCAATAATGAATAGACCGAGAAAGAAATCAGGAAAACAATTCCATTTACAACACCCTCCACAATACCTAGGAATAAACTTAACTAGGGAGGTGAGAGACTGCTACAATGAAAACTATAAAATCTCTAGGAATGAAATTGAAGACGACACTAGAAGATGGAAAGACTTCCCATGTTCATGGATCAGTGGAATCAAGATTGTGAAAATGGCTCTACTGCTGAAAACAATCTATAGATTCAGTGCAATGTCTCATCAAAATCCCAGTGTTACTCTTTTCAGAAATAGAAAAATTAATCTTATGTGAATTCTAACCTTAAAAAAAAAAAAGAAAAATTAATCTTAAAGTTCATATACAAACATAAAAGACCCCAAATACCAAAAGTAATCAGACCAAAATAGTACTACTAGAGATAGCACCATACCAGACTTTAAATTATACTACACAGTCATAGAAACATGGCATATTACTGGCATAAAAACAGACACAAAGACCAATGGAACAGAAGAGAAGACCCAGAAAGCTACAACTATCTGATTTTTGACAAAGGAGCCAAAAACTGAAGAAAAGACAGCCTCTTCAACAAATGGTACTGGGAAAACTGTCTACATGTAGAAGCCTGAAACTAGATCCCTAGCTCTCACCCTATAAAAATACCAATTCAAAATGGTCTAAAGATGTTAACTCAAGACCTGAAACATTGAAACTACTATATGAAAACATAGGGAAACACTTCAAGAAAAAGGGATAGGTAATTATTTCCTAAACAGTACTTCTTTTATCCAGGAAATAAGAGCAGGAATCAACAAATGGGATTGCATAAAATTAAAAAGCTTTTGTTCATCTAAGAAACAATTACCAGAGTCAAGAGACAACCCAAAGAATAAGAGAAAATCTTTGCCAGTTTTTCATTAGCTAACAGATTAATACCAAGTGTATTAAAAGAGTCAAAAATTATATACCACAAAAGCAAATAATCCAATTAATAAATGGGCAAATGAAATGAACATTCAGTCCTCAGAAGAAGTACAAATGTTTAAAAAGTCATAAAGCAAAATGCAAATAAAAACTACATGGAGATTTCATCTCACTCCAGTTATAATAGCAGTCATCAAGAAACAAACAACAAATGCTGGTGAGGATATAGGGGAAAAGGAATCCTCATATATTGGTGGGAATGTAAACTAGTACAAACACTAGTGGAAATAACTATGGAGGTTCATGAAAAAGCTAAAAATAGACCTAACTTATGACCCTGCCATACCACTCTTGAGCATACATCCAAAGAAATGTAAGTCAACATATAAGAGTGATAACTTCACACCCATGTTTTTGCAGCATTATTCACAATAGTTAAGCAGTGGAATCAACCTGGGTGCCCAACAACCAATGAATTAAGAAAATGTGGTATATATACATGATGGTGTATTATTCAGTCATAAAGAAGAATGAAATTGTGTTATTTGTAGGGAAATGGATGAAACTAGAGATCATCAGGTTGAGTGAAATAAGCCAAGCTCAAAAAGTTAAACATCATAGGTTTTCACTCATATGTGGAATCTAGACCTAAGATGATAATGATGTAATGATGATGATAGGACATAGGTGCAAAAAGGAAACTGTCTGGGAAAGGAATAAGGGGAAGTGGAAGGGGGAAAAGAATGGGTGGGATAAAAAGAATTGAAATGCATATGTTTATCGGTCAAAGTACATATATGTAAGCACATATATATATATTGAAATATATATACTGTTTGAAGAGAGGGGTGAAGAGAGCGAGTTAAGGAATATAATAGAGGAGATGAACTTGTTCAAAGTACACTGTGTGTTTCTATGGAATCATTCCAATGAAACCCCTGTACTACCAATGTATGATTATAAAAACTAGAAGAAAATTATTTGTCACATACAGGTGAATCCTTACAAGGCATCTTTCTAGGCAGAAGCCCTACATGCCAGGAGAGAGCAGGATGGAGTGTACAAAATACTAATACTATCTCTGGTTCAGAGAATAAATCAAAAGGAAGTTAGCAAATCACTCAACACAAATGAAAATAGAAAAAATAACATCAAAGCTTATGGCATACAGTAAAAAAAGTACCAAGAGAAAAGTTTATAAATACCTACATTGGAAAAGAAGAAAGATCTCAGTTAAAAACTTAACTTTACATCTCAAGGAATGAGAAAAAGAAGAAAAAAAAGTCCAAAACTAGCAAAAGAAAGGAAATATTAAAGATCAAGGCATAAAATAAGTAAAATCAAGAATAGAACAATTTTTTTAATTAACAAAAGTAAGTATTTGATTTTTAAAAATACAAAGAAACAACAAGCCATTAGTTAGACTAGCTAATAAAAAGAGAGAAGATTCAAACAAAGTCAAAAATGAAAGTAGACATTTTACAACAAATGCCACAAATTCAAAAGGATCAAAAGAGACTACTGGGAACAATTTTATATCAAAAAATGATAAAAATTGTAGAAGAAATAGTTGTAAGCTCAGGAACATACAGCCTAAGCTACCAAGACTGAATCAAGAAGAAACAGAGGCCTGAACAGACCAATACAAATAAGGAAATTAGCACAGTAATAAAAAAAAAAACCTCCCAATAAAAATATTGAGGGCCAGCTGGTTTCATTGGTGATTCCAAACACTCAAAAAAGAGCTAATATCCTCTTAAATTCTTCTAAGAAATAGAAAAAAGAGGGAAAAATTCTAAACTCTTTTTGGGGCTAACATCAAACTGTAAAGGCTAATGTCCCTGATGAATATAGATGCAAAAATCTTCAACCAAACACTAAGAAACTAAATTAAATAGCACATTTAAAAGGATCATATGTCATGACCAAGGATGATTTGTCACTGGAATTCAAGGATGGTTCAACATCTGTCAATCAGTCAATCAGTTTGAAACAACACATTAACCAAAATGAAGGTAGAAATCACATCATCATCTCAATGGGAGCAGAGATAAGTTTCACAAAATTCCGTGCTGCTTCATGATAAAAATTTTGACAAATTAGGTATTGAAGAAACTTACCTCAGCATGATAAAAGCCATTTATGGAAACCACAGGACCAATATCATATTCATTTCACCATATTCAATGGTGGAAACTGAAAGTTTTCTTTTTAAGGTATGGAAGAAGGCAAGGATTTCACTCTTGCCTTTCCTGATCAACATAATACTAGACATCCTAGCTAGAACAATTAGGTAAGAAAAAGAAAAGAGGAAGAATCCAAATTGGAAGGAAGAAGTAAAATTATCTTTGTGTTTAGGTGGCATGATCTTAAATATAGAAAAATCCTAAAGGCTCCACTAAAAACCTGTTAGAAGTCATAAACTCAGTAAAGGTCAGAATTCAAAATCAGCACACAAAATCAGTTGCGTTTGTACTAATAATAGCCTAGCTGAAAAGAAAATTAATAAAAATTCTCATTTACAATGGCATTAAAAAGAATAAAATATCTAGGAATAAACTTAATCAAGGAGGTGAAAGCTTGCACATGGAAACTATAAACCATGGTTAATAGAAACCACAGAAGATACAAATAAATGAAAGATGTCTTGTGTTAATGGATTGGAAAAATTAATATTGTCAAATATCCATACTACCTGCTGTTCAATAAATGGTTTTGAGAAAACTGAATATCCACATGCAAAAGAAGAATATTGGACCCTAATCTTATACTATACAAAAAAATCAACTCAAAATGTATTATACACTTATATGAAAAACCTGAAATAATGGAACTTTTAGAAGAAAATATGGGGAAAGGCTCCTAGGCATTAGACTTAGTAATGAGATTTCTTGGATGTGACGTCAAAAGCATAGGTAACAAAAGCACAAATAGGCAAGTGGGATTGTATCAAACTGAAGGCCTGCTTTCTATACATCAAAGGAAGCAATGTGGTGAAAAAGCAATGTAAATAACTGGAGAAAATATTTTTAAACCATAGATCTGGAAAGGGACTCATACTCAAAAACTGTGAGATACACTTACAACTCAATAGTAAAAAAAATGCTTAAAATGGGCAAAGGAACTGATTAAGACATTTCAGCAAAGAAGACATTCTAATAGCCAATAAGGATATAAAAGGTGTTTAACATTGACCAATCATCAGAGACATGCAAGGAAAAATTACAATTAAATATTAATTCACACTTGTTAAAATAACTATTATCAACCCAAAAGAAAAAGATATCAAGTGTTGATGAAAATCACTGTTGGTAGAAAGAAATACTGATGCAGCCACTATGGAAAATAATGTGGAAATTCTAAAAATCATAAAAAAGAATTACTGTTTGATCCAGTAATTCCACTTCTGGATATATGTGCAAAGAAATTGAAGTTATGATTGTGACGAGATGTGGGCATCCCTGTGTGTATAGCTTCGTTACTCATTCTTACCAAAATTTGGAAGCAACCCAAGTGGCCATCCAAGATGCATGGATAAACAAAATGTGGCAAATACATTCAATGGATGCTATCCACCCCTATAAAAGAAGGAAACACTACCATTTTTGACAATATAGATGGACCTGGAGGACATTAGGCTAATTGAAATATGCCAGATGCAGAGGGACAAATACTGCATGATATCACTTCTATGATAAAACTTATAGAACCATAGTGTAGAATAGGGTACCAGGGGCTGCAAAGAGGGAAAATGGGGAGATAACAATAAAAGAGTACCGAATTTCAGAAATGCAAGATATATAAGTTCTGGAATTATATTATACAGTAAGGTGTCTATAGTGAATGGTACTGTATTATATACTTTAAATTTCACCAAGAGGGTAGCTCTTGTGTAAATGCTCTCTTGACACAAAAGAAAAGCTGCCTGTAATCCTAAATTCTCTGGAGGCAGAGATCAAGATCAACTATTTGCCAGCTGGGCAAATAGTTTGTGAGACTATCTTGAAAATGGGGCTTGGTGGAGTGACTCAAGTGGTAGAGTGCCTGCCTAGCAGCTGAGGCCCAGTACCACCAGAAAAAAAAAGAGATACACCTGGAGGTGTATATTTATGGCCTGAGTGTGGTGATGGGATCATTGGTATATATTTATTTCCAGATTCATCAAGTTGTAGAAGTTAAATATATATAGCTTTTTGTATATCAATCTTCTTCAATGAAGTAGTTTAAAAAATAAAAGAATAAAAAAAATCACCCATAATCTCATCATTCAAAGAGATCATTACTAATATTTTATTGAATTTCTTCTAGTCATTTTTTGAGAAGTGTGTGTATGTTGGTTTGTGAACACAAGTATGCACGCCCAAATACATTTGTGTGGGTTTTTAAAAAAGAGCTTGTTCCACATGGGTGTGTTTTTCAGGAGATTGAGTAATATGGCACACATGAAATAATAATGTATTATTCATGTTTAGTAAAGATGCCAAAACTTATGGTATATTTTTAGTTTGCTGTTTGGACTGGATTCCTTCTTGGGGCTATTTCATATGAACAGCCAAGACAGGTGTATATATGTGATTCCAATGGAATGCACTTCATTTCAGAAAAGTCCAGTTGTTGATTTTTTGTGCTGAGGGCCCCCCTTTGCCATGTAATGTCCATCCATTTGTAATCTTTACAAGAAAGACTGAATGCTATGCTGACCCATTTTTAGGCTTAGAGCAAACAGATATAAGGAAGTATCTGATCTTAATATGTGTTTCATTTTCTTTTCTTTTTTTCTTTTCCAGAAAGTATTTTGGAGAAAAAATTGGGCTGTATTTTGCTTGGCTGGGATTATATACATCATTCCTCATCCCATCTTCTGTAATTGGGGTGATCGTGTTTCTCTATGGATGTGCAACAATTGAAGAAGATATTCCCAGGTAGGTCAGTTTTAAAGAAAAAGACCATGTTTCCATATGTTAGTACTTTGGACTTAAGTCCCAGTTGCAAGTACATTTCACACGCCTCCTTCCAAAGTCCTTACTCTCTGTCCTCCTTCCCTTCCCACACATGTGACTTCCTCCAGAGACATATCTGGGAGCTCAGGATTCTTGGAATGGCTTCAGAGCCATGCTGGCATGGTCCACTTCCTTTTCTAGTCAAGCTGTTCCCTGGGGCCATGGTCTGATGTGGGTAGGTGAATAATACCTGATGAAAACCAAACTCATGTCAGAGAAATGATTTTTCCCGTTAACTCCATGAAATTTTCCCTCTTTATCATAAGACCCAAAGCAGAGTGTGTAGACTGGCATTGGGTAGAAATCAGATGTCTGTTTGGTCAAACACTGTCAGTAATACAATGCTGTAAGGAAGGCTCAAACTGTGGAGTGGGAAGTCAGAAACTGCAGAAAGTGACAGGACCCATGGTGGGAGTCTTGGAAGCGAAGATAGAAGGAAGGCTAGACCCTATAGGAAAGAGACAGCCTGCAAAGGAAAAGAAGCATTTAAAAAGAAAACCCATAGACTGGGTGCCATGGTTCAAGCCTCTAATACTAGCTATGTGGGAGGAAGAGATTGGGAGGATCATGGTTTGAGAACAGAGGGGGCAAAATTTTACTAGATCCTATCTCAATAAATGGCTGAGCATGGTGGCATGTGCCTGTCATCTCAGCTATAAAGGAAAGCACAAATAGGAAGATTGCAGTCCAGGCCAACCTGGCATAAACACCAGACAGACAGGTCTGTTTAAAAAATAATCAACACAAATCAGGCTCATGGAGTGGTTCAAGTAGTAGAGTGCCTGCCTAACAAGTGTGAGGCCCTGAGTTTGATCCCCCAGTATCACCAAAAAAAAGTCGCACCCTTTAGAACTGATGACATTACTCATTAGTAATGGACAATTCCCTCCGTCAGTCTTAGTGTCCAGTATATAAAATGGTATAGCAATGCTTACCTCATGATGCCATGAGGATGACAGTAAACAGTGTCTGATGCACAACAGACGATGAGTAAGTAATCATTGAATGAAGCAAAATATGTGGAAAAGTAGTATGAGGGAAAAACTTGCTTAGCTAACATTTAGAATTTAAGCATCTTTCTATCTTCAAAACTGTCATCTCCAAGTGATGCATGCTTAGCATATTTCAATGCTCTTTTGATTGTAAGAGATAAAAATGCAACTTGAAGTAGTCTGAGAAAAAAAGTGAATTTTCTAAAAGGGTTCTCAGATATCTCAGGGAACCCAGTGTAGGCATACAGATGGCCTAAGAAAATCTAGAATAGGGCCTCCTATTCTACAGTCCCTGTTTATCACCTGTCTGTCTGGTCTTTATTGGTTTTTACTACATATTTTCTGTATTTGGATATGATGTTGTTGCTAGTAACTCATGTTATATTGTGGAATTTTGTACTAAATTGCTTGCAGGTGAAATCCTATTGGCTAAGTTTGACTTTGGTGGAGGTCCAGGCTCAATTGATCATGGCAGTGGGACACAATTTGTAGCAACATGATGTTCCTTCACAGCAGCCAGGTGGATGAGGACACTGGGAAGACTATGAGTATCCACTACAGTTAGAGGTGGTAGTGGACCATTCTGAAGTAAGGGCCATGAAGTGTATGGTAGTGCATACCTATAATTCCAGCTACATGGGAGGTGGAGATGGGAGGATTGTGGTCAAGGATGGCCCTAGACAAAAGTGCAAGACCCTATCTGAAAAATAAACTAAAGGAAAAAAGAGCTAAAGGCATGGCTCAAGTGATAGAGTGCTTGCCTACCAACCTCAAGATTCTGAGTTCAAACCCTAGCACCGACAAAAAAAAGTATACCTGTTGAAGAAAGGAATCCATCAGTGGGAAGGAACCTGGTGGCTCTTCTTCCACTCTCATTCTATAAAAATGGTCTTGCAAATTAAGTAAACTAAGAATGAAGCTAAGTACCTTGTAAGAGACAAGAGTTTGGATATTTTTGTGTATAACACTCCAGTATCATCTGTTACCTGTTCTTGACTGAGAGTTCTGGGACCTTTGTTACAGAAGATGTTAGGGTTCTGCCTTCCCCAGACCATCTACCATGTGTCAAGAAATAAAACTTCATGCCACGTATGATGAAGGATCATGACATGATTTTATTCCATCCTATAAGAAGTCAATATTGTAAACTCTGTATAACAATTGCTATTCCACTTAGACATAAAAGAACTCATGCCAAGTGAGGTCACATAAATTGTCAAAGTTCAACAACTAATAATTGTCAGGGCTGGGAGTTGAACTCTGTGGTTGCCTTCTCTAAAATCTTGGTCTTCCCTAGCAAGCAAGACTCAAATCCTCCATGTCAGCCTAGTGGACTCACCTGGGTATGTTCTCAGAAAATATGGTTGCTGTGTTTCCCTACACATCTGGCCTCAGATTGATCAAAGCACCCCATAGTGTGCACAGGAAGCCAGAGCCAGGAAAGAGGCACCAGTGTGTGGGTTCATATCAGGACTTAGAACTTGTGCTGCGCTCCCCATGTGGGAATACATGTGGCAACAATGGCTGCAGCTGGAAATGACCATGGCTGCAGATGCTGCAAAGTTGTATGCCTACACAGAAGCATGCACACAACACACACATAGTTATGTGCAGAGAGACACATGCAAGGTGCTGGTGCTGGTCCTGAAGATGTACCATATTGCCTGTCAGAGTGGGTCATGCTCTACCACCTGGGACTAGCAGTTCATCCATGGACTAGGGAAGCAATTTCTTGGGTTATTTTTTAAGTGAACATAAGATAGGATAGATAGGATAGAATAAAATAAAATACCAGTATTCTCTATAAGTAGGGAGGACAAATATTGTTTAATGAGATGTATTTCTGTTATATAAGTATGTTTGCCAAGGTGAGGCAAACACACATATGTATTTGCATAATGGAATCTGGCATAAATTTTTTTCACTGTAAGTCACAGTAGAAAAAAAAGCTTGAAACTGATATAAAAATGTAATTTTGGTTGTTGGTTTTCAATTGAGATAGAATGTGGCAAATCAAGAAGGTGTAAACAATAGAAAATAGTTTTGTAGATTTCTAAAGAAAAGAACTGCTCTTTAAAAACAATCACATATTCAGCAAAAGTCCAAGTCCTATGGGCCTGAAGGAAACACAGAGTATCACTCTTCATCAACAAAGGACTCCTCTTCAACAAAAACTGCTGGGAAAACTGGTTAGCAGTCTGCAAAAAACTGAAACTAGATCCATGTATATCACCCTATACCAATATTAACTCAAAATGGATCAAGGATCTTAATATCAGACCCCAAACTCTAAAGTTGATACAGGAAAGAGTTGGTACTGGAATTAATAGGTATAGGCAAGAACTTTCTCAATGGAACCCCAGCAGCACAGCAACTAAGAGATAGCATAGATAAATGGGACTGCATAAAACTAAAAAGCTTCTGTTCAACAAAAGAAATGGTCTTTAAACTGAAGAGACCATCCACAGAGTGAGAGAAGATATTTACCAGCTACACATCAGACAAAAGACTGATAACCAGAATATATAGGGACCTTAAAAAACTAAATTCTCCCAAAATTAATGAACCAATAAAGAAATGGGCAAGTGAACTAAACAGAACTTTCTCAAAAGAAGAAATTCAAATGGCCAAAAAACACATGAAAAAATGCTCACCATCTCTAGCAATAAAGGAAATGCAAATTAAAACCACACTAAGATTCCACCTCACCCCTGTTAGAATAGCCACCATTAGCAACACCACTAACAACAGGTGTTGGCGAGGATATGGGGAAAAAGGAACCCTCTTCCCCTGCTGGTGGAAATGTAAACTAGTATAACCACTCTGGAAAAAAATTTGGAGGCTAATTAAAAATCTAAACATTGATCTACCATATGATCCAGCAATAGCACTCTTGGGGATATACCCAAAAGACTGTGACACAGGTTACTCCAGAGGCACCTGCACACCCATGTTTATTGCAGCACTATTCACAATAGCCACGTTATGGAAACAGCCAAGATGCCCCACTACTGACGAATGGATCAAGAAAATGTTTTATTTATACACAATGGAATTTTATGCAGCCATGAAGAAGAACGAAATGTTATCATTCGCTGGTAAATGGATGGAATTGGAGAACGTCATTCTGAGAGAGATTAGCCTGGCCCAAAAGGCCAAAAATCGTATGTTCTCCCTCATATGCGGACATTAGATCAAGGGCAAACACAACAAGGGGATTGGACTTTGATCACACGATAAAGCGAGAGCACACAAGGGAGGTGTGAGGATAGGTAAGACACCCAAAAAACTAGATAGCATTTGTTGACCTCAACTCAGAGAAACTAAAGCAGATACTTTAAAGCAACTGAGGCCAATAGGAGAAGGGGACCAGGAACTAGAGAAAAGGTTAGTTCAAGAAGAATTAACTTAGAAGGTAACACACATGCACAGGAAATTAATGTGAGTCAACTCCCTGTATAGCTATCCTTATCTCAGCTAGTAAAAACCCTTGGTCCTTCCTAGTATTGCTTATACTCTCTCTTCAAGAAAATTAGAGATAAGGGCAAAATAGTTTCTGCAGGGTATGGAGGGGGTGTGGGGGAGAGGAAGGGGGTGGGGGGAAATGGGGAGAAATGACCCAAACATTGTAGGCACATATGAATAAAATGAAAATTAAAAAAAAAACAAAGGACTATTCCTTAACTTTAAATATTGATTCTAAACAAGCTCATACTCTTGAAGGGTTTATCATCTACTCCAGAGTGCAATTAAAAAATGTACTTCTTAAATTATAGTTATTAAGTCATTTTCAGAAGCCAATAGGAGAAGGGGACCAGGAACTAGAGAAAATGTTAGTTAGAGAAGAATTAATTTAGAAGGTAGCACATATGTACAGGAAAGCAATGTGAGTCAACTCCCTATATAGCTATCCTTATCTCAACTAGCAAAAACCCTTGTTCCTTCCTATTATTGCTTATACGCTCTCTTCAAGAAAATTAGAGATAAGGGCAAAATAGTTTCTGCCTGGTAGCGAGGGGGTTTGGGGGAGAGGGAGGGGACGGGGTGGTAAGGGAGAGGGTGGTAAGGGAGGGGGCGGGGGGAAAGGGGGAGAAATGACCCAAACATTGTATGCACATATGAATAAAAGAAAAAAAGTTATTAAGTCACTTTAATTGCACAAATGAGTGATTGCATTGTGACAACTCCATACTTGAGTATCCTGCTTTGGTATATCTACTCTCTCTACTGCCCCTTCCTTGTCTCTTTTACTTTCAGGTAGGTATTTTTTAGTTTCCACATATGAGAGAAAACATGCAATATTTGTCTTTCTGTGTCTGGCTTATTTTGGTTAACATGGTGAACTTCAGTTCCATCCATTTTCCTGCAAATGACATGGACTGTTCTTCACCCATATTTCTGGGTCCTTTATTCTGTTACATTGGTTTATGTGTCTATTTTTATACCATATTCCATTGCGTATATATACACCACAATCTCTTTATCCATTCATGTGTTGTCAGTTACCTAGGGTGATTCCATAGTTTGGCTATTGTGAATGTTGCCATAACAAACATAGGTATGCAGGTATCTGTGTCGTTTGCTGTCTTTGATTCCTTTGGGTATGGGCCCAGCAGTGGTGTAGCAGGATCATATGGTGGTTCTATTTTTAGTTTTTAAGGACCCTTCATCCTGTTTTCTATAGTGGCTGCACTAATTTACGTTCTTACCAACAGTGTATAGAGGGTTCCTTTTCTCCACATCCTCACCAGCATTTGTTATGTTTTGTTTTTTCAATAATAACCATACTGACTGGGGTGAGAGAGAATTCCAGTGTTGTTTTGATTATATTTCCCTGATTGATTAGAATGTTGGCCTTTGTACTTCATTTTGGAAGCATCTATTCAGATCTTATGCCCATTTATTGGTTGGATTACTTGTTTTTTGTTAGCGTTTTGTAATTCTTCACATATTCTGAATATCAATCCACTGTTGGATGAATTTCTGGCAAAGATTTTCTTTTTCTCCCTTTCTGTAGCTGTCTCTTTACTGTTTATTGTTTCTTGTGCAGAACCTTTTTGTTTGACGCAGTCCCATTTGTCATTTCTTGCCTTTATTTCCTGAGTTTTTGAGGTCCTATTCAGGAAATCCTTGCCTGAAATAATATCTTAAAGTATTTTCCTCTTGAAGTGTCAAAGATTAAAACCTTTGATGTCTTTGGTCCATTTTGAATTGATTATTATACAGGGTGAGAGATAGATATGTAGTTTCAATCTTCTACCTGCAGATTTCTCATTTTCCCACAGCATTTGTTAAAAGAAAATGTCTTTTTTTTTATTCATATGTGCATACAATGTTTGGGTCATTTCTCCCACCCCCTCCCTTACCACCAACCCTGCCCCCTCCCTCTCCCCCCAACCCCCTCATTACCTGGCAGAAACTATTTTGCCCTTATCTCTAATTTTGTTGAAGAGAGAGTATAAGCAATAATAGGAAGGAACAAGGGTTTTTGCTAATTGAGATAAGGATAGCTATACAGGGAGTTGACTCACATTGATTTCCTGTGCATGTGTATTGCCTTCTAAGTTAATTCTTCTTGAACTGAACTTTTCTCTAGTTCCTGGTCCCCTTCTCCTATTGGCCTCAGTTGCTTTAGTTTCTCTGTGTTGAGGGCAACAAATGCTATCTAGTTTTTTGGGCGTCTTACCTATCCTCACACCTCCCTTGTGTGCTCTCGCTTTATCATGTGATCAAAGTCCAATCCCCTTGTTGTATTTGCACTTGATCTAATATCCACATATGAGGGAGAACATATGATTTTTGGTTTTTTGGGCCAAGCTAACCTCACTCAGAATGATGTTCTCCAATTCCATCCATTTACCAGCGAATGATAACATTTCGTTCTTCTTCATGGCTGCATAAAATTCCATTGTGTATAGATACCACATTTTCTTGATCCATTCGTCAGTGGTGGGGCATCTTGGCTGTTTCCATAACTTGGCTATTGTGAATAGTGCTGCAATAAACATGGGTGTGCAGGTGCCTCTGGAGTAACCTGTGTCACAGTCTTTTGGGTATATCCCCAAGAGTGCTATTGCTGGATCATATGGTAAATCAATGTTTAGATTTTTAATCAGCCTCCAAATTTTTTTCCAGAATGGTTGTACTAGTTTATATTTCCACCAGCAGGGGAAGAGGGTTCCTTTTTCCCCACATCCTTGCCAACACCTGTTGTTAGTGGTGTTGCTAATGGTGGCTATTCTAACAGGGGTGAGGTGGAATCTTAGTGTAGTTTTAATTTGCATTTCCTTTATTGCTAGAGATGGTGAGCATTTTTTCATGTGTTTTTTGGCCACTTGAATTTCTTCTTTTGAGAAAGTTCTGTTTAGTTCACTTGCCCATTAAAGAGAATGTCTTTTCCCAACATATGTTTTTGTTACCTTTATCAATAATCATGTGACTACCATGGGGTGGATTTATTTCTGAGCTCTCTATTTTGTTCCATTGATCCTACATATATATTCTTATGCCATTACTATCCTGTTTTGTTACTATGGCTCTATAGTATATTTTGAAATCAAGTACTATGATGCCTTTAGTATTAGTATTTCTAATTTCAGGATTGCTTTGGATATTTGGAGTCTTTTGTACTTCAATATGGATTTCAGGATTTAATTTTTCTATTTCTGTGTGGAATGTCATTGGTATTTTAATGGGGATTATACTGGATCTGTAGATAACTTTTGGTAGTATTTTAACAATATTAAATTTTCCAACCCATGAACATAGGAGGTCTTTCTATCTTATAGCTTTTCCTTCAATTTCTTTCTTCATTGTTTTGAAATTGCCATGTAGATGGCTCTGATCTCATGGTTAGGTTTATTCCTAAGAATTTTTTGAGGCTATTGTGAATGGGATTGTTTTCCTGATGTTTGTTATCAGTGTATAAGAAAGCTACTGGTTTTTAATGTTCAATTTATATTCTGCTACTTTTTCAAGAGTCTTTTGGTAGAGACTTCTAACTACTATAGAATCCTATTATCTGTAAATAGGGATAATTTAACTTCCTCTTTTTTTATTTAAATCTCTTTTATTTCTTTCTCTTGTCTACTGACTGACTAAAATCTCAAGTACTGTATTGAATAAGATTGGTAAGAGTGGACATTATTGTGTCATTCCTAATTTTAGAGAGAATGTTTTCAATTTTTCCTCATTCTGTATGATTTTGGCTATGGATTTGTCGTCTATAGTTTTTATTATATTGAAGTATGATTCTTCTATTCCTAGTTTCTTAGGGGCCTTTATTATAAAGAAATGTTGAATTTTATCTAAGGCTTTTATTGTATCTATTGAGATATCATGTGGATTTTATCCTTGATTCTATTTATGAGCTATATTGCATTTATTGATTTGTGTATATTGAGCTCCTCCTTGCATCTTTTAATGAAACCAGCTTGGTTGTGTTATATGATTTCTTTTTTATGGTGCTGGTGATTTAACCCTGGCCTCATACATACTAGGGAAGCTACCACTGAGGTGTATCCACAGTCTACTTTATGATTTTTTAATCATTTACTCAATTTTATTTGTACCTACTTTACTGAGAATTTTTACATCTGTGTATATCAAGGAAATTGGTCTAGTGTTTTCTTTTTTATTTTAAGTTTGGGTAACAGGATAATATTGGCTTCATAGAATGAGTTTGATAGCATTCTTTCCTTTCTATTTTGTGGAACAGTTTGGGGACCACTGATATTAGTTCTTTAATAATTTGGCAAAATTTATCAGTCACTCTATCCAGAGCTAGACTTTTCTTTACTGCTTTAATCTCATTGCTTATTATTTAGGTATTTTTGTACTCTCTTGGTTCAAAGAATCAAGTATTTGCTTCGTTGTCTTTTTAGTCCCTATTTCATTTATTTCTGTTGTGACTGTTACTATTTTTTCTTTCCGTTGATTTGGGGTTTGGTTTGTTCTTGTTTTACTAAGACCTTGAGAAGTATCACTAGGTTATTTATTTGAACACTCAGATATGAGAACTGCCTCTTAGAACTACCTTTCCTGTATCCCACAGATTCTGGTATGTTGTATTCCTATTTTCATTTGATTACAGGAATTAAAAAAATGTTTCCCCCTGGTTTCTTCAGTGACCCACTGATTATTCAAATGTATTTTATTCAGTTTCTGTAATTTGTATAGTTTGTGTAATTTCTCTTGCTATTGATTTTTACCTAGATCTGATAAAAAAAAAACCTGCACTATTTTGAGAATTATCTTAGATGTTCCTTATTTTGGCATTGAGCTTAGAACCTACTATCTGTATTTCACATTTTAAAAGCTTTTATTTTGAAAACCTTACAGATTCATAGGAAGTTGCAAAGTACAGAGGGACTTGGTGTATCCTTCATCTAGTATTCCTGTGCTTATGTCTTATCTAATTATAGTACAAGTTCAAAACCAGAAAGTTGACATTGATTATGTGAAACTTTAAAAAGGTGCCATTTGTTTCCCAATAACTTTGATATGAGAGATATTTGCATAAGCTTGTAAGTAATAATTTCATGTGTTCATATTGTACCTACAGAAACAAAGGGATTGGTTTCATTTGTCAAGCACCTACATGGACAGGGCAGATAGGAATATTGAAAAGCAAAAAGATGATTAATCTGAGACCTTAATAGCAGGTGTTTTGCTGAATTTTCTGAATAATTGTGTCTTTGTTCTTCCTCCTTTTTGCTATGAAGCCCTGCCTC
The DNA here is from genome assembly GCF_047511655.1 of Castor canadensis. Classification (NCBI taxonomy): domain Eukaryota; kingdom Metazoa; phylum Chordata; class Mammalia; order Rodentia; family Castoridae; genus Castor; species Castor canadensis. The sequence continues at coordinate 37,871,550 of NC_133391.1, forward strand.
TTCTATTCTCTGCTCAGTGACCCACTCTTAAGAATTCCACTCACTTTAGGGTCTTGATTCAACTGATTGTCAGGCCATTTATCACATTTTTGAGTTTTCTAGGGAAAATAATAAGTTGAAGAAATACACCATTAGATTTATAGCCACAGTCACCTCTCAGTAGGAATGTGGATTTTTAAAATGTAGCTAACAAGTAACTCAGACCAGATTTGAATTCTAAGTGACCATATCCTTTAATTTGCTGAGAGGCAGCCTCTCTCAGAGGATACAGAGTCATTTTATTGGCACTCCTGGATAGAATATCTCCAAAATTCTGTTAAAATTGTTTGCATCAATCCCCCTTCCAAATGTAGCAAGCATTCTGACTTCAAATGTAAATGATTTGAGAAGAATCCATGCTACCATTTTGTAAAAATGAGTGATAGATGCCTGTACTCTAATCTGAAAAAAACCAATAATTTATGCAGCACTTATGTTCTGAAATGCTTTGTACCAAGTTGGTTGCTTACACTGTTTTCATTCTGACTTTTTGGCATTGACTAGATTCAATTAAGGTTGGGTTGGGTAGGATTAGCTCTCTTCCCAGTCTATTTGTAAAAAAAAAAAAAAGAACACAACAAACAAAAACTCTCAAGAAAGTCAAATCCTTCTTAGCATACATACATTTTAAGGGCAACATTGAGGAACTCATATGTTTTCAAATGTGGATTAAAAGCAAAGCTCTTTATATGAAGTTATGCAAACACACTTTTGTATAAATCTATTTTCTAAAAGGGTGCCCTTCTCTCTGAAGCAACCCCTTCTCACCCAGGTAATGAACATTTGTCTAACCCCAGAGATTGAAAATAGACCTTGTTCTCTAGTTAGCAGTAACAACATGCCAGAGGAAACTGACCCAATACAGCCAAATGTGTTGTTAAGATAATGCCATTTAGTATTGTTGATGAGAATGAGTCATTTTTATTGACACTTGCCAATGGAGAGCTGAGCAGCATGTGTGTCAGAAGAGGAACTGGGATTTATCCTCAGAGACCTGGAGTTTCCATTCTCTCACACAGAAGGCCTTTCCCTGTTGGGGACTTAATAGCTCATTAAAAACAGGAGCCGAGAAGCTGGGACTTGACAGAAAGTGACAACCTCCAGTAAATCCCCTACTTTTCAGCTCCTTAATGACGGACAAATTGACACAGGCATTTCTTGGCTTCATGGGTTCCATGAAAGCTCTAGCTTCACACACAGGGTACCTGGTCTCTCACCAGACATTAGTCTCCCACTTACCAGCTGTGCTCCTCAGTGCTCTCTGCTCCCTCTTTCCACAGAAAACACAGATGTAGTTTTCAGCACAGGGACCCCTGCCTCCCCATCACTGTGGCTCCAGTTGCTCTGGGGGGAATAGCTGCCTCATTTTCATGAGATCCTGAGCTCTCCACCCTTTCCTCCTGAACCCTTGGCTTAGCCATCCACCTATTTCCATGGGAGAGTATTACACACCAGAGTGATGAGTTCATTCATTTTTCTACCAGTATATGACAGGGGGCGATATTGGAGAAGCCATGCAGCGTTGGTAATTCTTTGTTCTTATTTATAAGCAAACATATGTGCTTAAGCTTATTGGATCCAAATAATCACTTAATGTACGAATGGAATTTTAAATATATTCATCAATCTATTAAATAGAAATGTACTTGGAATGGGTTAGAATGTAGACCAGGAGAGTTACTGAGTGCATGCCTCTTTCTCCATTATCAGAGAATCTAGACTGTGGAAGACTTTACCTTACTTTTTCATTCTTCTTAATCCAATTTTATGGTTGACGTTATTAATGTCCATTCTCTAAATGGCCATACAGACACTGTTTATAGTGGCATTCAGCCTGGCTCTATTACTATCTTCCTCATGCTTTTCCTTCTAGAAGTCAGTGCTTTGCTGTCCTTGCTGTCCACTCATGTTTGTTTCTACTTGTAACCAAGGTCACACATTTGTGAGATAGCCAGTGGGGTTTAAGAAGACAGCCTATAATTGTAGAATGAAGTCCAACTTAGGCTGGTGATTTACTCACAATTGTTGGTGCTTCCTACCAATCCTGTAGACTAAATACAACTTGAAGGGAGCGTTCAATGCACAATATCTCTGAAAGATGTTTACTAACTTTCTAGGACACTTCTAATGACATGTAGTTCCATACCTCAGATGATGGCCTATTCATTGTTTTTCCTGGGGGGAAGGATAAAATATAAGAGCAACACTTTCAAGGTAAACAATCCAATCCCAACTCTGATATTTCCTATGCAGTTAATAAACTCCACCATAGATTTGGAAATGAGAGCTATGGGGGGGGTGATTTGCCTATAATGGACCCTGCTTGATCTCCCTGTGACCAAGCAACCTCTGTCTACTGCAGCAAAGAGATGTGTGACCAACAGAATGCCTTCACCATGTGTCCTCTGTGTGACAAGTCCTGTGACTACTGGAACCTCAGCTCAGCCTGTGGAACAGCACGGGCCAGCCACCTGTTTGATAACCCTGCCACTGTCTTCTTCTCCATTTTCATGGCTCTGTGGGGTAAGTGACCATCATGGGGCTTGCTTATATGGGGACTACCTCTAAATGTGTACAGTGACTGGCTCCAAGGCTCATAGCCTTCAGTTTATGCACTTTCATATCACAAGACGTGTTTTATTTATTTATTTTTTACTCGATCAAAACCTTTTCTGTTTTTTTTTTTTCATTTATTCATATGTGCATACAATGTTTGGGTCATTTCTTCCCCTACTCCTTGCCCCCTCCCTTTCCCCTGCTCCTTCCCTCTCCCCTCCCACCCCCTCGCTTCCAGGCAGAAACTGATCTGCCCTTATCTCTAATTTTGTTGAAGAGAGAGTATAAACAATAATAAGAAGGACAAAGAGTTTTTGCTAGTTGAGATAAGGATAGCTATACAGGGAGATTCCTAGCATTGCTTCCACGTACATATGTGTTACATTCTAAGTTGATTCTTCTTGAACTGACCTTTTCTCTAGTTCCTGATCCCCTTCTCCTATTGGCCTCTGACAAGACATGTTTTAAAGACAACATCCTTTTCTTCTTTACTCTTCCATGTGAATAGAAACAGGAATACCCTCTATATGGCCTTATCTATTTTCTCTTAGGTAGAGTAATGTTCCCCCTGTACTGACCTCCTGTACGATTTATTCAGGATTTGAGCTAATGCATGTTTTTAAAACTCCTGGCACACCCATAGGCACTTTAGGCACATTTCCTTTAGCCATGCAAAATCACAGATATCATGTAGTACAAGACTCAGGACAGTGGAGTGTCTACCATAGTCAGAGTTAGCTGGTGGTAAGAGAAGGCTGAATTCAGGTTCTGTGTTGTTTTCAGGACACCGTGAGTGTAGACTGTAGAGATTTTATTTAATGTCAGACTGGTGTTTTCAATATAATCACCAAAGGGATTTGGGAAGGAAGAAACAAAGAGTTTGCTTGTTTTCCTCCTCTTCCCTTCCCCACAGAGTATCAGGGTAACAAAATTGCTCTGACCCATGCTTATTTGACCATAAGTAACACACACACACACACACACACACACACACACACACACACACACACACTCCAGTTCTTGCAAATAGAAATAACCTGGAACAACCACTCTACGTAGGCAGTCACCCCCATGTGTAATTGACAAGGGACCATATCAGCATGTTTCAGTCCATTTGTGTAGCCACCTACTTTTTCCTCATCTTTGAATGTACAAGCTCTCAGTGATCCCACTGGATTGCAACTGGGCAGACCATGATATTACTATGGGAGTTGCTTAATTTCTCTTTGCCCCCACAGGGTCTGGAGGACCTGCCAGGATGGGGCCCCTAGTCACATGTCCTAAAAGTGTGAGGATCTGGTGAAAGGTAGAGGTCTGTTCTCAGTAGCCCAGGAGAAGAACACAGACTTTCTCCGTTCCCTGGGAGGACGTTTTCTTGTGTGGGGACAGTTTGACTGGAAAGTCACTGTAATGTTAGACCACTGGGGAAATCCTCCAGGGGGCGCTGTGGTTTCTATTCTCAGAGAGAGCAACTGTTCCCTAGGAGCATCAAAGGAACCCCTTAAAGGTTATAACAGCGAATAGAAGAAAATGGAACCTGTGGGCATACAGCTCTGGAATTGTCCAGGAAGGGTCAGGAGAACAAAGTAAAATGAGGACAGTTAACAAACTGGGAAGTCATAGGCAGATCTGTACCCCCTCATCAAATAGGGCATCTTATAATTACCCTACGATCTAATTGAACAGATTTGGAACTTGCAATACACATTCAGTTTTTGAAATATTATAATCCTAAATCCTGTTAATTTCTCTTATAGATATTACCACCACTGAGTAGCTAAAACTTAAAAACTCTGGGTCCCTGTTCCTCAAGAACTTTCCTGGGACACATCATTCTTGTGGAGAAATGTGGTTTTTAGCTATGCTTTAGTTTCAAGCCCCAACAACTCCTCTCATCTGTCCTCAATAGCTGCAATGAACAGATTCCTCCGCCCTTCTTCCGAGAGCCTCAATGATTTACTGCCCTCACCCCAGAAAGTACAAAGAAGTGGGATTGTATCAGAGCTTCCTGGTCTAGGGAAGGCTGTTTCTTTAAACGCCTTGCTGTGTTTTATGTGATTAAGTATTTTGTTACAGCAGCCAAGAGCCCTAGGCATGATTGCCTACAAATTACAATTAAAAATTATAGTAATGCCTCTCATTACCATGATTATTATGATTAGTGGTACTGGGTTGGGTAGCCCAGGCCTGCCAAGAATAGGGAGGAAGAAGTGGTTCTGTGCAGAGACAGACTCAGGCTCTTTGTGGCAGTGACAATGGGGTTTGTGGGGATCTAGCTTTAAACCCCAAGAAACTTCTGGAGAATGAAGCCCCTATTGCAAAGGGAAAGAAAGAGATACAGTTTCTGAACTCTTCTTAGAGGTGAAGGACTCTGAGTTAGGGGTCAGGATATCTCCAATGTCTCAGTTTTGTCCCTTATCAACTATGGATCCTATAACAAGTAAATGTTGACCTATTTGTGTTACTAAAGTCAATACTCTTTTTTTTTTATTTTGGAACCCAAGGCTTCATGCATGCTAGGCAAGGGCTCTACTACTTGAACTATGATTGCAGGTCTTTTGTTTGAATTCTGTTTTTGAGACAGGGTCTCACTTACTATACCTGGCCTTGAACTCATGATCCTCCTGCCTCTGTCTCCCAAGTAGCTGGAATTATAGGTGTAAACCACCACACCCAGCTAAAAGTCAGTACTCTTAACCCAAGGTGCCCTATTACCTTAATCTTTGAGCATCATTATTCTCATCTGTAAATTTTGTGAAACAATACCGACTTTGTAGTGCTCTTGACACAAGCAAATGAGGCATGTGTGCAAAGCAGCTAGCTGAGTGCCTGGCATAGAGTATGTTCCCAGGAACTGTGAGCCACTCTGCATGGTGATCCTGCCTGGTCTTCATAGTGTCTTTGCTCATTACTCCTTTGCTTCTCCCATTCATGCTTATAGTTTCACTTCTTTCTTTCATGGACACACTAGTTGGTAAGCACTCTGAACCTTGCTATGTGCATGCCCTCCTCAGGCACAAAGAAGAATAGGAAAAGGAAGAATTTTCCCTTGTCTTCCCTCAGACTGTTGCCAGGTCAATGTCTGTTGGGAGATGCACTCACATGAAAAATGCTTCAAATGCAAGGGAAGTGCCCCACAATAAAACTGCAAGTTAATAAATGTGGTCTTGAGTAACTGCATATTCAACCATAGGTATTGGTTATGTACAGTTCTATTCTGTGCCCGAGTTATATTTGGGCAGCTAAGGGCCCAGAGAGAGTTTAGAGTCCAGATATAACATTGCAGACAGGAAATGGCAGCCAGCAGACAAATACAGCATGTGGTGATGGGAGGGATGACTGCCCCTTAGCAGAAGTGGCATAGAGCTGGAGTCATGGCCCTGGGGGGTGTTGCACCCCTTCCTTTTCCAGGTGCCATGGCCATAGGGTGGTAGAAGTGTAGAGGAAGGGAACCTTGGGCTGGTTGAGGGTGGGGTGCAGGAGGAAACTGAAGGATGTGGTAGGAGAGGGGGGAAATTTGCACACATTGGGTATGGAGAAGATCGTGAGGAGAGAATTAGAGTAGTCATGCTGATGTGAGGTATGTTGGTGGAAGACATTCAGATAGAGAGATTGGGGAAGACACACACCCATGGTCCTGGCATCCAGAGAGAACTTAGACTGTAAGGAGACTCTGAAGTTTAGAAAGAGGGGATTTGTCTCCTTGCTTACTTGTTTTTCACTGCCCAAACCCCAATGTTTGTTAAAGTACAATTCAGATGCTTCCTCTGGCAGCTAGAATTCCTTTGCACACCCACAGCTTTCTGGTTGTGTCATTCTTAAGACATGGGTCACTTTATGTCTGTATTACTGTTATTTACAAGTTCTCCTCAGAGATTTTAAAAACTTGACTGCAAAAACTACACATCAGATTCACCTGCTCCCCTACTGCAGTGTCTGGAATGGTTTTGCACACTGCAGATACCTCAGAAGAGCCTAGTATTTTTACAGTATTAGAAATTCACTCAAGTTTCCTCAAAACACAAGAGATTTGTTGTAAGACACCAGAGGCACACTCGTGGATGTAGGGAAATGAAATACAGCCCCGTCTCCTGAGAACTAGAACTGGGAAGCTATCAGGAGTCATGGCCTTGCCTCCTCTGTTCAGCTAATGGATCATTTCTCCCATTGCTGCTTCTCTTTGTGTCTCAGTTTGGATAGAATCTGGTTCTTCCATCAGCAGGACCTGGATCAGGTGTTGAAAAATGATAAGCCATGACTATAGGGTTGAGGTAGTGGGAGGATCAAGATCGTTCTAAAGCATGTTGGACTTACCTTTCAATGGGCCATGGGTGGGGCAGGAGAACTGACTTGTGGGTAGTGATGGTTGGCATTCTATAAATATTTGATAAACAAATGGAAGAATGAATGAATGCTATTGCAGAGATGATTCTATCAGCTTCACTGTAGGATGAGTTGGAAGGCTGAGTCTGGAGTCAGATTTTTTGTGCAACCTCAGAATAAGATGATTAGGGATCAGAGAAAGGAAGTGGTACTGGGGACCTAAAGAAAGAGTTGGCAGCAGTGGTGGTGGGAGTGAGAATGCTGATGAAAGTGCAAGGAGAATGTGTGCAGGGGCAAGAAGAGTTGTCAAAAGGCTACAGACGTCTTGTCAGCTTTCTGTTGCTATAATAAAATATATGATAAAAACAATTTAGAGGAAGAAGGATTTATTTTGGCTCATAGTTGCAGACGTTTCAATCCAAAGTCAGCTGGCTCTGTTGCTTTGGGCCTGAGGTGAGACAGTATGTCATGGGGGCAGGAGTGTGTGGCAGAGGTGGCTGCTCACCTCATGGTGGCCAGTAGGTAGGTAGGTAGAGAGAGAGACAGAGAGAGAGAGAGAGAGAGAGAGAGAGAGAGAGAGAGAGAGAGAGAGAGAGGATGGGGTCAAGATATATTGGGTACAATTAGTGTGCTCAAAGGCACACCTCCAAGGACCCACCCTCTTCAACTGGGTCCTCCCTCTAAATTTCTATCACCTCCCTATAATTCCATTGATGAGGTCAGAGTCCTCATGATCCAATCACTTCTCAAAAGTTCATCAACTGACACCTAAGCCTTTAGCACATGGCCTTTGGGAGACATTTTAGATCCAATATCATAATACCCCATCCATTTAGTTTTCTTCATGCTTCCTTCTTTCCTTCTCTTGTTGGAATTAGTGCTCACTCTTTTCTCATAACTTAGGAGTGGGGAAAGTTGTGTATGTGTGTGATTTTTTAAACACAGTCATGTGCTGTGTAACAATGTTTCAGTTAACAAAGGACCTCCATATATTATATTGGTCCCCTGAAATTATTTTATCTAGTGATGTCAAACATACCCTATGATATTCTTTCAATGACAAAATTTCCAAGCGATGTGCTTCTTTGAATGTTTCCCCCTTGCTAAGTGACATGTGACTGTATGTCTATAGTGTTAAAAGAGTGTGGAATGTTTTAAGCAGCTCTAGCTACAAGCAGGAGGTGGGGGCTAAATGTTTTAAAGAGAGCACCTAATTCTGAAACCTGTAAGTGTACCCTCCATCTCCACTGGTGCACCCAAAGTCTACTCAGAATCCACTCATCAAAAATAATTGAAAATCCCCTTCTTTTTAAGCTACCATGTTTCTGGAAAACTGGAAGAGACTACAGATGCGACTGGGTTACTTCTGGGACTTGACTGGTATAGAAGAGGAAGAAGTGAGTTCTCTTTCATACTTCTCTGGGCCCTTGGTTTGTTTTAGACCCTGGAAATATTGATCGTGAGTGAGATAGCCACTTACATTTGTCATCTCGTCACCTGGTCACTGACTGGGTTTCAAAGTGACTGCTTTGCAGGTTGACTCCATGGGCTAAGCTATGGTTGATGTGCACTGAGCCAAGAGTTCAAATACTCCCTCTTTCTTTGAGCAATAAGACATTGGGATGTTGGGTAGACAGCTATCCCAGTACCCTACTTTGAGAGAAGAGATGATACAAGTGTCAACAGAAAGAGGCAAGAGGTTGCTTTGAGAGCATGAAGTCAGAGAAGATGTATCCTAACCCTGCTTTGTGGTAAATATGTGGTCTGAAGGGCAAATGTAAATATCTGATAGGAACTTCTGGTGCTATGGATATTACAGATGAATGCTGGGGACCATATTTAGAAGGGTCAGGCTGCATTCTGCTGCCCAAGAACTAACTTGCAAGGTTGGCCACAAGCGTCACGGTGGCTGCTGGAGAGCCAGCCTTCACCTTTGCCCAGGACTAGGGACCTCTTGATTTATAGCCCTGATGTTTGGTGAATAAGTAAGTGAATCCCCAATTTAGTCTTGTTTTCCAGCCTTTGTGTCCCCAAGTCTACAGCGTGTCACCACTTCTTGTCAATGCTCTAATTAATCAACTTGCCTTTGAGTAAATGGGTTAAGAAGTGGCAGGGGCTGCACTGCAGCTCATGGGATGGAGTCTGCCAATCAAGATTGTGTTGACTAAAAGTTCTAAAAGGAGAGGTATAATAATATAGCTTTTCTCCACCTACAATGGGTTTTTAATTGATTGTGCTCCACACCCCTCATTCCATTATCATTATAGGCACCCACCCTACTCTAATCCTGCATGTTAAGTTTCCACCATGAGACTAAAACCATTGACCCTGTAGCAAAAGAGAGATTGTCCATATGGATTCTGCCTTTATAGGTGATTTGAATTGGTTAGGAAGATAAGCAATGGGGAATAGCAAAGACAATTGCATTTCTTGGAGATAAATACCTAAACCAATGCTCCCAATAGAAAGAGTTGTAGATGTTAATTTGTGGTTGATCTAGTTGGGACATATTGATCACTTGATTCAGCTGAAATAATGTTGAGCTAGAGACATAGTTAGTTAGAGATAGAGAGGTACAGATAGAGAGAAAGGAAGGTGAGGGAGGGAGAGGAGGGAGAAGAGAAGAGAGAGAGAGAGAGAGAGAGAGAAGAGAACAGGAGAGAGATGGAAGCGATGTGGTTGGGTATGGGTGTGGAATAGCTCTTAGCTCTTATTCTCCTAGTGTCAAGGGCAAGGATGTCTCCAAAGAAGAGATGAAGAAATATCATCCTTCCAAGTCTGTGTAGGCCAGAGACAAACTAAGTATGTCTGCTAAGTAGTTGAGGAAGCCAGCAAATTTCTCAGCTAGAGATGAAGTATAAACACACTTGCACACAGAAAAGCATCAGTTATGACTTAATGCCCTTGAAATCTCTGCAGGAAGCCCTTGGCAGAAGTGAGATTAGAATCCATTTCACTATCTATACCTAGGTTTCCTATGTTTCTATTTAACCAAAAGAACCACGGTGACTTTCTGGGAGCTTTGTGATTGAAGAACTCCTGTACAGGTTAAATGGGGCCTTGCCGAGGTTGGTTTAGCTGTGGTATGGGAAATGTTCCTGCTGGGATCCAGCCATGCTGGTTGGTTTTGTAGCATGGGTTTGTGTGCCCTGCATGTTAGGGACCAGGGCTAACATGAGTGAGAGGATGGAGGGGCCAGCCTCAAAATAGAAACTCATTAAAGTTTCTGTTTTGGGCAAAGATGTTAAGCACACCTAAAAATTCAGTTCCATTTTGAACATCTGTGTAAGCACCTATTATGAATCCAGTTTTTATATGGAATATTGAACCACCTCAGGCAGATCTGCAAGGGTTACATTCCTTAGGATGTTGTTGATTTTGTAAATATTTAGAAGAGAATGGAGAATATGTGAGGGAAATTCCTTTATGACTACGGTAGGAAGAGGATATTTTGTTTCAAAACTCAGGGATTTGAAGACTGGTTGAATTTCACTGGGAAGAAAAGGGCAGAATGGGTACCCATAGGAGGAAACAGCAAGTTGGAGCCAGATCTGGGAAAGTTAGGGGCACAGATAAGAAACAGAAATGCTCAGAAAGTCCTGCTGGCTGCAGAAAACAGAGGTCAGGATGCAATGGGGGACAAAGGAACAAGGATCGTCTGGTGGCCAGTCAACCATGGCATTGAGCTGTCTTGAGTTCTTCCTCCAGACCATCTCCCTCCAATGGAGACTTCAGATGGAAATAGTTCCTGGCGGTATTATGTATTTGTGGTAATTTGGCATCAGATCACCCATCCAAGGAGGTCGTGTTTGGAGACTATCAGACTAATTTGTCCAGGTCTGGTATATCAAAACAGCTGTCATAGGACTAGATTCTGCTGTGGCCAAGGGCTCAGTTGTCCAGCTTTTGAGGGATTCTGAAACTTCACCAGACCTGCTTGGTTGCAAACGAGGAGATCCTTGTCTGATCCGCCTCAGCAAAATGAAGTGTAACTTAGGTCTCCTTTGAGTTTTGGACTCCTCTATGTGCCAGAAAGTTGGGGTTGTTCTAAACAGAGACGAGGGACCTAAACTGGGGCACAACATGGTATGAAGTGGACAACAGCAACAATTAGAGGAATACAAAGAAATTCCTCTGTGGATGTCATGACATTTCTTGGAAAGCTAGAGATAGGCTGGAAACAGCATGTCAGGAGTGTCTACTGCCACCCCTTTGTAGGGTATGAAAGGAGAGATCTGGTTTAAAGAGGTTTAAAAACCCATATTATAGCACTCATCAGAAGATATTGCTGCAGTTTTTAATTCAAATATTTCATTGAAATAATGTAGAAGAAAAACAATAAAGTGTCAGAGGCCATGGAGGAAAACATCAATCCATATTTCTCAAAGGTTTCCTGTAGAATGTTAAATGTTGTGGAAAAAAGTTGTTCTGCGGGAAATGGTGAGTTAAGAAAATTAAGTAAGTGTCTTTATAGTAGTGTTTTCCAGAGCTTTAAATACGCTCATTGTGATTCTCAGAAAGGTGATACCTTGAGACTGATTTTCCAATCTTTTAGTTGCTGGAAATCTTTAGCTAAAACCCTCTTGGAACACACCTTAGGAAATGCTGTGTTGGAGAATGGATGAAGATGAAAGACAAAATCAAGTGAATTTCCCCAGCATTTAGAGATTTCTATGTGTTCTGCATGGTGCCAGTTACAAGAAACATAAAAAAAATCCAGAGAAGATAGTTAATTGTTATGTAGGTTAAGAAGACTCTTACATGGAAAGCAACTAGGAAATAAGAGCAAAATATGTAATTGGCTATAATATGTTGGTATAAGCTATATAACTTTAGGAATTTGGAAAGCAAGGAGACCCTGGCTGTGGTAGTATATCACATCAGAGAAGGACTCCCACAGGAGGTAGAACAGACACACTCTGGAAGATTGTGTGATGTTGGAGGGCTTTTTAATGGTATCACCTGCTGTTGTATATTATGCCTTTAGTCACTTTGGTGGTTTCTCTAATGTCATGCCTTGTCTTTGGAAAACCAGAGACAAGTCAGGTGCCTATCTTGTTAGCTTTTGGAATCTCTGACATATGGGCTGTGATAAGAATATTGTTAGCCAGCTCCTGAATCCTTGTCTTGGAGTCATCAGCAAATGATATAGCAACATGAAATTCTCACACCTGTAGATGTTTTTCCTAGAACTGGGCCCTGTAGGGAAGAACTACCAGGGAGGCCAGGTGTATACTGTTTAGTTCTTTGAAGTGACTCATGCCATCTTCCTGCCCCAGCAACTGCTATGATTTGATTTGACCATGGTCGTCTTGATCAGTTAGGTGCTCTCTTCCATGCCTGGTGACTCACAATTTAGGTTTATATAGGTAAATGGTCCATGATGTCTCTTGAGCATGGATGTACTTGCCAGTGAGTTACTCACCTATGCTGTACAGGTCAAGGCAAGTGAATTTTATGATTTTCCCATGGCCGTCTTAACTGTGATGTTTATTGGTTGCCATTTTAGCTAGCAGAAGAATAGAGCAGGGAAGTGTTGTTGCCCAAACTCCCAGCTGTGGGGCACATCTGTTTCTCCAGCTGGGATTTGGCTCCTTGAATGTGAAAGTTTAAGATATGAGGATGGCTGTTGGCATGACCAAGTGTATTCTTGTCTTTGTTGAACTGCTCTGCAAAGCACATAGCTTCTCTTTGTATCAGCTGCCCAGTTAACATTTCCTTTCTCCTTTCTCAATATTGGTGCAATCCCCAGGAACGTGCCCAGGTTTGGTTCTCAGTGTGAAAACAAGTGTCGTGTTTCCCCTTTCTCTCTCAACATTGTGTTCTTGGTCTAGATGCCTTGATAATGTGTGTGATGTGACAGTTCATGCCCAATAGTGTCCGATCCTAAACCCTGACTTTAATGTACTTGTGGTGTCTGGTTATACCTGCAGGCCAAGGTCACTCTTCTACCTGCTTACTAACCACTCTCTGACTCTTTGGTTTAGGAACACTCCCGGCCTGAGTATGAAACCAAAGTGCGAGAGAAAATGCTAAAGGAGAGCGACAAGTTGGTTGTCCAGAAATTGGAAGCAAATACAGCTGAGAATGATGATGAGGTAAAAGACTGGGCTTCTCACTCATTGTGCTCTTTATTTGTTAAGACCTTTTGTTGTGTTATTTGGAATACCTCCATGAAGGGAGACTGGGCTGTGAGAGGGGTCACTGTGGACAGGATGGAGTAAGAGTGTGACATTTCTCATTGTCCTGTAGCCAAGGCTCTTGGGGAACAGGTTCTCATAGTGACTTGATCGATCTCTTTCCTAGTGGTACTGTCTGGCAAAGTGGAAGGGAAGGTTGGAGAAGGAAAGAGTCTCAGGGCTGGTTCCTCTGAATGCTATCACCTAGATGTTGAATAATTGTAGTGACCACCATACCAAGCTCCACAGCACCAGCTAACCCTAACTGAGTACTTGCTCCATGCTAGGTACCATTCTAAATGCACTGTATTATCATATTTTATTCTTACCATAAATCTATGAGGTTGATTCTACTTGTTATGTAAATGAAAACTCATGTCTATAAATTAAGTCATTTGCCAGTGGTCACACTGCCAACAAACATGGGTACACCTGGGATTCCAGCATATGACTGTCCATGTAATCATTACACCATGTTGTCCTCCAAATGTATTGGGAGGGATTAAAGGGGGTTAAAGAATAAAGCGGGAAATAGCTCTTGGGGCCAGCAGAAGTAAATTCACGCTGCATTTTCTTGAGCTACTCACACAATGTTTGTTTCATTTCATTTTTCTGGGTGGGTCTGTCAGAGTAGGAATGTGATGGTGAGGCATATTTCTGAACTTCAGGATTTGCTGTGATCTGTAAATAATCACAGTGGGTATGTTTGTGAGTGTCTTCATGGCAGTACCTGTCTCTAAAGGCTATTCTTCGAAATCAAAAGTGTGTTTATGTTTGTATCTTTCCTAAATCTGATTTCTGAAAAAAAAAAATCTGTTGTTTTCGCATGCCTTTGGATTCAAATTCAAATTTCATTTTATTTTACATACTTTAGTTGGAGCATTCATGTCAACATGCAAATTTATGCAAGCACCAAAACAGAAGAATGTAGTGTTTTTGAGCTCAGAATACTACCATTAAAAAAAAATAAAGAACATGGAATTTAAACAGAAGAGAAAGAGGGTGGCCCTCTGAATTGTTTTTTCCTTAGATGAAAAGCAAGTCTAAGACCACCAATTTTTCAAGGAAATAAAGAATTTGTTCTTGGGAAAGACTAATCATCACAGCCACAGCCACCTTCATCAGAAAGCAAACATTCTGTGTCTGTCAGCTTCAGCAACTCCACGCAGCCTTCTTTCTCCACCCCACAGCAATATACAATGGGTAATTTTATGGAAATCACATGTAACTTTTATTGACCACTAACTCATTTAATTTTAATTCCATAGACGGGAATGCCAAGGAGCTGGAATTGCGTACATTGAGGCTGTGGTTCTAATATAAACATTGCTTGGATATATATGCATGATAGGTCAAATAACTTTCAGGAACCATGAATAATTAAGTATCTGAATGCATTATGAATGATACATATGTTTATGTTTTAGTATTTAGCATCTATTTGCACTACACTGTTGAGATGCAAAGCTCAAAGCATCTAATGCCTATGGGCAGTGGAGGAAATTACCTTTCCAATGAGCAGTGCAAGATAAATATGGCCTAGAATTTGATTGACAGGATCCTTCTTGTGTCCCTTCAGTTCTGTTAATATTGTAAATGTTTCTGTTCTTGCTGCAAATGTAGCTGTTGATGGGGGGACAATGTTGTTGGTTGTTTGATGGGGGGGTGCAATGGCTGTGGGAAGAGTTTTGACCAACAGGTACTGTAAAATGTGGGTCTAGTGTACCATGGAGTGTGAGATATTTAGGAAGGACATCTCTATGGGGAACAGAAAAGGACTAAGAGTCCAAGTCTGGTTGATGCTCTTGAATGTGGTTCTTTTACTCCAGAGGATCACCTTGGTTCAGTCTTTACTGTTACCCCAAGGCTGTACCTTCCCTCTCCTGTACTTTCTTTTCCTGTTAAATGATAAAAAAGAAACTACCATTTACTAAGAACCAGAGTGTTAGAGGAAGTACCCCAAGACACACAGCTATTTGTGGGGGGAGCTAGTAACCAAACCTAAGGTCCATTGATTTTATTCTTTTTTAATTTTAAGGATATTGAATCTACTTTTTTAACATTTTATTGGGAAATAATCCTCATATTCTAAAATATACCCAGTATATAATTCAATGGTATTTTCAATTATTATATTCACAGGTTTGTACAACTATCCTCCCAAGCTAAGTCTAACATGTTTTTATTACCTTAAAAAGAAATCCTGTACCTCATAGTTACCAAGCCCTGGGCAATAACCTATGTATTTTCAGTCCTTATAAATCTGCTTCTTCTATGTACATGGAATCATTTAATATGTGGTCATTAGCTTCTTTTACTTAGCAAATTTTTTAAAGATTTATCCACGTTGTAGCGTATATCAGTACTTCCTCCTTTTTTATTGCCAAATTTTTAAAATGTGGCTCATTTTATTTATCTGTTCATCAGTTGATAGATGTTTGAGTGGTCACTCCTTTTTGGCTGTTATGAACAATTCTGCTATAAATGTTGGCAGAATATTTGGCAGTATGTTTGTATTTCTCTTGGTGTTGGAATAGACTTGTTGGGTCACGTGTTAAGTTCACACTTAACATTTGGAAGAACTGCCATCTTATTTCTCACAACTACATTGTTTTTATATCATAGCCAGCAACATTCAAAGGCTGTACTGCTCGTATGCTTATTGGACATTTGTGTGTCTTCTTTGGAAAAAATGTCTATTCAAATCATTTGCCCATTTAAAATTTGTATGAATTGATTATTATCAGATTGTATGAGTTTTTTTTTTTTTCTGGAAATGGGGAGTGAATCCAGGGCCTGGCATGTGTTAGGCAAGTGCTCTCCCACTTGAGCCATGCTCCCAGTTCTTTTGTTGTTTTTGAGATAAGTCATCAACAGCTACCAGGCTGACTTCCACCTTCCAGTCCTCCTGCCTCTGCCTCCTGAGTAGCTGTGATTACAGGCTTTATGTATTCTAGTCAATACTCCCTTGTTATGTAATATAATCTTCAAATATTTTCTCTAATTCTATAGCATATCTTAATACTTTATTGGTGATATCTTCTAAAGCACAACAATTTTGAAATACTTCATTTTAAATTTATCTATTTTTCTTTTTGTTACTTGTTTTCATGTCATGTCCAAGAAATTATGGCCCAATCCAATGTCATTAAGACATACTCCCCAGTTTTCCTCTAAGCATTTCATGGTTTTAGTTTTATAGTTAGGTCTATAATACATTTTTGCATGTGGGTACTTAGTTGTGGAATACAATTTTCCCCATTGAGTTATCTTGACACCCTCATAAAAATCAATTGACCATAAATGTACAAATATATATTCTAGATAATTAGTTCTACTCCATTGGTCTCTAAATCTGTGCTTATGCCAACAGCATTGTCTTGATTATTGCACCTGTGTAGTGAATTTTGAAATTATGTATTTGTTAACACATTGGTAGTTATTTTACTCTTTCTTTTTATGGCAGTACTTGGGTTTGAACACAGGGCCTCACACTTGCTAGACAGGCGCTCTACCACTTGAGCCACTCTACCAGCCCTATTTTACTCTTTTGGATGCTACTGCAAATGTGATTGTTTTCTTCATTTTATTTTTTAATTGTTACTTTCTATTATGCAGAATATATAGAAATAAAGTTTATTTTTTGTATATTGGTCTTTACTTCACAATTTTTCTGAACTACTTTATTAGTTCTGATCATTTTATTGGATTCCTTAGAATTTTCTGTTTACAAGGTCATCATCTGTGAATAGAGATAGTTTTACTCTTTCTCTTTTCTGATCTGAATTTCTCTCTCTCTCTCTCTTCCTCCCTTCCTTTCTCCCTCACTTCCTCTTAATCTCCCTCATCAGAATCTCCTCTATGGTGTTGAATAGCAGTGATGACAATGGACTTCCTTGTCCTGTTTCTGTGTTTAGGAGGAAAAAAATTAGTCTTTTGTCATAAGCTACAGCCATTGTGTTCTTTAAAAAATCTCATTATAAGATTTCCTGGAGAGCGATTTGCATTACATCAACATGGTGCTGATAGGAAATGAAATGTTGCACACTGTAATGAGATGATAACACTATATCCATGATGGAGAAATACAGTGGTTGTAAGGCTCACAGATGGGCAGTGTAGGAGTCAGGCCTGCAATAGTAACTCTCACTAGGTAGCTGAGTCCTCTCTGGGGTCTCTTCTGCCTCTGCTGTCACATGGAGAGATTGGATTTTACAGCCTCTGCACTGTCAAGAGCCGCTGATTTTCTTGGCTGATATGCAGAGGTGATTTTCATCAAGCCCTTGCTTTAGGGTTAGATGGTCTCATAGTTTTCTTCTGTGGCATTAGTTTGGCTATTCTTGTATCTACTCTTACTGACTTTCCTGGTGTGGATGTAGGAAGAATGATGATGTAAGTAATGTGTGTATAGTGCTTAATATGGGCAAGGCTTTACAGGTGCTGTTTCATTTATGTCTCAAAGCCATTCTGCTCACCAATTCACAGATGAGAAAACTGAGGTTTAGAGACGGAAGGTATTTGTGTAATCTAATATGTGGCAGAAGCAGAGTGTGCTCCAGAGGGTCTGGCTTGAAAAAAAAATGCTTGTAACCCTGGACTTCCGCATATTTCCAATGTTTCCTTAAAAAGATCCTCACACAGCCCTAAAAAAGGTCATAGTTGGTTCTTCTTCCCTAAACAAAAGGCAGGAAGGACTGTGGTATTTGTTGGAAACATGAGTAAGAGGCAAACTTGCTACCCTTTGTAGTGGTTCTATATATATTTCGATGGAGTGATGCTCCATTTACACTGAGGGAGACCATGAGTGGATTTAGCTCACTTTGTAGCAAGAGGGTCAATGGACAGTAGAGTGAATGCAGGGACATAAAAACAGATTGTGTTTCCCAGGACAAATATAGTCTGGAACTTTTAATCAAAGAATAGGCTGGGTTTGTTTCCTGGATCAGAAAGAATCTTTTCTGGAACAGTCTGTCCTGGACA
The DNA here is from genome assembly GCF_047511655.1 of Castor canadensis. NCBI lineage: Eukaryota > Metazoa > Chordata > Mammalia > Rodentia > Castoridae > Castor > Castor canadensis. Next base: position 37,889,627 of record NC_133391.1, read on the forward strand.
GATGTGGAAGTTTTCCAAAGTCCCCCCACTCTGTAAGCCTTTTTCTGGTCATATAAGATGGTGTAGCTCTAAGGTGAGGCAAGAGCTAGAGATGATGGCTTGACTGAGTAGCTGAGCTGGTCTTGACCTGTCATCCTTCTGATAGGCCCTTCTAATTCCAGTCCTTGCCTCTTTCTCTATTATGTACGGGATAGCCACCAGAAAATGTTTTATGTAGAGAGTAGAGGGGAAAAATATGAGAAACTAAATATAAAGGTATTAGAAGAGGCAAATGGGGTCAGGTGAGACAATGGACAGATTAACAACAGTGGTGAGTAATGACCACTCATGAAGGACAAGAAGAGAGGTGGTGGTACCAGAACCCAGGTCCCAGCACCACCCAGCAGGAGTTGGAACCCTGAAAGCAGAGCGGCCACTTCCAGAGATGTCATCTGAAGTAGACAGAGTCAGGGAGAGATACTCTGAATTTATCCCTGTGACCTCCAGGGTTCCACCAGTACTCCCACAGGCCAAATGTAAGCAAAAGTTAGTGGATAAATTTTTCTGGGAGATGGAGTTTTCAGGGTTCATTACTCTGAAACATGGAATAGAGGAAGGAAGGGCAGAGAGTGGGTCTGAAAACTGGTATGAGTCCAGTCAACACAGCAGTCTAACAGTCGAACTTACTAGTCATAGACCATGAACCAATCGAGCACCTGCTTTGGAAAGTTGAGAGAGATGGTTGGGCAGTGGGGTAAAAAAAATGGGAAAAAGCATAAATTGTCAGTTGTTGTTCAGAGTATTTGTGTGTGATAGAGTCGTTGGAAGGGCACAGGTGAAATCGGATAATGCTTCAAAGAGGAGGGAAACAAAATTTTTGTTTCAAGATCCAAGGAGCATGAAGCAAGCTGGGGGATGGAAAATGTGGGTCTGAAGAGAGTCTTCTCCTATAAAACATTTCACTAAAAGAACTTTAAACAAAATGGTACTTAACGAGTCTGGGAGTCACCTCATGGAACTTGTAGTCACCCAAATATTTAGCCAGTGTGGATGCAGGACAGGTCCTGCCAGCCCCATCTGACGCTGCCTGTGATGCGCTGTTTCATGAATGTTTTATGGGGAGCACTGAAGCTGAAGGGACTTGAGCCAGGAAGAGGCCTGCAGATAGATGGGTGTTAATTTACTGTTCAGTGCTCCACCCTGGGGACAATTATTTCAAAAGAAAACTCATCTAATGTTAAGGCATTGAAACATTTACGACAGATGCCTCTGGCAGGCGTAACAAACAAACATGTGAAATAAATTATGCAAAAGTGTATGGCCTTTGACAGGCTGGGACAACAGTAACCGGAAACTGGGAGACTGTCAGAGTGTGCAGGGGAGTAGAGAGGCCTTACAACCAGGGTAAAGGGTTCTGTCTGAGCCTCTCATTTTGGGCCAGGCTTTCCATGCTTGCCCTTGGAGGTTTATCAGAATATTCTGCAGAGCAAAGATGCCTCCTTGGGCCCTCTTTTGAAGGCACTAAGTGACTTTCTAATCATTTGAATGTCAAATATATAAGAATATTTTTGACTCTTAGTAAGGTTTTCATTGGTAAGGGGAAAACATGGGACACAGAAAGTGACACCATTTGCCTAAGTCTCCCATAGTGAGAAGTGGAGGGGAGCCTCGAACTTGGTTCCATTCTGAGCTCTTTTTATTCCCTAAAGTCTCTACTTACCTCTCAGATCAGAGTGTTTCATGAACTCTCCCTATTAATGGCTGAGTTCTGAATCACTGGGGACATTGTGCACCTTTGTCCTCTTCTGTACTACTGCTTGCAGTAAGAAATGATGGCAGGAGACAGGCCATGCAGATATTTGGGATGGGGTCAAGTTACTTGGTTCTCACACTAGTCCCTGAGCAGGTCTGATAAAGATAGTCAGCCTGAGGGTGGGTCCTCTGATATTCTTTGTCTCTAGGGCATTTACCTCTGCCTCTTGAGTTTCTCATATTTGGTAATAAGGACAGGGAAATGGTGTAGTTGTTTTCTGACCGAAAAGCTTACAAAGTATAATTGTTACTGAATGCTGTCCCCAGGCCAATTTTATGTAGTATTATTTTTTAATATTATTTTCATTTTAAAATTATTTCTTGCTTTAGGTCCTTTATCGCTCTCTGGATCTCTCTCTGTCTCTCTCTTTATACCATCACTCATGGAGTGACTTCCATTTCTCACCTATGGTTCCATCCCCATTTAATCCCCCCAAAAATGGTTCACAGAGGAGCAGAGAAATGGTAGAGCAAGGGAGATGGGGTGGGGGTCAGTCCTGTTTGATTGTAGAAGGTGCTTGTCTTCTTAGGAATAGTGGAGAACTTGGATTTGGACTTGGATTCTGATAGAACAATAATGTCGCCATTTTGTGAATCAGCCCTGCCCTTAAACAAATTCCCGCGCTCTAAGACAGCCCCACCCCTACCAGAGACTACTGTGCATGCGCTAACTTCCTTACCCTCCCCCCGGGGCTGTACCATCTTTTCCCTGGCCAGCCTGGCAGTTTGGGCCTGCCATTAAACTTTGCTCTATGAATGTGAGTTTTCTCATGAGCTTTCTTTGAGAGCGGCGTTTTTCCTAACATTTGGTGCCGAGACCTGGGATCAGGTTGAGTTCCCGGCACTGACCTTGCTCTCCTGGCTTTCCTCCAGGATCTGAGCTGCTTTACCGGGACTTTAGAAAGCGCCACTCTCTCACTAGCTCACAGGGAAGTTCCTCCACCCCAGCGCACCTCCAACCACCATCCACCACCGGCCAATCTTCCCTTAAGGTCCTCTCTCCCTCGGTGAGTCCTCCTTGCATGCTGAGCTGTGGGCTCTCTCTCATTTCCTCGAAAACCCTAGCGCTAGGTCGCAGCTCGCTCTTGTCCCGGGAACTGGGTTCCCCACTTGGGACTGTGAACGCCCCGGTAGTGAAGACGTTTCTTCTGGGGGTTGTTTTCTACATTTCTCTCTCTCTCTCCTGAGGACCTGATATTTTGGGGACACCCGCCATATCTCTCCTCAGGTCAGGCCTTCACCATGGGAGTTGGACTGTCCCAAATTTCTTCAGACTCCCTAATGGGATGTCTCCTGGCCAACCTTGGGCCCCTATGCCTCATGCCTGATCTTAATCCCTGAAAGTTCATTTTTCTCTGTAATCAGGCCTGGCCCCAATATCCATTGGACAATGCCTCCAAATGGCCACTTAATGGCACTTTCAATCCCAATATTTTAAGGGATCTATGCAATCTCTGTGAGCATGCTGGTAAATGGAAGGAACTTTCCTACGTCCAATCCTTTCCCTGTCTCTGCATCAAACCCTCCCTCTGTACTTTCTGTTCCCCTGCACAGATTCTATTAGCCTGTAAACCAGTTTCTAAATCAGCCAATTCCTCTCCCAAACTTTCTCCTTCCCCATGTAAGCAGACTTCTTGCACTGCTTACTATACCTATCTCCTCCTATCTTCCTGAAAAACTTTCCCCGTCATGAAGTTAAGCAAGCCACTCCTTGCCAATTCTGGCCTCAATGCGGTTCCAGCTCTGGAGAGCTCATGATTTATTTGGCGACTGGAGAGTGGAGATTTCGCTTTGCTGAAAGCCTGCCAGTACCAATCAATGGGAGCGACCTAGAGACACAGGTGATGGCTAATCCCTCAGGCGTGTGTCATGCCTCCAGGCTCTGCCTTCCCCTCCCTTACCTAAGATGTCAGCTCACCTTTTCTGCCTCGTCCATGGTCTCACCATGTGTCCTTTGTCTCTGTCTGGCTTCCCCTCCCTGAGCTTACTGGGACCCTGCCTCCCATGAAACACCTGTAGCATGGTACCTTATGACTTAAGCTATTCCAACTAGTTTGCCAGGCCTCTCAGTCTAAAGTAACTTTAAATCAGCTGCTTTACAAAAGCACTTACAAAAACCTGCAGCTGCCATGCTTACACTCTAACTCCGCCCCCACAAGGGGAGGAGGGAAAGCAAACAGGTGCACCTGTGCACAGGATGCTGGCTTCTGGACACAGCAAAAACGCCTGCCATAGCTAAGAAAATCCATAGAGAGGACCCAGTACATCCTGGGCCGCCAGCCACACGTGGCAATGGCTGTGGCCTGCCGCCACTTCCCCTAGAATAAACACGCGCAGAGTACCTGGGAAGGGGGGAGGGGCAACAGGCTGCAGAATCAGGCCTAGGCAGTCAGGGTCACTTGTCCCAGGTGTGTGTGGAGGGAGTGGCACCTTGCACAAGTCCTGCTCCTAGCCCAACCTCACACCTCAGGGCATCAGACCCAGCCCTTGTAAGCCAATTATTAGCTCAAGGTTATAGTTCCAGAAATAACAAAATAGACATTACTGTGGTCTCTAAAGTTCTCATTTAGAATTTTCTATACCTTTGGCCTCAGCATAAATTTTTCCCTCCAAATATTAGCACTAGTTGTCCCATATGGCACTGTTATTGGCCTGAAATGCCCTCTGAATGCCCTTCTCTAACTTTACAAATGATTTCTTTGTTAAAAAGGTAGCCTTTGTTAAAGAGGCTACCTGCTGTTAGCTAAACGACAGGATCCTAACGTTTTGTTCTTTCTAGATGGGACCTGCATCTTCCAGTCTTCTGGCTGGTGGATGTTGGAAGCTTTGTACTGAGGCCTGGCCTCAGTTATGCCTTGGGTGATCAAGAGAAGTGACCTTCACAGGGTTCCTTAAATTACAATACCATACTCCAATTAGACCTTTTCTATAAAAGAAAAAAAAATAAGTAAACTGAGGTCCCCCATACAAATTTCTCTCATTATAAAAGCAATGGGTTCTGGCCAAGGCCACTCAGGTTGGAAATGATTATATGACTCAAGCAGTAGAGTGCCGCTTTACAAGCAGAAAGTCCTGAGTTCAAGCCCAGTACAGCCAAAGTAAAAAAAAAATAATAATAATATTTGGGGCTGAGGAAGTAGCTCAATGGGAGAATGTCTGCCCAGCATGTGCAAAGCCCTGGGTTCAATTCTCCAACATTACTAAAAAAAATAAAAAAATGGTAAAGAAGATAAGTGGCATTAATGTCACTGCAGCCATCTCATAGTAGAAAAACGTAGTTTAACCTAAACCAGATCCCTCATTCTTCAAGTGAGGAAACTGAGGACCAGAACATTTCAGAGACTTGCTCTCCAGAGTGTCAGGTGTCAATGTAAAATAACAACTTTACTTTGCAGCAACAACCTATCAGAAAGCATACCATGGTAGACTCAGAGTCACAGGTGGGAGAGGTTCTCCTCAAAGATAAATTTCTAACAGTCAGCCCCAGATATTTGTAAAGAAAACCTGGACTGTGGCTGAAGGGAAAAGTCATTGAACCAAGTAACACAGCTAGCCATGTCTGTATTTATGGCCATGTCTGTATGTCCGGGACCTTACTAACAGGAGAGAAAAAGATAAGAGACACCATGGCCTCACTGCTGCTCTCAGAGAGGGCCCCACCTGACTGGGGCCTGCATCCTGAACTTGCTACCATGGTGGACAGGAGGGGCACTTCTGCAGAGAATGCTTAAGGGGGGACAGCCCTGGGAGACAGTCTCGTCCCCATCCGGGACCCTGCCCTCTACAAGGGTAACCACTGGAGGTCTAAGTGCCCCTGTCACCAGACGGAAGGTGAGGTGCCACCTTCCTATGGATTGATGGGTCCAAGCCTCCTGGCCACACTCCACTTCTTCGCATCAATGTTGGGGAGCCATAATGGCAGAAAAACAAAAGGCCATTTTCCTCCTAGACAGTGGAGCCCGTTTCTCTGTTTTACCTTTTTCTCCTGGTCCCCGGTCCAATGACAAAAGTTATTGTTTGGAGCAAATCTGGCTAGTCCCTAGAGTGCTAGTTTACCTGGCCTCTGGCCTGCTCTTGGGGAGACCTCCTCTTCTGTCACTTTTTCCCCATAGTACCAGTGTCCCTGCTGGGACAGGATTTACTATCTCAATTAAAGACTCAAATTCTCCTCCCCCCAGGCAGCTATCTCTGCTGCCCCCTCCTTCAGGAACAAAGAGATTCCACAGTGTGGACTGATGAGATGAGTGTATGGTGAGCCAGGCTGGCCCTCCCTATTCAAATAAAACTCAAAAATCCCTCACAGTTTCCACACCCAATACAATATCCCCTCAAGCCTGAGGGATGATGAGGCTTTATGCCTATTCCTAAAAACAATAAGGGCTACTAATTAGTTGCTCCAGCCCCTATAATAAATTTAAAATTAAATAATTTTAATATAAAATTTAATAATTTTAAAGTTAATTTTAAAATACAAGTTACAAAGTAAACAACTGGAAAGGATATAGATAGGTAATAAATATATTTTTTGAGACATTAAAGGAAAAAGAATGTTTTTTTGGATGAGAAGGGATTTTTAAAAAAAGAGTTTATCCTAAAGATTGTTTCAAATAGGAGGGATAAAAACAAGCCATCAAAGAGTTCAGTATGTTATATAAAGATCTAAGTAAGTTTTAAAAGTGCATAATAAGAAACTCCAGTGTGTGATGAAGTTAAAGTTGAATATAATCTAAGAGTTGCCTAAAAGATTTTTAGGGTCATGTCAAACTAAAATCAAATCCTCTATGCCTATAAAATAACAAGGTTATCTTAATATTGTTCCGCTCTGAGTAACATCTACAAAAAACCATTACAGAGAAAGATTTTATCAAAGAAATTATTTGTGTTTTCTGCTGATCTTGTCAAGCTTTTAAGTACTACTAAATCAGAGTTCATTTATATATTTGCTTATGTGTCTTAAATGACCACCTTGTAACAGTGTTATATTATACTTTATCTAAATATGGTACATTTAAAAAGTTAAAAGTGTCAATTTATATAAAATAATGAGCTAAAGCTCTCTTTTATCCAAGAGTATTACATTTAAATCCTGACAGCCCCTGCCTTCCACAGGTCACCTACCTAGGTGTGGCCTTAAAGGGACAGACAAACTCCCTGAGACATAAATGCATCAACCCAATCTTCCGTTTCCCAACCCCCATACCATAAGACAGCTTACAGCTTTCCTGGCAGTTATAGGATTTTGCAGAGTTTAGATCCCTAGGTATGTAGTCCCTGAACAGACACCTTTTTTTGCTCTCCTAATATTCCCATTTGGGTCTTAGATAATGTATGGCCACCCATTTCTCTCTCTGTAGTTGGAGGACTCTTGAAATTGTCTAGGGAAGAACATTTCACAGTGGTTCTCGTGGCCAATGCCCATCTTAATGCCTGTGTTCTTGCTCTCCTATTCTTAAGCTTCCTCCCTTGAATCATATTACACGTCTGCTGTTGCTAATCAAAAATTTAACCAGTTGTACCTCCAGGGGTACCAACCTCTCCAAAACCATCCAGAGGACTGCTCTGAGGGGCCCCCACCAGGACACAGGAGCCTGAGGATCTTGCCTCATACAATGCCCCCTGCCAGCAGGAATCAGCTAAAGAGACCAATGCTTTGCCCCAATTCCTGATCCTCAGCCCCTACCCTCATCATTATTAAAGAAAAAATGGGGGAATGATAGAACAATAATGTCGCCATTTTGTGAATCAGGCAAAATGGCAGCCCTGCCCTTAAACAAATTCCCGTGCTCTAAGACAGCCCCACCCCTACCAGAGACATGCACTAACTTCCTTACCCTCCCCTTTCTATAAAAGCCACTGCTCGCCCAGGCTTGAGGCTGCACCATCTTTTCCCCGGCCAGCCTGGCAGTTTGGGCCTGCCATTAAACTTTGCTCTATGAATGTGAGTTTTCTCAGGAGCTTTCTTTGACAGTGGCGTTTTTCCTAACAGATTCTGCTTCCCTTTCCCTGCATGACTTCATCTAGGTGAAGAGAATGTGTATGTGTGTGTACTGAGGGTTTCTGATCATGGATATCCTTTTAAATCCTTAGGACATTGCTTTACTTTCAATCTCCAGGGTGGCTTGGGCTTCATGGAGAAGGATATCAAAGAAGCATATAATATGTCCATAAACATCTCCCCTGAGTGGAGCATGTGAATTACTCATTCCAAATAGAGACTCCTTGGGTGGCCCAGGCCATCAGATGGGGGACTCTGGCCCTTTTCAACTGACAGCCCATTCTCAGCATTAGAAGTTCTGGCTAAAATAAGACCTCTCTTCTGCTCACTGTATACATTTTTACTGGCCTGTGTCTAAACTAAGAAGTTACAAATCTAAGGCCTGGGTTATGGAAGAGAAGCTAGAGACAGGCATCCTGTAAAATGAGAGTACAGTAAGGGGAGAGGAGCAGCAGGTCTAGCTTTAAAAGCTGAGGCTGGGTACAATCAAGATGGTATTTCAGAGAAGACCCTCACAGCTTCTCAGAAAACACAAGGCCCAAATATGTTCAATGATTGTGAAATGTTGGAATGGCATCGTTGCTAATAGAGTCCAGCACATACCATTGGGATATGTGATGTTAGCCACTATTGACATGTAGATTGGACTTTTCCTATTGCATTTTAAATGATATTTTCCATCTATGGCCTGAAGCATGTAGATTAAATTTGTCTTTTGCTGTTGGGGACAAGATCATTATTTTGCTTCCTTAGAATCTACTGGAAGCACACACAAGCCCTTCATGTTCCCTTGTTTTCACTTAATGTGCCAGAAACTCAAAAATACTAGTTGAGAAAATTCTTCTGGAGTCAAAGGTGTTCTAGTTTCCCATGATTCTTTTGACAATCAAAAGAAGTTTTCAAATAAAACCAAAAGGATTGGCTTTCCATGAGTAAGGAAATAGAGACCTTGAGACTGAGCCCTTCTGCCAACCATGGCCAACCTAGAGGAGGTGGCAGGAACCTCCCTCTCCATCATGGACTGGTGAGAAAGGACTATGATCCTCAGTGTTTGCAGCCCTATTTTGAGTATCATGAGTGGACTTTGTATTTTTTTGAACATTTACTTCATTTTCATGAAGAACAAAGAACTAGAAAGAAAAGAGACAAGGATTCTTTCACTTACTTAAGTATAGGGAGACAGAATAAATGAATCTGACCTACATATTTTTTTGATGGTGTTGGGGTTTGAACTCAGGGCTTCATGCTTGCTAGGTAGGTGCTCTACCACTTGAACCATTCTGCCATTTCCTTCATTTAGAATAGCCCAGATGCTGACCCTGAGCTAAAGATTCAAGTTTGGAATCTATTTGGTGGTAGAAACCCTAGTAGTGGAGTGAATCAAAGAGAGGGGGATAGTAAGGCAGCCTTGTCAGTCCAGTTACCACTGTGGCAACTGGAACTTCCCCCAACGGGGAAGTTTGATATAGAGCATGCATTTCAGAGTTGTATAGCCCCAGGGGTGGGTGTCTTTGTCTGTTTCTCTTTCTATAACAAAATATGTTAGATTCTAATTTGTAAGAGAATTTTTATTTGCAACAGAAATTTATTTCTCACAGTCTCAAAGTCTGGAATGTCTAACATCAAGGTGCTAGGAGCCTTCAGGCTCATGCTTCCAAGATGGTGCCTTGTTGTTGTGTCTTTACATGGTGGAAGGCATAATGGCAAAAAGGCACTAGAGAGCTTCCTTCAGCCTCCCTTATAAGAGTACTAATTCATTCTTGAGGGCAGAACTCTCAGGACTTACTCATTTCCCCAAAGTCCCACTTCCCACTACTATTACCTTGGGGTTAAGTTCCAACATGAATTTTGGAGATACACCACACATTCAGACCATAGCAAAGAGAGAGCTGGGTATATGCAGCTGTCAGTTACTATTAAGGGAAACTCTGAGTGCATGCATGTGTGTGTGAATTCTCTTGGTCTATCACAAATATACATATGGGTAGAGAAGGCTAGGCCATCAAAAAATCCTCAAAGAAGTGTATATGCTGGGAGTTGGAAGTTAGATTCCAAATGACAGTGGGTGAACTTTCAGGGATTTGGGTAGATGATAAATAGTATCAGTGTCCCTGGTTCTAAAGTGCTTGAGTCAAGATCCATTCAGTAAGGGAGGGGGTGGGGGCAGGGGGGAGAAATGACCCAAGCCTTGTATGCACATATGAATAATAAAACAATAAAAAAAAATCCATTCAGAAAATCAGAAATTAGTAGAAGGAATTTAGTACAGGGAACTAGCTAGGAAGGTGTGAGAAGGGATGATAAGCTAAACAAACATGGTGAAGGAGCTGGGAGCTGAGCAGCAGCAAGAGGCTGGGGGTCTAAGCAAGGAAGTAGTGTTACTGAGTCCCGGGCCAGGGCTGTCTGTGGGATCTGGAACTGTGACAGAAACTGCATGCAGAGAATGGGACATCCAAAGGAAGGGCAGTGGCTGTGGCCACTGTGTGAGCAGATAGAGAGAGGGGACAAATACTCTGGCATATCCTTTCCATGCACCTGCCGGCCTGGTTCTAGTGTCTTCCACTGTTTGAACCTAGCCAGAGCTAGTAGGAAGGGCATCTGGAAACTGCATACAGAAGGTACTCCTCTATATCATGGTTTATGATTATTATTATCATTGGCAGTACTGGGATTTAAACACAGGGCTTTAAGCTTCTTAGGCAGGTGTTCTACCACTTGGGCCATATCCCCAGCTCTTTTTGCTTCAGTTATTTTTTACATAGGGTCTCACGTTTTTACCCAGGCTGGCATGGACTGTGATCCTCCTACTTATATCTCCCACATAGCTGGGGTTGCTTTATTGGTTGAGATTGCGATCTCACTAAATTTTTGCCCAGGCTACCTTTGCTTTTTTGACCACATGACTGTGCTGGGTTTATAATCTCCATAGTAGACTCTGGAAGTTCGGTGAAATGTGGGTGAACTACATTTTGAGAAGATACAAATGATAGAATGGGGAATCTACTTTATATCCTTGTTACCCTCTGATCCGAGGTATCATAGGACTTTTACTGTGCCTGCGTCCTTTTGTTTAGCAGAAGAATTTAGATTTCCTGCCTTGATCACATGGGGTCATCATCGAGGAAGCACCAAGTTTTAAATATACCTATTGACAGTCTTTTCCTTACTCAGGCTGGCCAAGAGTTGATGTTTTTGCTGAGAGGCAAGTGTCCTATTTTGAAGACTATGTTTTAGAACCTGGAACACTCTTGTGTTTTTTTTTCTCTTTGAAGATATTGTCATTTAGACATGTTACATCTTGCCTTTTCCATAAACCCAATTCAGATTGCTAAAAATAGCAATCCAAATGCCAAGCTGGGGCTTTCCCTGGCCCCGCTCCTGGACTTCTCAGGCATTTGGTGATTTCCTTATTTATTATTTCAACCTTCCTGGAAAGAGATGTGTCCATGTAGTTCCCTGTTCTTTCAGATGAGACAGCCCACTTGAGATTGTCACAAAATCCAGAGTGGATTTTGTATTCTTTCTGAGCACAGTGGTCATGCTCTGAGGAAAGCTGATGATGGTTTCCAGTTCACTTGATTACCTCTTTGATCCCCTTAGTAATTGACTTAATCCATAATATGCCCAAGAAAACATGCTCCATATTTCTATTGTTTGAACATTCCAAATCAGATTAAAGGATGAGTTTCACAGTCCTAGGCTACTGCTCTGAGACACCGCTGTTCCACTCAGATCGTATCTAGAGTTCAAGATGAAGTACATATTGGAAATGGGGTCAGTGGAGGTATTAACACTGGAGACAAAAAGTAGGTCTCTTCAGGGGGAAAATAAGGAAGGGATGTTGGGTTGGTTACATGTCTTATGCAATCTTCACGTTTTGGGGACTTTGAGCAGGGTGATGCCAGGAAGGAGGCCATCCATGATTTAACTCAGTTTTGGTATCTGCAGTCTGTTTCAATCAAATCTCTTTGAAAGATGAGGTCCAAAACCAATTCCCTTGGGGCCTTCCTTATTTCTGTTATCTTGCTTTGAGTGGTGGTATTATGTTGGCTCTAGGTATGGTTAAAAACAAACCCTCTGAAATGCAATTTCATATCCTCTGGGGGAATTTGGGCATCCCACTTTCTATACAAATGAGCATTAACTTGCCCTCCAACAAGGAGGTAGGGGAAAGAAAAACAGTATACTAGACCTTGAACAGTGCCTGAGGCCTCTGCCCAAGTCTCACTGTCAGAAATGGGAAACAACAGTCTGAACTAAGGGCTGGCCTTTGCAAAAGGGGCAGTTTTCTTCATCCACAGATTTTCCCAAGTCAATTCCTCATCTAGGGAGTTCGTGCTGTTGCCACATCTATCGTTTTCTGCGTCATGGTTTATTTATGCTTGGTCTAGGGCCTGTGGGCTTGTATTTATTTCCATGGTACCTTTGTGACTCTGGTGGAACATATGTATAACCTTAGAAACATTATTACCCAGCCAGAGCCAAGAAATTCTGCTCATCAGCGGCCCTGGAGTTTGTCCACCATTGGCCTGTGGACCTAGCTTCATGATCCGCAGGAAGACCAGACATTGTGGTGTTAAGTTGGCTCTAGACATTTGACATCCAATTCGTTTTTATTATAATCCATCATTGTTTTTATTATAATATTGGTCTACCAGCCAACTCACATAAATTTTATCCAGAACTTGGGCATCTGCATTGAGTTTAAAGAGTTTGTGGCAGGAAATTTGCTCTGGAAATGTACCCGGCTGAATACTACACTCCTTAGCATGGAATGACTCTCATCCAAGAATGTCAGTGAGCTTGTCTATAAACATGAATGAATTAATCCTCTCAATACACAGCGTACTTTATGCCAGCTGGATTACTTTAGGGGAAGTGACCAGCCCAAGGGCTTATAGTGAGTCATTGAGAGAGTGCTTACAACCATCCAGGATGGATGGAGCCAGGGAGCCATTTTGGATCCTTCCACCTTCAGTGCTTGAGGATCACAATGGGAGTCAACAATAAGAACAATAAGTGAGGATCTGGCTGCCTGGGCTGCAACAGCATTTAATTACATGAGATTAAATGATTCATATCTTTGAAGAATAAAATAATATGGTAGGTGTAGAAAATCTAGAGAAGAAAATAATGTACAAAGAAAGAAGATAACTCATCTATCATTTTGTCTCCTAGAATAATTATTGTAACCCCCTTTTAATGTATATTGTCACATGGTTGAAAAAAAATCATATACTAAATTTTATATCATGAGTTGTCATTTTTCCTTAGAGCATAAGAGGTCCCCAATCTTATTAAATATGCTTCGTGAGCATCATCATTTCAATAATTGCATATTTTACCATGTGAATATGATATAGTTTTATTGGCCTTCTGTGTTTGAATATGTAATGAATACACTTGTGCTTACATTGATTTTTTTTTCCTGCATTTTGGGCTATTTTGGGAGTTTATTAGTAGAACACATTACTGGAAGCTCAAGATCTTTATTTATGTGCTTCTGATTGTATGTTTTTGGGCTTGGGTGAAGGAATAGCACAGGTATGACCCTTGATGTGTGACTGGTAAGTAGAAGAGCTTCTATGTAATTGCTTCTTTTTCCACTGTTCAGTCATTCTGCATGAGTGAAGGTAGGTGGTGTCACTTAATCTATGTCCTAGAACTCTCCTATTGACTCAGGTGTCCCTCCTGAAGAGCAGGAGGTCAGTGCTGTTCTTTCATGTGTGGTTGGGTGGACAGATGTCCTGGGGCATAGGTGAGTCATTCTCTTAAGCATTGGGGTTCAGTTTTGGCCATTTATCTCATCTTGGGAATGGGTGGGTCACTTGTATCAAATCCTAGAACTTTCCACATCTTTTGACCCCATCACTAATGTGGAAAAATGATCTGGGGCAATGGATGGATCATGAATGCTTCTCCATTGAAGATACTTCATTGTTGAATGAAGGCCAGGTTTTGGCAAGGGAATCAATTGGGACAAATCATAAACTATTGTTTTAGCTCCAAAGAAATGTGTCCCACTTGGTAAATGATCATCCAAAAACATTTGAAACTCTTTGTGATAACTTTAAGTTCTGGAAACAATTAGAGGGCAAGTAGGGTCAGTCTGACTTCCCAGAAAGGGAAAGTTTTTCTTGTTGTTGGTATGCTGATTTTTTAAATCCTTACAACCTATACACACAAACAGATTTGATGTGTGGAAAGTATAATTAAGCCACAGAAGAGCACTAGATAAATGCTTTAATGTGATGTTCTTTGCTTTGGTGCTGTTTTTCATTTGATAATGAATTCTTCATCAATGGTTATTTCATCTTCCCAGAGTACATGGGGTATGCCTTCACACCCTTTTGATGAATCATGAAAATGCAGTATTAACCTAAAACTGACCTAATAGTGCTCTTTAAATTTGGTATGCATTTCATGCTTTTTCCTATCTTTTTTTTCAAGTCAGATATAGTTTAAGATAGTGGTTGCTAAGTATTCATGTTGTGATTCTTAACTGGGTACCACTGAGATTCTGAGAATGTAAATTCTTAATCAAGGCTTAATAAGTAGTCCTTATTATAAAGGAAGATGAAGGAAAGAAGAAGAAGGAGGAGGAGAAGGAGGAGGAGAAGAAGAAGAAAAGAGAAACAGAATTGGAGGAAGAAGAACAGAGGGAATGGTAATTTGATAATTGCTATTCATGGATAACAATGAGCACAATATTAAAATCCAGTTCTCAATTTTTTTAGCTTTTATCCCATGAATGGATTGTTCCAGGTTGCATCTAGCTCCCTGGAGACCCAAGCAGGAAACAAAGCTGGCAGTAGCACCAAGTTTGTCAGACTTTGTGCTTGGCCTTTTCTTGGGCTTTGTGTATAGTCCGCATATAACTTATCTCCACGTACAGGTCTCAGAGCCAGCCTCCTTACTTTTTCTATCCTTGTTTAATGCAAGTTTGGAGGACCAGATGGGGAAGGGATCTTTATCTTTGAGTTTCCCTTTTGACCTTCCCTTAGACTCAGACTTTGACATATAGCCGAGATTAGAGACAGCATGAATTTGGCCAAAATGACTCCAGGTTCTCTGAGCCTTTGCCAAACAAAGGTCAAATCAGAGTGATCAGGTAGATTGGCAGATAATCTACTTGTGGGAAAGTGAAAAGGATGGATTAGAACTTTAAGGAACTGGCAGTATTAAGAGGATACAGGCAGGCCTAAGAGAAATAGGGAGTTACTCCAAACCATGGGCTCTGGGCCAGATCCTGATATTGGATCTAGCTTCTTCCAATTTTATCATCTCTCCTCTATCTCCTTTCTCTGGGGAAACTGGGGACCTGGCAGACACAAGAAGGTCCAGATATGGGTCACTAAGGAGATGAGATTGGTGCCTGTGTGCCAACTGAGCCCAGAGGGGAAGGGTAGAGATGGAAATGTACACTGCCCAGCCCCCCAACCTAGTCTCTTGGATGGTAGAAGAAGAATTTAATATTCAGTCTGAGATTTCCTTGTTTTGGATCTAGCAAAGGAGAAATCTAGAAGTTGGTTGGGCTGCCAGTTTGAGTTACTCATTAGGGAACTTGGAAACAACACTTCCATAAATAAGCCAGGAGTTTCCAGTTCCTCAGAGCCCTCCATGTGTCATTTTCCCTTTCTCTTCGAGAAAGTCTTCCCTCTTTGTTCCAGCCCCTCTTGGCCATTTAGTTCATACATAGCCACATGTTGATGGTGATTTTAATCCACAGGTAGCATTCCCCTTACCCACCTGCCAAAGTTTCCTCAAACAGAAACCTTTTGTTTCTGGAGGGAAATATTTAAAGCACTGTGAGACCCAGAGAGATCTTACCACTACATTTTATCTCATATCTATATCCTTGGGTTCAAAAATATGCAAAAAGAAAAAACAAACCAAGAAAACATGCATGTTTTTCACTCTTGGTAGATGACAGCACTCTTGAAAGACCCAGCTGTCTAGGCCAGGAACTGTGGTACCATTGTAAATTGCTTTTACCCTCCTCACCTCACCCACAGAGCTCCCATGTCTCTCAGGGTCTGTCTACTTGGCATGTACTGTTTATTTCTTCCTCTTCATCCCTGAAATCAGGCCCTCATCACCACCAGCTTAGACTGCTTCTTATGTCTCTTCCCCTGTCAGGGCTCTGTCCAGCCGTTCTGTCAGATCCATCCAGAATACAATTATGATTATGACCCTCCCTTGCTTAAAATCCTGTAATGCACTCCAAAAGTTTGGGATTTAAATTCAAATTTCTTGGCTTTATCTACAAGGCTGCACATGACCACCTCCAACTTCACCTCCCGTTCCCTGACAGGAGCTCTCTCTGTCAACTATTTCCAAATTGCTTGCAGCTCTAAGTATATTGTGGTGTGTCATGCCTCCATGGCTTTGCACATGTAGATGTCTTTGGGATATGCTTTCCCCTTTCTATCCTAGAGAACTCAGAGCTAATACCATCTCCTCTGGGAAACAATCCCAGGCAGACTTAGCTGTTAGGGCTGCTGCAACAAATTACCACAAAGTGGGTAGCTTTACACAACAGAAATACATTTTCTCAAGATTCTGTAGTCCAAGAGTCCAAAATAAAAGTTTTGGCAGGGCCATTATCCCTCTGAACTCTGAATACAGAGAATTCCTCTTTGCCTTTTCTAGCTTCTGGTGGCTCTAGGCCTTCCTTGGTTTGTGGCAGCTTAACTCTAATCTCTGCTTCCATCTTCCCATGTATCTGTCTCTTCCCCTTTCAGTCTATTATATGATCTTGTCTTAAGCTCTTGAACTTAGTTACATCAATAAAGACCTTCTTTTCTAAGTAAGGTCATATTTCCAGTTTCCAGGGGTTAAGACATAGACAGATCATCTCTGGGAACACAATTTATCCTATTAAAACCTTGTAGATTTTCCGTAGAAATCTTAAGGCTTTCATTGATATCCTTATTTCTCACATAAGATGAAATCTCCCTGAGGACAGATATCTGTTTGACCTTGTACCCCTGGCTTCTAGCACATGGCCTTGTTGCATTTTAACATTGCCTAAGGGCAATAGTAGGTCCTTATCCTTAGTGTGGCTTGATGCTGATGTGTTTGGAGGCAAGATTTGGACATGACCTCTGGAAAGCCTACCCAGTCTAGAAAACTGCCTCTGCATTTTATTTAATATATTTTAGAAGAATTGATTTCAAGGAATACTCAAAAAGATGTTAGATTATTACAAAACACAGGGAGGAGGCCAAACAAGTCGATCTACATTCTAGTGGATAAGGTGATCATGTGCACATTCTTCTAAAGTTACCAAATGACTGAAAGGGAGCAGTTTAACATAGTTGGGCATGTAAGGACATTGCCTGGATTCCCCATATTTCAAATGAGAACTTGGCTTTCAAAAGAAGAGTATGTCTTGGAGTACTGGTCAGTAAATTAAAGTGCCCTCCATTTACAGGACTTACAAATTTTATTCTCTGGGCCTCAGTTTATTTTTTTTCTTTATACAAAATTAATGAGAATATGACTTCAATTTTCCAATTTTTTTTCTCTATCCAGTTGTGGTTTGCCCTAGGACTCAGAACTCCCATATACCAGTCAGTAGACAAAAGATGAATGTGTCCCAATTCTGTGTCATGTACTTTTCCATGAGCCTAAATATGGAAAGCCTTCCTTGGAGATCTCATGGAACTTTAGACCATGAACGTAAGTTGTTAGGAGGGTTGTCATATTGGTCACAGAAGGTGACATGAAAGGCATTTAGGAAGAGAGTCACAGCTTCTGTTTAACTACTACTGCCACTCTCTCAGCTGCCCCCTCCCCACCCACACTAATTCTGTTTATGTGAGATGAACTGTAACATCAAGCTGTCCTTTTGGAAAAGGGAGGTTATAAACTAATTCTCAATGTTGGGTAAACTTTTTTCCAAAAGACTTCAGTCACAGACAGAGGACAAACCTGGGTGCCTCTTTCTCTTTGGAGAGCTGACTATATCATTGGTGTTTCTGATGTACCAACCAGGGCCTGTCTCATCTCTGTGGCAATAACCTGTTACCAGTTGGCCTGGATTCTGGAAGCAAAGCCTCTATACTTTTGGGTTTTCATGGAAGTCATTCCTCTGTACATAAAACTTGTGATCCCACTAATCTCACTTTCAACTTCTCATCCCTTCTCTACAACTTTCACTCACCAGCCTTCTGCTCACTCACTCTTTTCTCTCTCATGGAATCTTCAACTCCAGCTACACAAGTCAGCTTTCTCAACACAAAAGATGCCCAAGGCCCTGCCTTCTAGCTCTATTCTCACTCTTCTTTTATAGTTTCCAATTCTTACTACCGTCCTGGATCCCTCACCCCATCTTCAGCCATTTTCTTCTGCAGTTTCATTCATCGCTCTATGACCTTCTGGTTTAAGTTGCTACTTGCTCTTATCGATCATTTGGGCTGGGATGTGAATTCTGGCTCCCAGCCAAAGGGACCACCACCTGTCCGTGGAGGTTTTGGTACATCTCACCATCATATCACACAGCTAGTAAGGAGAGGGGAAGGAAAGAAGGCAGTGAGGATGGTAATGGTAATTGTTCATTTTCCCTCAAGGTGTTGCTTACAGAAAATAGAAATGGATTCTTAAGAGAGTGGCCAAATTATTATTATGAGTGGTAAATGAAAAAGCTGGGGTACACCCAATGGGTGAGGATGCTGGGGAACAGCCTCACACCCCCTCAAGGGCTTACCCGGAAGATTTCTGGTTGGTTGAACATGAGTCTGGTCCAGGATTTAACCCTTTTTGGTTATAATATTGATAAAGTTGAACTTAAAAACGTTTACAAAAAATACAGTAAGAATGGGGGAGGTTAAAAAGGAAGGCACCCTTCTTCTTCTTAAAGGCATGATCTGAAATTTGTTTATCTAACTTCCTCTTCTATTCCATAAGCCAGAACTTTAGGCAATGGCTACTTTTAACAGACAAAGAGCCTGGAAAGTATAGTTTTTATTCTGAACAACCATGGACCTAGCTAAAACCAGGAGTTCTAACACTATGAGAGTGGTAAATAGATATTAGGAGGAATACATTTAGTTGATCATGTATAAGAATAGTACCTAAGTGGAGGCTTTTGGAAAAGTCAAACTGAAGAACATTTGAAAATGATATCAAGTGATATTTGATTGAATAACTTATCTAATAGGTTTTATGAGCACCTACCATGTACCAGATACTGTACTAGGATCTGTAGGTGTAAAAGTGAATAAGACAGACTTTTTCCTCTGCCTTCATGAAACTTACATCTATGGAAAACATTAGATAGCAGATAATCATTTTATCATCATTTTATTCAGTGACCCAAATGGGGTAATAAGAGAAGTGAGCCTGCTCTAAAGAGTTTAGGAGGGTTTTGTTGATGAATTGATAATAAACTAAAACTTGAACACTGAGGAGTTAGTGAGCAAAGCTAGGACCTGTGTGAACCACTTTTAAGTTTTATAACATGGGACTTATGAAGCAAGCTCCTATGTTACCCTATCTACAGATGAGGAAATTAGTTAAGTCACATATCTAAGGTTACAGGGCATTGGTGGTAAGCCTGGCTCGACAAGCTGGCTCTGGACTCTTCCCCTGAGTCATCTCTGTGTCTTTCTGAGCAGGGTCACATTGATAAAAGGCTGCCTCCATGGTGGACTGGGGAATTGGCACAGTGGCTCTAGATGCAGCTAGAAGTCAACAAAATGGATATTTAAAAAGTAAGACTCAGCAAAAGAGCAAGTTACAAAATAAAATATATAGCATGATACCGTTTAGATAAAATTTCCAAACACACAAAAATACTATTCAGTGCTTATAGACACTATAAGATACTATAGATACACACTTTCATAGATAGACAAAGAAGAAAAATTCCATAGTAATAGAGGTCGCAAATTCAGAATAGTGGTAACCTTCAGGAAGAGACGGAGCAGGGTGAGAAAGTCAGGGCTGTACATGTGCTCCAAATATATTTATAATGCAAAAACTTTTAAAATGATCTGATGCAATTATAATAAAATATTCTTTACGGCAAGCTGCATCCCAGTTACATGGGAATTCATTATCTTTTTCTTTAGACTTTTCTGTGCACACTAAGTATTTCATAACATCATGCTGAAGGTCAAGAGAGAACCAGATTGCACAGTTTTGTAAGGCCTGGTTGAGAACTTGACCTTTTCCTTAAAACAAATGGAAAGTTACTGAGGGACTTGAAAAACTGTGGCACTGCATGAGCAAGTTTTTGCTTGAAATGCTCTGTAGAGGGTGTTGAGGATGTAATGTCACGTTTAAGGACATTAGGAAGGGTCCTTCAGGAGACAGCAAGAGTGTCTTCCAGGACAGGAAGAAACAAGATATGTTGGGGGATGCAGTTCACTGGATATAGCTCAGAAAAGAGAAAAAAAATGTGTAGGTGTCTTTTGAGCAGCATGTAGGCAGTAATTTTATTTTCTAAGATAGGAGCATAGAAAAGAAACAGTTTGGGGCAAAGGTCATGATTTCCACTTTGGACATATTGAATTGAATGCTTATAAAATGTCCACTTGATGAAGTTATTTAGGTAGTGGGATCTAATGCTTAAAATTCTGAGCTAGAGATATAAATTTGGTATTCAGATGGTATTTGAAACATGGGAGTGGACAAAATTAGGATGTGTTGTTTGTCAACAGGATATTGTTTAGGATATATCATTTAGAACAAAATGGACACAAGACAGTTTACCAGTATCAAATAGAGTGGTTCAGATTCCTTACAGAGCATGCATTCAGAGGGTGGAGAGACTAGTAGAAGCAGGGAAGGCTGAAAGTGCTAGAAGTATCTCCAAGATAGCTTCAGAGATATATGGAACTGGAATCATCAGGTTGGTGTTCTAGAAAGTGGACTGAGAATCTCCTGGAGAAAGTAAAAGCTGAGATCAATTTAGACCTGTAGAGAAATTTGGGGTCCCCAATTGGTTAAGAAGACTTGCTTCTACAACTTCCTGAAAGTATCACATTGAATTCTCATCTCTATAAAGGGACTATAAAGATAAATTATAAAGCTATGTGAATTTGAAAAGCTGCATTATTGAATAAGATTCTAGATCCAGAGTTTAAATCATTACTCCAAGGTCATGGAGCTAGTAAGTACATGAGTTGGGAGTAGACCCTGCTCTTATAACTCTCATTGAGAAGAATGAGCTTTGCACTGTGTCCTCTCTGACTCCCAAGTTTATCACCTATAATTTAGGAGAAAACAACGTTAACTCAAATTTCAAATATTTCTAGAATATTTGTTTTTTGTCGGTGCTGTTCCAGACAAGGGGATTAGAGCACTGAGCAAAGCAAAGTGTCTGTTCTCAAGATGCTCACTTGTGTCCTAGTGGTGGGAGGACAGACAATGACAGAGGATAACAAGTAAATATAGAAGGTGTCAGAGGGTGGTAAGTACTATGGAGAAAGATGATGCATGAAAGATGTTTCTGACAAGTAATGTTTGAGCAGACACCATCATGAACGAAGAAAGCAGAGTATAGATATTTAAGGAAAGAGCTTATAGGCCAAGAGCACAGCAAGTGCAAAGGACCTGGGGAGGGTATCTTCTTGATGTATTTGAGGAACAGTCAGCCAGTGCGACAGGAATAGAGAAAGCAAAAGGAGAGGAGGAGGGGATGATGCCTGAGAGGTGGCTGGAGACAATACCATGTAGAGTTTCTCAGCCATAGCTGGAATTTTCTATTTTATTTTGAGTGAAATGTGCAGCTACCTCTGGGTTTGAAACAGACATAAATGATTGCATTTTTCCGATAAGTAGAATTTTTGTGAGGCAAAGATGAAGCGGTGTGTATGAAATTGCTTTATGAACCTTCAAAGTTAGGTTAAAGAATATTTCCAGGGTCATTTAATTGCAGATGAATAGAGTGCAGTGTCCCTGGCCCCTAAAACCACCTCACTTGCTATGGCATCCTTGGTCTCCCCTAGAAGAGATAGTGTCAATCTAGAAACAGGCTGAACCCAGGAGCAAGGTCAAAGACATTCCTCCTTTCCCTAGCCAGAGGGCTTTGTAAACCCCATTGTCCAGGCACCACTAGCTTTTGGAAAGAGCTGTAGCGTTGTGATCTTATGTGGTAGGAAGAAGGGAGCTGGAACAATCCAAGGCAGTCTGAGACTGGGAAGTACAGACTGTCATAAATTAAACATAGACCTTCTCTTTCTCAGAACTGGACAAGAGAAGCTAATCCATCAGGCATTAAAAGGCAAAATCAAGTTACGTTAGGTTTTGGAAAACTTCATTAATATTTAGTTGGGAAGCCTCAGTGTCCAAAATCAATAGAGTCAGAACTTAGAAGAATTCCTCGTTGTTTTCATAGCATTTGACATGGATTAAGGAGATGTAGCCATGCATGAAGTGGGCACCCAGAAGTGACTGTATAGTGTGCACTCTCTGGGAGATGAGCTCCTCCAGATGGGTGCATCTGGCCAAGGACTGGACCTGGCCTTCCCCGAGTATGACAGCATCATGTGACCTGGTGGGTGAGGAGGTCGAGCCAAGCTGTGGTCTTGGCTGGGGAGCCCAGGAACAGGATCTGGTGCCTTGTACCTTTGCTGTTTGTTTAAGATGAGTTGTGTTCACTTTCCTCCTCTGTTTCTCTCCAACCATTTCCCCCCAAAAAGAAAATACCCTCACAGAATCTGTCACCAAGAAAGTGTATCCTATGTGGCTGCTAACAAGTCTTGATAAATTGCCTTCTCTAAAGAAAAGAAAATGTGTTTTTCCCCCGAATGGAGCTTTTTTGGATTCCAACTATAGAGAAAACATCGTGATAGAAGATCTGTTTGTGAAATTATATTTCTTACCCTAAGGTATGACTTTTCTAGAAGTGACAGTCAATTGATTTCAATCATTTGAAATAGACTTCAAGAACACAGCTACCTTCAGGCCTACGTATTTATCAAGTAATTCTTGTTATAAATTTGCTTTCTCTGCAGTTTCTCCATATCAGAGTCTTCACGCACTTAACAAAGAAAACTTCTGACAAAACAGAAAGTATAAGACACAACTGGAAATATAGTATAGGTGTTCTCTCTGTGTGTGTAGACATGCACATGTACACACACACACACACAGCCCCTAAACACTTTCTCTTGCTAGAGTAGCTGGTGCAGGGAGTTTCTAAGGGTTTTCCAAGGGCAGAATCAGGTCCAAGTGGTAGAAATTTTTAAAAATTATTCATTTATTCACAAGTGCATACATTGTTTGGGTCATTTCTCCCCCACCTTCTCCTCCCTCCCTCCTCACTTTCGGGCAGAACCTGTTCTGCCCTTATCTCTAATTATGTTGAAGAAAAGACATAAGCATAATAAGAAAGACAAAGCGTTTTTGCTAGGTGAGTTAAGGATAGCTATACAGAAAGATTCCTAGCATTGCTTTCATGTACAAATGTGTTACAACCCAAGTTGATTCATCTCTAATTGATCTTTACACTGGTTCCTGATCCCCTTCTCATGTTAACCTCTGTCACTTTAAGGTTTCTGTATTAGTTCCTCTAGAGTGGGGACATCAACTGCTTTCATGTTTTGGGTTTTCTACCTATCCCCATATCTCCGTATGTGTTCTCCCCTTGTCATGTGACCCAAGTCCAACAACATTGCTGGATTTGCCCTAGATCTAAAGTCTGCATATGAGGCAGAACATACGATTTTTGGTCTTCTGAGTCTGGCTAACCTCACTCAGAATGATGTTCTCCAGTTCCATCCATTTACTTGCAAACGATAAGATCTCATTCTTCTTCATGGCTGAGTAAAATTCCACTGTGTACAAGTACCACTTTTTCTTGATCCATTCGTCAGTAGTGGGGCATCTTGGATGTTTCCATAACTTGGCTATTGTGAATAGTGCCGCAATAAACATGGGTGTGCAGGTGCCTCTGGAATAACCTGTGTCACATTCCTTTGGGTATATCCCCAGGAGTGGGATTGTTGGATCATATGGCAGGTCTATGTTTAGATTTTTAAGAAGCCTCCAATTTTTTTTCCAGAATGGTTGCACCAGCTTGCCTTCCCACCAGCAGTGTACAAAGGTTCCTTTTTCCCCATATCCTCACCAACACATGTTGGTGATGGTGTTTTGATGATGGCTATTCTAACAGGGGTGAGGAAGAAATTTCAGGACAACAGATTTCAGAGTTTTTGGTGAAGTACTTTTGTCACTGCTAAATCTGCCCAGCGTTAGAATTGGCTACATGATAAAGTTCAGCAAAAGGTTGTTTCTTTTTACCCTAGGGCTTTGTAAATGATTGAAGCTTCCAGTGACAGGATTGTTCTAAAAATAAAAAAGCCTTCTTTGATATGTGCTCATTTAAGAACCATGCTATTATAAAACAGTAAAGAACACTTTGCTCTCGTGGCACAGGAAGAATGTGTGACCTGCTGAGCTGTGAATGACTGGTTGGTGACATCACAGAAACCACATGGACGGGAGGGTATAGATGGTGATCAATGGCTTGTGGAAATCTTTTTTAAAAGCATTTTTATTAGCATATATTAGTTGCATGGGGGGATTCATTGTGACATTTCTGTATATGCTTACAATGTTACAATGTACCTTGGTTAGTTTCACCCCCTCACCACCTCTCTACCTCTTCTTAAAATGATTGCAACAGATTCCATTGTTGTATTTCATATAAGCATATAAAGTACAGCGACCATATTCACCCTCCTTTATCCCTTTCATCCACCTTCCCTCCTGCCACAAGAACCCATACCTTTACAGAACCTGTTTTACAATCCTGTCCTTCATTTTGACTGTGGCAATCTTGATAATGCAAGAATCATGAGATTAGACTTTATGCATTCTGGCAAGAAGCTAATGCTTTGAAATATTTAATTGCAGTTCTGCAAATGCATTCCATAGTAAAGAGTCCCTCTTCCCTGCCCCCCTCCAGTCTTTTTGCTTTTTGAGGTTATAAGACTCATCATTTTCAAATCTGATCCTGGGCAATAATAGAGTTAATACTCTGTTGCGGTGAGTGCCACAATTCTTGAAGAGTTCAGATAGATCACTAGTTGTCACATAAATACATGCATTTTGCCAAGAAAAATTAACTGAGAAATGTCTGTCTTGGATAGTGACAGGAAACTCTGCTTTGATATTGGGCTGGGGGGCATGACTCAAATGGTAGAGCACCTGCCTAGCAAGTTTGAAGTCTTGGGTTCAAGCCCTAGTACCACCACAAAGTAAATGATGCTTTGGTATTGTAAAATATTTAATACACACAGAAAAGTCTAAAGTATAAGCTAGTGAATACCCATGTAACCAGGACACAACTTGCTATAAAGAACATTTTCACATAATTGCATCAGATAGTTTTAAAAGTTTTTATTATTAGTGTAACTGGAGCATATGTACAGCTCTTACTTTCTTACCCTGCTCCTTCTCTTGCTGAAGGTTACTACTATTCTGAATTTGTATCTATCATTACCATGGCATTTTTGTGCTTTTATTGTCTATCTATGCACATAAGTACTGTGCAGTATTTTTGTGTGCTTGCAAACTTTATCTAAATGGTGTCACACTATACATAGTATTTTGTAACTTGCTGCTTTTTGCTCAGCCTGGCCTTTTAAATATATCCACTGTAATATATACAGCTCTAGTGTACTCATCTCCACTGAATTACCATATTCCATATATTAACATGACACCATTTTCAGAACATTTAAGTATGAATTTCCCTGGGAATGGAAGTGTTTACTGTAGAATATATACATTTTTGCAGGATGTCATCAAATACTTCTCTCAAATGATTGAACTAATTTGTACTCTCATTCGCATTGAATGAAAATTCTATTTTTTCATATCCCTACCAGCTTTTGCTGAGAGTAGATTTAAATTTTTGCCAATTGATGAATTTGAGATGGTATTCCATAACAGTTTTTTTTACTTAAACATAGTTGAACCTAGGTCTTTCTTTTTGTACTTATATCATTTTGTGTCTTACTTAAGAAATCTCTCTGTACCTCACAAGATCATAAAGACAGTTTATTTTTCTGAAACCTATAAAAATATTGTTTTTCCACATAACTCTTGAATCTGCCTCGAACTTATTTTTGTATCTGGAGTGCAGTAAAAAATTAATATTCATTGTTTAATTAATTAATTGTTTGTTTATTTGGGGTGTTGGGGATGAAACCTAGGGCCTTGCACATGTTATGCAATCATTCTACCACTGAGCTACAACTCCAGTTCTCATTGTTTCTATGTGTGGTTTTGTTTTGCATTTTCTGAGTTACAGTAAAAATAGACATCTTTTCCTATGTTTATTGGCCATGTAAATTTTTTGTTCTTCTAATTTGCTCATTCTGTTGTCTTGTTTGTCTATTGGTTTTTGGAGTTCTTTATGTATTATGAATATTATCCATTGTTAGTCACATCCATGCAAATGTCCTCTTTGGCTTGTTTTGGTTATGATTATGGTGTCTTATGATGAACACTGATATCATTTTGATTGTTTTATAGAATTTACTTGTACCACAGAAATTCTACAACAATTTCTATGATGTCCTTTATTGATTTATTAGATCAAGTTTGCTAGTTTTGATTCTCAAATCTTCTGTATACCTGCATAGCCAATTGCTGAAAATGTTGTTCTGAAATCTCTCTATGAGGGAGCATTTATGAAAACTGATCATATACTAAGCCAGGCCCCAGGTCTGGACATGTTTCATGGAATTTGCACTGTAAAAATCACATTTTCTGATCATGATGCAAGTAAGTAAAATCCATTTTTAATGATTAGTAAAATTACCTCATATGTTTGAAATTGGGAAAAAAAAGTTCCAAAAAAACTCATGTGGGTCAAAAAAGAAATGGGGAAATGGTATTTAATGATGACAGTCAAATATTGAATTTGAAAATTTCTCCAGCAGTTCTGACAATTTTGTCATTCTTAGCTATTGATTCGTTTAGAACTAGCGGTACATTTGTTTAGAACTTTTTCTTTCCTTATTGCAACACAAGATAAGCCACACTTAAAGAAAACACTGTTTAACATATTTTATAAGCATTAGTGTTTCCCATACTGCCAGAAATGGAAGTATCTCTTTCATTTTCTGTGTTAACAATCACATTTCTTGAAAGAAATGACAATTTTTTTCTTTCTAATTCTTATATTTTATTTCTTTATCTTGTTCCATGGTATGACCAGTGCCTTTTTTTTTTTTTTTGGTGGTACTGGGGTTTGAATTCAGCATCTTGTGCTTGCTAGGCAGACATTCTTCCTCTTGAGCCATGACCCCAGCCCTATGACCAATGTCTTCATTTTAATACCCTTATTTCATTCTTAGTTTTAAATGGAATGCTTTGAATATTTTATCCATAAATAGGCTATTTGTTGTATTTTCTTCATTGATAACATTTATCAGATTAAAGGAAATTCCCATCTGTTCCTGTTTTGTTGGGATAATTTAAATTAAATTAAATGATCAAATAGTTTTTCTGCATCAACTAAAATAACCATGTGGCTTTTCTCCTTTAGCTTCCAAATGTACTAAATGCACTTCATCATTAAAACTCTTAAGTTAAATTATACATTTATTCCTGATAAAATCCCAACTTGGTCATCATGTACTTGTTTTAACATATTGCTATAATTTGCTTTGCTTATATTTTATGTAGGATTTTTGCGTCTACATTGATTAGTGAAGTTGACCTCAAGTTTTTCTTTCTTGTGCTATGCATCTAGTTTTGGTGCCAAGGTTGTACAGGCTGCATGGCATGAGTTTGAAGCATTCCTTCCTTTTCTGTTCTCTGGAATACATTATAGAAAGGCAGGATTATTTTCTTTTAAAGAGTTTGATAAAACTCATTTTCAGAATGTCTGGGCCAACTCCTGGTTTTGTGTGTAGATTTTTAATTTCAGGTTTTTTTTCATGGTTTTGTGCTCTCCAGGTTTTCATTTTATTATTGGTTTTATAGTGTTTACTTATATTTTCCTAGGAAATTGCCTACTTTGTGTAAATTTTTAATTTAGTGGCACGAAATTCTCATAGAATTATCTTTTCAAAGTTCCTAATATTTGCTGCAGCTTCAATGGCATTTATTACTTTTGTGACCTTAAATATTGCTTATGTCTTTTTTCCTCAAAATCTAATCAGTATGTGAGTTGTTTATCTATTTTACTAGTCTTTTTAAAATAGCAGGTTTTGCTTTTATTTATACTTTTATATTGTCTTTTATTTCATTCACTATGTCTTTTATTTAATTACTTTCTTCCTCCTTTTTCTCTTTTTCTTTGTTGCTGGATATCTAACTCATCAATTTCCAGCCACATTTCTTTTCTGATAAAAGCATGTAACTGTTCATTTACTTGTCTTTCCTCTTAATTCAACAAACATTTAGGTGCCAGGTACTGTGCTAGGGAATTGTAGACTCCTCACTGAGTGAAACAATCAAAATATGTACCATATTTAAGAAATTGTTATTGTGTGCCCTTTATCCCATGAGTTATTTAGAAGTGTATTTTGCATTTCCATTGCTGTGGGGCTGGGTAGGTTTCTATCTTGGCTATTTCTAATTTACTTACTTTTTGTTTAGAGAATGTAGCATGTCTAGTACTGATTTTTTGGGTAACTTTTGAGATTTACTTTGTGACCTGGAATGTGGTTATTTTTTTGGTAAAAGTTCCATGTGTGCTTGAAAAGAATGATCTTAAGAGTCTTTTCAACTTGGCAATTCAGTGGTTCCATGTCAAAGTCAAATAACCCTCCTGATCTGGCATGTTGTTCAAAGTCGTAGTTAAAAGGGCCTAATTCATGTTGAGGCGGATTCAATAGTCAGTCAGGAGTGGTGTTTGGAGTGCTCTCTATTCTAACACAAGCACTTAATGAGGACCGGTCCCTTGTTCAGAGGAGCATTAGGGCAGGGAATCCTAGAATATCAAAAAAGGCTGTTTGTGGCTGTCCATAAGCCAGCAGCAACCTCACTGCTTGAAAGTTATTCAGCAGATACTTAATGTGGCAGTAAAGTGTGCACAAGGTCACTATTCTGAGTGTCCTCACAAATGCCAACTTACTTCCTCTTTTCACCAGTCCTTCACAGAGTTAGCATGATTATTCTTCTGATGAGGATCCCAGACCACAGAGAGACCATGTACCAAGGGCTCACAAAGAGGAAGTGGCAGAGTCAGGGTTGAATTCAGGTTATCTCTGGCCCAGGAATTATGTTCTCATCTGGTCTATGATGTTTTCTCACTATGGAATCGAACTCTCCTCAAAAACAGACATTCTCTAAGGGGAGGGAAATAGCGGGTGGGGTGGAGAAAAATGAAGAGAGTAAAGGCGGTGAATATGGTTGAGGTACTTTCTATACGTGTATGCATATGGAGCATTGAAACCTGGTGAAGTCATTTTGAGCAGGGGAGTAGAGAAGAGGGACAATAATGGGGGGAATGAACTAAACTGGGTTGTAATGTATGTATATATGGAAATGTCACAGTAACATCTCCTTATAACTGTCATATACTAATAAAAATGTTTAAGGAAAAAAAAAAGTACATTCCCTTGATCCAAAACAGACTTCCAGAATCAGAATCTCTCCAGAGGAAGTTTTGAAATCTGAATTCTCGTATTTCCAGATCATTTCTGATACATAGTCAGCTTTTGAAACCACTGCCTGGCTACCCTCATCATTTTACTGATGGGGAAACTGAGGCCAGGGGCATCAAGGGTTTATTCACTGGTGCATGAAGGAAGTCTGGTTTTTTGAAATTTATCCCTCTATGAACTCTGCATGGGGAAGCTGGGGAGTGGGGCCAGTCCAGCATTGCCTCTGGGAGCCTGGCCCACCATGTGCTCACGGATGCAAACAGCTCATCCTTTCCCAGAGAGTCCCTGTACAGCCTGTGTCTGACTTTCCATTATTCTGCCTCTCTCTGACCTTCTCCTGTCTCCCTTATCTCTGTCTCTTTACTGACTGCCTCTCTCGAATAAAGTCCTCTGCTAAGGAGTTGAAGCAGAGACCTTGGAAGCTTTGGGGGATTGGTATGGGCTGGTGGTCTCCTTTCTTTCAGGATGGAGAGAATTTCAGAATCAAATGGATCAGGTTCAAGTTCCAGATCAGCTACCTTCTAGCTTTGTTTTATTAGACTATGACTTATTCCCTCTCATTTTTTTAATCTACAAAAATAAGCATAATAACACCTGTCTTTTAGTATCATGGCAAGGACTAAGTAAAAGCACACTTGGAAAGTGTTTGGAACATGGGAAATGCAACAAAACCAACAACAATAGTACACATTGACTGAATCCCCCACTCTATGACAGGTATTGGTCTAGATTCTGGTGATGCAGCTGAGAAACAGAGACAAAAATCCTTGCCCTCCAGGGGTTTTCAATCTAGTAGGTAGTAAGAACATAAGTAAACAAATATACAGACAGAATGTATTTCCTAGCAATATGTACTATGAAGAAAACAAAGCTGAGTAAGAGAGGAGAAAGGGAAGAGACCAGTGGGATGGTCAGGAATGGTCTTTCTAACCAGCAACTGGCTGCAAGGGAAAGAGTTCACCAGACATACTAAGGGGAAAGGAATCCAGACAGAGGGAGCAGCAAGTTCAAATACTGTGTCATAAAGTGTACTTGTACAAGGACAGCAAGGAGGCCAGAGTGTCTAGGCTAGAGCTGAGAGAGAAAGTGGCCAGAGAGGAAGGTAGAAAGGGAGGCTGGAGCCATGTTGTAGAGGCCTCTGAACCTTTGGAGGACTCTATATGTACTCTGAATACTTGGAATGAGATGAGATGTCCTGGGGGTTTCTGAGCAGAAGATGACGTACTCAGACTGACATTCTTGGTCTTGCTTTGGGAGACTACATTACGGGGCATAAGGGCAAAGCTTGGAGCCAGGACACTGTTGCAGTTGTCCAAAGGGAGAAGATAATAGCTTGAACTAGCTTAGTAACCACAGAGGTGGTGAAAATGGTTAGATTCTGGCTATATATCATGGACAAATCTCTCCATGGATGAGTAAGTGGAGTGAGTGTGAGGTATGAGAGAAAGAAAAACAGAGGATGACTCCAAGATTCTGGTCCTTACAACTGAAGAGTATTGGTGAGGGAGGAAGGGCAAGAGGAAGTCAAGCGATTAGTTGTGAACTCATTACATTCGGGACACCTATTACACATCCATGTGGAGACAAGAAGAAAGCCACTCAAGGGACTGTCCAACCTAGATTGTAATTGGCATTTAGATAGATGATTTTTCAACCATTGAGATTCTTGGAGCTCATCAAATGAATTAACGTAGACAGGGAATAGAGATGTCCTCAAAGTTAGGAACAGGTGGTAGAGAACTCACAAAGTAACTGAGAAGGGACCAGAGAGATAGGAAGCAAAGCAGGAAAAGTGGAGTCCGGGGTTAAGTGAGGGAAATGCCTGAGGAAGGAGTCATTAAGGCATCCACTGTTGCTGGTAGACAATGAGATTTCTGCTCAGAAATGTCAGTGTTCATTCTCCTTGTCACTCAGTCTGTCTTTGCCTTTGCTCTGCTGGAGTTGTTCCCTTTCTCTGCCTGCTTTGACCTCTGACCTGGGAATAATCTGTTGTTATTACCCATAGACCAGATCTCTTGTGACAAAATTTGCTAGATTTTGGTGCTGGAGCCACACAGTAAAGCTGAATGCAGGAAAATGGCACCCCGTACTGGAAACTGCTACCAGGACCATATTCTTGCAATTATCTGAGCTGAGCATGGCCTAAACCTAAGCCTGTACATACCATAGAGGAAGACATACCTCAACATACCTTTGAGCCCATGCCATAGAGGAGGAGCTTAAGTGAACCCCAAAATTTGTGCCAACATAAATTCAGGAGTATATATGTATTCTTGGATTTACAACTAACCTGACCTTAAACAGTTAACATGTCCTAAAGAACATACGTATCAGACCAGACATGATGGTACATGCCCATAATCCCAGCTACTTGGGAGACAGAAACAGGAGGATCATAGTTCAAGGCTGGACTGGGCTAAAACATGAGACAAGCTAAAACCAAAAGGACTGGAGGCATGGCTCAAGTGGTAAAGCACTGCCTATCCAAGCACTAGGTCCTGAGTTCAACTTCCAGTACTGCCAACAAAGAAAGAATACAAGTATCTTATATAACAGCTTAAATGTATACCTTCCTTGCATATTATACACAAAGAAAATAAGGAGGACAAACACTTAGGAGTCACTTTCGTTTCCTTATAGCCATAGTTAACCCACCAATGCATACATCTGATTCTACTACTAAAATTTATCCCTATTCTAATCACCTTTAACTCAGTCTACTCCTGTAAACCTTGTCCAAACCTCCATCACTTCTTGCCCACGTTACTGTAAGGACCAGCTGCTGGATCTGTCTAGAGGCCTCATTCTTTTATAGACTAGTCTCCACACATCAGCCTGAGTGAGCTTTCTGAAGGGTAGATCACATCCTGCCAATCGCCCACTGAAAATCTGCCAGAGAGTTCCCCATTAGGACCTGGAAGACCCCCACAAGATGCAACCTCCATCTCTTTCCTCTCTCTCCATGCTTCCCCCTTTTCACCACTTTTGAGACACATTTACTCTTTCTCCTATCTCTTACGTTAACTTGAGGTCTTTGACTTGCTGTTCCTAGCCCTACAAGGTTCTTCCTCAATGTTCCATTCGGCTTCCCATTCTTCGTGCTGCTTTTGGCTCACCATGTTCTCAGTGAGGTTTTCCTAGCCATAGTTACAGCATTTCTCCCGCCTTCACCTGTCCACCTTCCCCCATTGTGCCCATCAGGACCTAAAATGTTCCTATGTATTTGCTTATTTCCTGGCTGTCCTTCCTTTAGTATCTAATATCCTGTAAGATGGGCACTTTGCCAGACTTGACATTGCCATATGCTCTAACTTTGGGTCAGTGCCTGGCGTTCAGTAGGTATTTATTAAGTGTCTGCTTACTGAATGGTAATCTGAACACACAAAATTATCTAAATTCTACTTTCTAACTTTCATTAGTTTTCTGATTTCCATTGGTGTTTGCTTGTATTGCCCCTGATGGGGTGACTTGTTCAAAGAGCAATAAAAGGAGGTGACTTTTCCCAAGACTTTAAGTCAGTAGGGACTTTGAGTAAGGAGCCCTCCTTCCTAAGGTAGAAGTCATGGAGCATGCTCCTTTTGAACCCCCATGCTGTGTGATCTCACTGAGTGCTACAGACAAGGTGATACTTGGGGTGTTTAATGTGTTCTTGGGATAGGAGGAAACCTTGGGCAACCAAGGTTGGGAACTCTTACTCTAAGGTGACTTGGCTTGTGCCCAAGTTTGAGCTGGAAGAGGCCAGGCACAGACCAAAGGCAATTTTCACCCTGCTAAGGAAATAGACTTTCAGGAATCCACAGATCTGGCCAAGTTATATTAACACAAAGCTGGCCAAGAACTTTGGCTACCTCATTTTCCTCCTGGAGATCCAAAGTCAGTAGCAACTAAGGATTCCCTAAATTCAGAGCACCTAGAATTATTTGATTTTGTTTTATTGACAGCATATTGCTTCAGGGGAATCTTGAGTGAGAGAATTTAGAGGTTTAGAGATGGGCAGTTCCAAAGCCAGGAGTCTTAATGTTGACTTTAGGAATAGATTCAGAGTTCGTGAGACTTGTGTTACCTCTCTGTGTGTCATTATCTCCATTAATTTAGTAAGTTCTGTTGAGAAGGCCTGTGTTGAGGAGTGACTTAGTTATTAAATTCAGCCAGTTAACTGATCCAGAGGAAGAATCTTGAGTCATTTCAGAATTGACTTTGCCTGGCTGGTCAATTTAGAATTGACACTGCCTACCTTGGGCAGCCACTGCAGAAGTTTGTCTTGTGCTATTAACTTGTACAAGAAACATTTTAGCTGCCTAGCTTTAGGAAAAAATAATTTCCTATTAAAGGACTCAAACAACGGAAGAATGCAAATTAGGCTTAAGTTCAACAACAATTACTTGAGTGCTTAATATGCCCCAGACACTGGGCCGGGACCCCACAAGGTCACATTGTAAGCTGAGCCACAAAAAAAGAGAGAAGACCATGGCAGGTCTTCTAACAAAACTCCCTCGAATATGTACCTGCATCAAGTTATCTTGTCTTTGGCACCAATATCTCCCTCCTTTTCTCACTGCCATTCTTCTTAAAGTTCCCACTTGGGTTTCCTTTCTTCTCATTTGCCCCTTTAATAACTTTGCAAATTGTTTTGCTCTCCAGATCTTCTGAAACTGGTTTTTCTAGAGATCATTAGGCACCTTCCTAATCAATTCACCCTGTTGCTTTCATTTCCTCGTTCCTCAATTCTCCTTGAATCTCCATTTCACACCTAGAGAGACTAGGTCACCTGTCTGAGGCTTTGGCCAGGAAAGTCTTGAACTTGTTACACAAACAGAAGGAAAGGACCCAGGAAACTGGCCCTTGCATCATCATGGAGCATGTTAGGTGGGAGACACAGTGTTGCTTGGCCTTTGAAAATCTCTGCCAGCTGAGAGCCACTCTCTTGTGTCAGTGTTTCTTCTTTGTGAAGTAAAGGACTCAGAGGCAAATCAGTCTTAGATGAGCATTTTGATTCTTTTGCAGAATTGTAGGCAAATCTAGTGCCATTGTCACTTAGGCTTGTATAAAGCAGTGTGCCTAATAGAAATTTTCACCTTTTGGGTCCCAGCCTTTTAGATCCATTTTTCCAAGGATTTGAGTAGAAGAAATATTTTAATCCTCTCTCAAAAGGAGGTGCAGGAGCTGAGCAGGTGTGGAGACAGCTGAGGTGCTAAGGATTGATTGGAAGAAAATCCTTTGTGATTGCTACTATGGCTTTGGGTTAATTTCCATGAGCTCCCTCTGATTAAAGCAGAGGATAATGACTGGGTCTCCTTGTGAGGTTTACCTTGCTTCATGCCTCTCATAACCCTCAGTTGGCCTTTGACCTTAGGCTCCTATTCTGGCCAGGCTTCCTTCCCTTTACTAATGTCCCAAAGCATTGCTCGTTCCAAAGCCATCCTCACTATCCATTCTCCCAAAAATTTATGGGCCAGCTCCTCTGCTCAGACTCTGTTTCCAGGTAGAGTTTTGGCACCTCCCCCACATAGTTATTGCTGGGCTTATTTTATTCTTCATGTCTGTTTCCCCACAAGGTCCTAATCACGAATAGGAACCTGGAAGAAAGGAGAGCTCAGAGTGATGATTAATACTTTTTTTTTTAGTGGTCTTGTTGGATTTACCAGATACTCATGATGATAATACAATGGTTCTTATAATTCCTACCTTCCTTTAGAGCTTTAAACTCTCAATGCAATATCAGGCAGTCAGGACAGGGAACCAGTGTGGGGCATTGGGCCAGACCTCCTGCTTTCCTCTTTAGCAATTCTATATTTGCTGTGTATCCTCAAGAAAGTTTCTCTCCATCTCTGTGCCTTGTTCCCCCACATGTTTCACAGAGGTAATCATGCTGGTCTCCTCCCAGCCTCAGAGGGAATGAGAGGATGAATGAGATCATGTCTGTACGTGTGTTGGATTCCTTAGAGAGAGGTACTGTGGAAATTCACAGATGTTGGGTATCCGTGCAGCACTCCAAGTTCTTGGAAAACAGGGCCTCGTGCACAGGACACCTTGCACACCACTAGCACTTGGCACAGAGCCACAGCCTCCATAACATGCAATGGGGACTGGATGTCTCCGGCCTCCATGTAGAACCCCACCTGACCAGCTCAGACTGATGGATGCCAACCCAATCCATAGAGTTTCTTTAGCAAGGAAATTGCACATGCTTCATCAGTAGTGTATCCCAAGGTCTCAAAAACCCTTCCTTTAGGGCGGTCTTCCCAGTGAAGAGCAAGGCTAACTCTTACTTCCTTGTGTTCTGTGTTCAGTGGGGTGAAAGAACTGAAGCTCATTCATTCATGTTTACTTAGCAACTGTCCCTAGTCAGCCTCAGAATGCAGTGGAAAGCAGGGTAGATCCTTACAGAGCTGAGGATTCTATGAAAAATGCAAATAATTGGTGTGTAGCATGAAACGTGGAGACTGTCTTGTCCAATTATTTGGTAACCATGCTTAACTCAGTAGGTTAAAACAGAGTTCTTAGCTATTCTCAGATCAAGAAATGACAAGTGCTTAATTCAGTTTGTTAAAATGTTTTTCAAGTTTTCCCAGGTGGCCTTCTTGTTTTCTTCACTTTCTCCTCCGGACAGCAGTCTATCTATTACTCTTTCCTTCCACCCATATTTGGTGCTTACACACACACCCCTATTTTCCTTGAACTTTCTCTTCTAGGATTTGCACCTGTCAACTTGCTGTCAAGAATATCTTTGGTTGGTGGCTGCTTATTGCCTGGTTTTAGTGCCATGACCAGATTCCTAAAGGGGCCAAAGGAGGGGGGGAATGGCTTCTAATGTATAGGAAGGTGTGCAGTTTTCCAGTCAGATATCTTCAGGCCTTCCATGGGATCAATGGCTCTTCCTCTGTGCTTCTGTGGTACTTGAATAGACATCTGTTGTTTTTCTACTAACAATTGACTATAGCCTGTGGCACTCCTTAATGATATGAGTTTGCATCCCCTCCTTGAAGGAAGGGACCATGTCCAATTTGTTCTTGTCTATTTACTCCACACATAGTATGTGCTTATTATATATATATGGAAAAGAAAGAGGAAATATGAATTTTGTATATGAAAGTCCATGGAAGGGGAGCTATTAAAATTTCTGTTCAGACTACCACAAGGAATGTTTTAAAAATGTTCCTTTGCAGGTGATAAAAGCACTAGTCTTATGGGGGTTAACAGATATGGGTGATGGCAATGAGGGCTGAAGTGTATTTTTCATTTCTTAGGGGCATAGCAGGAGAGGCCATAGCTCTTCAAGGACAGGGGAAGCAGGGCCCTGCCATCCCAGAGACCTGCCTCAGGACTTGTTCCTCAGGGACTTTACCCATCTGCTTGTTATGGAGAGGTTATCCACCTTATCTGAAGTGCTGGTTGTCTCTGCTGCCTTGTACCAAATCTGTCACTTTTCAGAAAGGGAAAATGCCAGTCTCGGTAGAATTATCTGTTCTGCCACTTGAGGGGAGTACTGCTTCAGCCAGATGACTCGGGACATAACCAACTCCTCTGTGGGCAGAGAAGCTGTTTCCAGAAGCCAGTCCAATGAGAGAAGCCTGCCATTGTCCCTCTTTCAGACAAAGCAGGTGACTGACCTATCCAGCCCTCAGTTCTCCCTGTGGCTTCTATTCTCTGTTCCAGTAAGGTGTGGGTTGAGTGGTGAGGGAAGAGCTGGGAGTAAAGGAAGGGACTTGCCCCTCCCATCCTTCTCTATGTCCGTGGAGACTCTTGGAGCCAGGCCAAAGGTCCTTTGGCTACCCTGCAAAACCCCAAATATCCTATCACTCTTCTCCAATCCTCTGCTCAGTGGCTAAGTTCAGAGGCAGCTCTCAGCTTGACTGCTATGAGCCAGGCTCTTTTCCAGGGCAACTTAGACTCCTTTGCCTCTCTGCCTCCTGGCCTGCCCAGGAGTTACTCATAACCAAGCCAAGGTGGGTAGAGGAAGTAGCCAGTCACATGAGTTTCTGCTATGTGCATATATGGCACCAAAAGAGACCTTCATGAGAACCTACTATGTGCTTAACTCAGAGCTATATCTCTTGCCTAATTATCTCATGTAACCCCTTATATCATTATTGGATTAATTGCATGCATTATATAAAGGGGAAAATGGCAGACCACCAAAATGGAAATGTGCCCAAATCTCCCAGGCTTATGAGTATTTGCACGCAGGGGTCCTAGCTCCTAAGACTGTGCTCTGTAGCAATGTTTCAGTACTAGCTCTCAGAGATCCCAAAATGATATTAGTAAACAATATGGGTCTCATTTTCTAATTAGTCCCAGTCATAATGGTAATCAGTGTGACACACAGGAAGGAGGCACCACAAATAACTACACGGAATGCTCTAAATATTCAGAGGGGCTGATGGAGTATGCTTGGCTAGGGTAAGTTTCTTAAAGTGATGTTTTCTTGAGCAAAATTTATAAGACTGGCTCAAGACAAGCAGAATTGTTTGAAGGAGTTGTCCTCTATGGCAGGCTGATATTCCCAGGATGGCTACCAGCCCTCCCATGGCTGCCAAGAGGCAGCTTGCTGTGCAGAGTCCAAGCTCTGTACACTGACTTCTTGTGTTACAGGTCTGTTTCTCCAACTGGACTATCAATTCCTCAATGGCAAAGACCTTCCCTGGTTCATTACAGATTTTCCTCTGTGTAGCACATGGCAGGAACTAAAAAAAAAATTTTTGTTGGGTTGGCGCTGTGATCCCTCTGAGAAACAGTGGACCTGTTCTTGGCAGTGACCCAAGCTGCTGAAGACTGGAGAGCAGCTGGTGGTTTTGGCAGGGTGCTTGCTGCCAGACCTTGGTGCTACATTGTGAGCTCCAGGGCTCGGTAGAGGTGTGGGAGGGACACCTGGCACAGAGGGCTCAGGGCACATGCTGGCCCTTTTCTCTGAGTGTGACTGGGGTGTTTGTGGGGCAAGGGTTGTTTACAGTTTCTCCTCTTTACCCCCTCCTGTTCCTGTATACATCTGCCATGTTGAATTATGGATGTTGGCACTCTGTGCCACATATGGGGAGAGGGAGGCCCCAAGTGGAGCAGACTCAAAAGAGATGATAGTAAGAGTGGAGGAAAGACAGTTGGGAGGTCAGGCTTTGAAAGAGCCATACTAACTGGCCAGGCCGGTGTGGGCCCCATCCTCTACACCCCATTTAACCTTCTCCATGAAGCCCTTGCTGAGCCCTCCCTCTTGGTCCTCCCTCCTTTGAATTTATTTTACACATATCATGGTTGACTCTTCGGAATATGATTATGGTGACTTTCCTGAGCTAAAAATTAGGACAGGTGATCTAATAATGAGACCGAATGCTAAAATTGAGGTTGTTAAGAAAAATCCAGTGTATGCAGAGATGATGCTGTGGTTCCCTCCAATGTCTAATTTATTTACTTAAATATGTTCTTCTGGTTTGCTTATTTTTAGAGTCTAAACCTTGTCTCTTCAGCTGAGGTAGAGTCTCCTGAGGGCAAGGGGTGTCTATTGCATTTCTTTGGTATTTTTAATCTATTAAAGATTTAGGATAGTTCATCCATACTTTTGAAGGAAGAAATATGAGTCTTTCTTCTATTAATGGAGTTTTCTACTCAAAACAAGATAATTCAGAATCTTGACCAAGGTCTGATCTCTTTAATTGTGTAGGTAGAGAGAAGAACACAAATAAGCTTACTATTATATTAGGGCATAGAGGTGGAGATAGGTTGTCTCACAGTCCAGGATGGAGATAACCTTTAGAATATAGAGGGGGAGACTGGGTCCAAGATTACAGCAGAGAGGAGAGCACCCCTGGGGACACTGGTGACATCATCAAAGCTCACAGTGTCTGTGTCTCTGAGGGGAGGGGGGCACTGTAGCTGTAGGTCTCCATTCCTCTCTCTTTTATGTATGTGGAAAACCTCATGTCTTCTCTCCATCTGCTCCAAATTGAGCAAACTTCATTCCTCTCAGGTGAGTGTCTTTTGGGGGCTCTCAAAGATGATTATCGACCAGATGGTCAGTACCTTGAAGGTGGAGAACCATAGTTTATCATTTCACTTCCCACTCTAATTGTCATGATTCTGGATATACAGCATCAGTTTAAAATATCCTTAGTGCACAGGAAAAGAAATGGCCAAGTCTCTGTTACCTGCTCCTGTCCTGGCCTCTTCTATGCTTTCACAAATGTAAGGCTTTTGTGGTGCCTTTCACAGTATCTGTTGGCTTGCTGAGGACAGAAAGCTTCCAGGACATTGAAACTGAGCAACATGAACTGCAGGAGCATTTAAATTTGTCTCCTGCCTGTGCCCATGGCTCTTTTTACCCTAGATCAATCACTATTCAGGCCTCCATTGTACCACTGCCACCACTGACTTTGCACATTCTTCCCCTTTTCCTAACCTCATTGAGGGAGAGAAAGGAGTGGGGGTGGGGGGTGGGGGTGGAGATGATCAGAGAATATAGCCCATAATTAAGAGGATTCAATCTGGTATAAATACTCATTTATGTCTTAAAGTTTTGAAAGCCCAGAATACTGGCTTGCTTTTTGTTTTCGATGAATATAAGAGCTGGGAAAAGTTAAGGATCCAGAACTGTGGGATATGAAGCCTAAAACAAGTAGCACAGGCCTGAGAATAAAAAATTCAGGAACCATTGATCCAGGTATGTTTCATGCTTTTGATTCCTCCCTTCTTCCTTTACCAAAAGGAGATTTGTTCAAAATGAAGGAACTGACATCATTTAAAAAGTAATCTACTAACTAAAGCAACATTTCTCATTTTTTTCATAATTTTCTTGGGTTATGTCCTCCACTTCTCTGTTTTCTAGCACAGTACATTCATATCCTATGGATCTATGAAGGAAACTTCCAAGACTGACCCCTCTACTTTCTTGGGGGTTAGTCAAAGGGAAGTATAGGCTTGTGGGTAGAACAACAAAGTGGTATAAAAGTAGGGTTGTAAAGGAAGAAATGTAAGAGCTTAATAAATAGCCCATTTCCTCAAAAAAAAAAAAACCCACCACAGAGGCCTATAAGTAGTAATGGACTCCAGGGAGTAAGAGGAAGACATGAAGCTGAATAAGGAAGAAAAAGGTCAGAGGAGGAGGATAGATTTCCTCCCAAGTGGAAGTGACCCAGAGAGCAATAGGGCATTTGTTCAGTTACTTTTAATGGGTCTTGTACTTTTAGTATTATTCCCAGGGAAATGAATGGGAAAACAAAGGGGACCTGGACTTCTCAGTCATTGAGTCTCCTCTGTGCTGGCCCCCACTACAAAAACTGTCCTTTAGGGTTTTTCTCTAGGCACACCCTCCTTTGGTCTCATCCTTGTGGGAAATTGGCTGTACCTTGGATACTCAGATTCTTCTGTCCAGAGACCTTGTCAAACAATGCTGAGTTTTAGAGGACATATTACATTTTCAGTATAAACTGAAACTGAGCTGAGCTCAGACCCAACAGCCCCCTTCCCACTAAGTTTTGCTCATGTGAGCTGTCATTGGCATGCTTTTTTGAAATTCACAAAATTCATAGAAAATGTGAGCAGTAGAAGGGATCAACTTTACATATCATCAGGCCTTCCTTCCCTTGCAGAAGAGACTCCAAGACCATTCAGGGGAAGTGACTTCTTGACATTAGATGGTTGGCAATCTGACTCCACCCCAGGTCTTTTGGCTAGGATGCTGACTGTTGATTGAGGTTCATCTGAGATCTTTGCCTGCTTAGTAATCAGCTCTTCACATATAACACATGCAATGCCCTGGTGCCAGGCCTTTTGTGCAGGTTCCATGGAAGGTCCCAGTGGCAAGTGCCAGAGAGAGATGCTGCTACCACTAGGGCCTTGGACAAGTAACTCATGTCTTCCCCCATTCTGGGTTTGTCTGACTTTGAACCTGGGGCAAACGGCTCTTCCATTTTTCTCTGCAGAGAATGTCTATCATTGGAGGCTAATGGTTATAAGAGGTTAACCTTGTCTTCATCCTTTACTCTAAAAACACCTGTGGGATGCAGTTCACCAATGACCAGGATTCCAACAAGTGTCTAGCCACCACTTATCCCCCATCTTCTTATCATTCCCTGGGATCTTTTTGCCATCATTATATCACCCTGCATTGAAACAGTCCCAGAATTGGAAGGGACAATTTAGGGGTTTCCAGTGATTTTTTTTTTTTACTATATCTCTGACAGATATTTATTCAGCCTCTGCTTCTAGGGATGGTGAACTCAGTACTCTGTAAGGCAGCTTGTTCCCCTTTTGATCAATAATCTCATGATTTTTACCACTGTGTGCTAATGCTGTTTTTTGAACCCACAAAGACAAGGCAGAACTGTCTTCACCAAGTAGATCATCTGATGGTTGAAGGCAGCTATCCTGCCTCCCTTGCTTTCATTTCTTCCAAAGCATCTATGTTGATTTCAGCCATTCCTTACTTGATAATGTTTCTACGTCCTCCCCTATTCTGGTCATCCTCTTCTATTTGTTGATATCCCTCTTAATAAGAGAGTCCCAGATAAAAACTCTAAAAATGTATGTAAGTGAACTCTTATTTTATTTGCTCTGCATATTACACACTTGTTAATACTGTGTAAGTTTTTGAAGCCATATTACACTTTCGAACTATGCTGAGCTCAGATCCAGCAACTCTGTGGTGTGATCTGTCATTGGCATGGACTGTCCTTGCCCACATTCATTTCTGAACTCTGAATGTTACCCAATTCAGACCCACCACATTAGCTTCAGCCAGCCTTCCTTGGCTATTGAAATCTTCATGGCAACTTTGATTGCCAACCAGTGTTGTATCTGTTCTTTCCAACTTGTCATATATGAACATTTAAGCTTGCATTGTTATCCAAATCATTGTTAAAAATATTGACCAGAAAAGGCAAAGGGAAGTAGCACACAATTATGGATCTTCTTTCATTATTTCATTAATCAATACTTCTCAGATTCATTTACTCAATCCATTACAAG
Source organism: Castor canadensis (assembly GCF_047511655.1). NCBI lineage: Eukaryota > Metazoa > Chordata > Mammalia > Rodentia > Castoridae > Castor > Castor canadensis. The sequence goes on from NC_133391.1 coordinate 37,931,948, forward strand.
TCTGTACAATTCCACATAGCACAGAAGACCCCCACATAGAACATGGTGTTCAGTCCACCTCGGCAACTTGTTCCAGTAAAGGCCCTGGAAAATTTTAACCTTACTCCCCAGTGTCTGCCTATATGTGCCTTTTTTACACAGAAACTGTGGTACCTTATGTGTCTGTCTTTCCTCTGGCAGTGAGGGGCCTGATGATTTGGCTTCCTAACTCAGAACCTGGTTGGTACTACCCAGTTGGTGTCTTGAGAATTTTGGCCCAAGGGGTGGGCAGGCATGGAGCCAACTTCCAGGCACCAGTCCAGTACCCTGGCTGGATAGCCCTTCAGAATTCCAGACATAAATGATCCTGTCACATCTGGTGGAGGGTGGATTTGTAGCTATCAAGCTATGCAGCCAGTGTTCCAAATGGAGTCTTTCTAAATTAGCATCAGGACATCTTCAAGGCCACCCCAGTAAACTACATGTCAAATCTGCAAGATTCAGTTATCCAGGGGCCACTACCTCTGATCCAGAACTGAAAAGTAGAGCTTCTCAGAGAGGAGCCCAGCCCCCATCAGGCAGAGGGGTGTGATGGCTTGGGAGAGGGAAGCAGTGTGTCTACATTCTCTCTCTTTCTTGGGGGGGTAGATTTCATTCATTCTTAAATGCTGTTCCTCCTCTTTTCTTTTTCCCTCTCTCTCTTCTTTCCTCCCTCATTTTTTTTTTTTGTGCTGGGGATAAAACCCAGGGCTATGTGTATGCTCTGCATATGCTCTATTGCCAGTCCCTCCACTTTCTACACTGCTTACTTGTCAACCAAGATGTCAAAGTTCTCAATTATGGGAGAGGTAGAATGTATCTAAGGACCTCGCTGCCATGGTCAAAGACAATGCACCAGGGGAAAAGGTCTCTATTTTCCATTGAAGATTACCTGGGAGGGTGTTCCTTTTTTTTCCCAAGAGCAAGGCACAAATCTCACTGGTGATCATTGTCTTTGGGTATGGTACCCAAATGGGGGTATCACTCCCCATTCTACAAGAGAACCTCCAGCAGGATGAAGTGAGTGGTGCAATGGTGTGAGGGATGGAGGTCAGTGTGACTCTTATGATCTTCAGAGGAGGGAATGGCATGAAGAAGTCATCCAACTCAGTCAAGGCCACTTAACCAGGGACCCTAGCAAAATCAGAATATTGACTGTTCCCTCTTTTGCAATGTTGCCTCTTGGTAAAGGGAGAGAAGAAGAAAAAGAAAGACAGACGGGCCAGGGTAATAGATGTTGTGATTTATCATTTTCCTTAAAATTCCACATGGATCATGACATTTCTACTTTTTTGAATTTCCAGACTCTAGGGTTCTTTGGCGTCATTCACCCTGTTGCCTTTTGGGGACGTATTGGTTTGCATGTCCCATTTGTTTTCTTTGCTACCTTCTCTTCTGCCAAAGACTTTGCCAGTATACCCCATGGTTTTCTGGATGTCCTATGGAGCCTTGTCCCTCTTCCTGCATCACCCCTCAGTCCTGAGACTGCCCCCTTGATCTCTTCTTTTGTGTCTATAGCTCATATTTCTTCCTTTTGATTTGGTATCATCTTTCCAGTAAAATCTTAAAGGGAAAACTCTTATTTTTAGCATTTCTGTTTTCAAAATCTTATAATGAGGGCATTTAAAAATAACTTACTATATTTTTTTCTGTGTACCCAAAAATCCTTACTGCAGAAAAAAATTGAAACTACAGACATGTTTTTTTAGGAAAAAGCAAAGAACAATCACTCCTAATTTGATTACTGTTAGCAATTTGGTTAACACTAATGTCTAATGTTTGTATGCATCTGTGTGTGTAAATAAAATGGTGTGTGCTGTACGATTTGTGGCCTGAGTTTTTCACCCAATCATTATTGTGAGCAGAGGGCCATAATTAGCCTTGCTGTTTGGCATGATGCTTTTAAAATTAGAGCAGTGTCCTTGTGTGTTTATCCCACTAGTATGCTATGATTCCCCAGCATGTTTACCTCTTAGCTGAGCCATGACTGAGTGTTCTTTTAATTTTTCTCCATATGTCCATGAGATCTTCTTTGTTGCCTTTCTAAGGCATGTTTCTTGTCCTGCTATCTAAGTGCTTAGAGGTTGCCTCCTCCAGGAGAGGCCATTAGTGACTCTTACTAGCATCCTGCTCCCTTTTTGTCCCCTCTTGATCCTGTGGCTGGGAAGATGGACATGCCTCATCCCTGGTGAAGAAGAGATTCAGATTGAGGAAGAGAAGCAAGATAGTGCATACAAGTGCCATCTTGGAAAATGTAATGTGGCCTTTGGTTCAGGAGCTATCTGTCTAGGACAGGTCTGGAGAGAAGGGAATGCGATGATAAAGGAAAAGAGGAGAGTGAATGAGGTGTAGACACACCTCCCAGACTGCCAAGAGCTGTTTATCTGCAAGTAGGAGAGTCCTGACATTGGATCATGCACATGAGTTGCACAAATATCCAAGGCAGATGAGAATGTGGAGATTATTGAGATCCTTATTTTACAAGTGAGAAAACTAAGTCCCTGAATGGGGAAGTTATTATAGCAAGAAATGGTCTTGGAACCATGTCAGGTAGCCCAAAATTAGGACAAGTATAAGAACTGGTGAAAAGGAGGGGAGGCCACTGGGTTAGGTGGATGAGGACAAGTGTGGGTCCTCCTTGCAAAGCATCAGGAGTGAAGTTTAGTTCATGTTCTCTTTCCTAGGAGAAAAGTGGGTTTAGGGACATGGGAGCCTTAAGAAGGTGATGACTTGTGTCCCTTTTCTCCAAAGAAGCCAGTCAACCAGGAAGTATATCTGAAGTGTCTGATTAAGTTGAGAATGAATGTAAGAACTCCAGTGGTTTGAGACATAATAAACTTCTGTGTTGTGTGACAGAGACTTTGCAAGTTATGGAATTACAATGGAATAAGAAGGGAATGATGAGCTGTGGCTGGAACTAGAAGCCCCCGAAGATAACAAAATTCACAGATGATCAAGTCCCTTATATAAATTGCCATGGTATTTCCATATACCATGTCTACACATACATCTTCCTGTATATTTTAAGTCATTTCTAGATTACTTCTACCTGCTACAATGTGAATGCTATGAAAATGGTTGTTACACTATATTGTCCAAGGAATAATGACAAGAAAAAATCTGTACATGTTCAATACAGATGTACTCTTTTCAAATACTTTTGATCCATGATTGATTGAATCTGAGGGTGAAGAACCTATGGATGTGGAGTTGTACACACACACACACACACACACACACACACAAGTGCGCATGTACGCGCACACACACACACGTATGAAGGTAGCAGGAAGAGTGTAACACCTCTGATCATGGAATCATACTTGTGTAGGCTCAAACTCCAGCTTCTCTGTTGCATTCATTCACCCATCCATTCATTTATTCCATTAATATTTATTGAGGACCAGGAACTCTTCTGGTTTTGGAGAACATAATGAACACATCAGACAACCCTCTGCTCTCACAGAGCTTGAATTCTGGTAAGGATGCCAAGTGGCCTTGGGCAACTCAACCAACCATCCCTTCATTTTCAGTATTATCTTCCACAACATGATAAGCTATGGGTTCCTAAGAGCCATGGCAATGATGATAAGATAGGTAGTATTTATCCAACACTAATAATTTAAGCATTTTTTAAGGATAATGTCATTTATTCCTCATAACTTCCCTGAAGAAGGGGGTTTACGGATGAAGAAACAACTGAAATAATAACCCAAATCAAGTGACAGAGCCAGGATTCAAAGCGAGTACTTATAATCACTGCTTTCTAGGTGGTGTACCTGAAGCATGATGTACAAGGCTGGCACTTGGCAGCTGGGGAGGCTCTGTGTCTTCCCAGAGCTCTGTACTTTTCCCAGGAAGTGTGTCTATCTAGAAAGAGGTGGCCCACACTGTCAACAGAAGGCTGTGACCTGGGGTTGGGGGGGAGGTTTATGCCAGCCCTTCTCTGTGTTTGACACAGTACTGCTTGCCAGAAACTGTTAATTCTGCCTGGGAGAGATTTCCCAGGATATATGTAGGGAGGGCTGACATGTTTATGTGGAGGTAATGACTGTGTTGGCTTCCTAAAGAAAGATTAGGACGAAAGCCCAGTTTACTGTTTGGGGACTTGAATTGAGATCCTCAGGGGGCCTGGAAAAGATGTATACCTTGCAGATTGCTTTAGAAACTAACTATCCCCATGCAATTTTGCTTTAATCTTCTTTCCTTTGCCTACCAGCCACTGCAAACTGAAAATGATCTAGTTCAACGGAGTGTAGTCTACATCTAAAACAAATTCCCAGTGAGTTCTCTTGTTTTGGAATCTTGGTTAAAAAAATTTTTTTTTCCTGCATGGGAATTGCCTTCTTTTGCATGTGACTAAGGCATGGCTTCAAGCAGTATGTTTTCCCTGTTCTCTAATCATAGACCAGAGGAGCTCACGTTGGTGAGGGTGTCTCAGGGCCAAAAGGGGAGGGGTTGTTCCAAGGGAATCAGAAGTGAAGTAGCAAAGACTGCTTCCCATTCCTTCCCCAAACCTCACTGTCACATGGCCCCACATGACCTTTGATCTTCTTGCTCACTCAGCCCTATCAATGGGCTTTCGGGCAGGTCATTGCCAGAGCTCTAGACCTCCAAGAGGAAAGCTGAGTTCCAGGAAAGCTGTGATTTTTGCCTTGCTGGCAACGGAATAGGATGTGACCACTGGTTTGAGAAAGGTTTGTGCTACCAAAGTAAACCATCGTGGGCTGTCTCTGAAATGTGCCAGGTCTGTCTCTTCATGATGGATCTCTTCACTCCAGATACCATTAAACTAGAATTTTGTGATTATTCAGATTCAGCTGATGTTTATTTTATGAAGTGGCTACTAGGAGCCAAGCACCCGGCAAGGGCTTTTAAAGAGGAAGTTCCGTTAGTCATTTAAAGAGCAAAGGGCTCAAAGTTTATCTTTGTATGATCTATGAGGGAAGAGTTTACTAAGCAAATAGTGGTGTGTGCAAGATTGCCAGGGGAGATTTCAGTGTATTTAAAAGGACAAACTGCTTCCCAGAAATTTGCCAGTGCTTCATGAGTCCTCCTTTCGTGGGCAATGATCTGGTGCAGGAGACAAGGCCACACTGTGGGAAGGACTTGGGAAAAAATAACAACAGAACTTGATTCTATTTTTGTTTTAACATCAAACTTGCCATGTTCCTGCCATTGCAGTGATAGCCAGTCCCCATTTTTTTACCTGGTTCACAAGGACAGCCCAAGCCCTTGGCAAAAACTTTGCTGAGGAAGGTGTACAGAGAGCTCCCTAGTATATAAAAAAGGGAGAAAAAGGTCAGGCATGGCATCATATACCTGTAATCCCAACTACCCAGGAGGTAGAGATCAGGAGGCTCATGGTTCTAAGCTAGTCCAGGCAAAAAGCTAGAAAGACTCTATCTCAAAAAACAAGCCAGGATGGTGGTGTGTGCTTTCCATTCCATCTACTGGGAGGCATTGACAGGAGGATCTTTTTTTTTTTTTTCATTTTTCTTTTATTATTCATATGTGCATACAAGGCTTGGTTCATTTCTCCCCCCTGTCCCCACCCCCTCCCTTACCACCCACTCCACCCCCTCCCGCTCCCCCCCTCAATACCCAGCAGAAACTATTTTGCCCTTATCTCTAATTTTGTTGTAGAGAGAGTATAAGCAATAATAGGAAGGAACAAGGAGTTTTGCTGGTTGAGATAAGGATAGCTATACAGGGCATTGACTCACATTGATTTCCTGTGCATGGGTGTTACCTTCTAGGTTAATTCTTTTTGATCTAACCTTTTCTCTAGTTCCTGGTCCCCTTTTCCTATTGGATCTTGACTGGAGGTTGGCCTCCAGGTGAAAACACGAGCCCCAATGTGAAAAATAACTAAAGCAAAAAAGGGCTGGGGGCATGGCTCAAGTCGTAGAGTTCCTGCCTAGCAATCGGAAGGCCCTGAGTTCAAATCCCAGTACTAAAATCATATTTGCTTCTATATTCATAAAGATATCTTAAAAATTCATTTGAGAGATTAATTATAGTGGTTACCTAATGGAAGGGTGAAGTAGCAGTGAGACCTGAACAAACAGGGCATAGATAGGTGGAAGCCTCTCCACCATGGATACATTTTGTTTTTTGAATTGTTGGAATTTATTACCTAATTAAGCATTAAGATTATGAAACAGGCTTTCTAAAATTTGGACATATATGGAGTTTCCAAATCAAAGTGAAGCTATGTTGGCATTACCTGTTCTAATGTACCAATGTTATCTTTTTCTACTCATGATTTCTCTTTCAAAGTGACCCCAAATTCTACTCAATTGCTCATTTCTAGACTCTTGCCTGAGGTGGATGGTGTCCTTAAGCAGAGATTTTGAATGTATTGAGTCTCCTCTGTTTTCTCTCCTTCCTTACGCCTTATATGTGCATACGTGCATGGGTGTGCACACATGTGTACATACCTTCCCCCGCATGTATCTATATTTGTGTCTCTATCTATCTATCTATCTATCTATCTATCTATCTATCTATCTGTGAGTTAACTCCTTAGAAGCAGGTGTGACTATAAGGATCCTCCACACCAGGCCTGAACTTGACCTGAAAGAAAATGAGCCTAAAGAAGCATTTAGGAACTTGGTTCCTCAACCCACTCTACTTTTTCAATGCAGAGTGTTCAGAAGGGCTCAGACTGCAGAGTATTACAAGATCTCTGTTATCATTAACACAGCCTCTGCCTATGGGAGTCATGAATAGTCTCCCAGGAACGCACTGAGAACACAACATGCTCCAAAATGACCACAATTGTTGGGTTATTTGATTTTCTTTCCAGTGCCTTAAAGTTGATGTATTTTTACATGTCTATAGATTGGAGGGCAGGGGGCATGGTTTGGGGTTTAGCTTTTGCTCTGCTGATTATCTCTTGGCTCTGTGAAAAATTTGGAAATGTTGTGTAGGAGGGAATGCAGGCATGAGTTGAAGTTAATTGACTTTGAGACCAAGATAGAAACTAAGGTGGAAACTTGGATGAAACTTTCAGGGGCTGTCCCTTCTAGAGGCAGTCAGGATGAGACACCATGCATAGTGATGTTTGTAAATGTAACAAACTGCCACAGGCACCAGTGGCAGTTTTTGGGGTTGGAGAGGGATCTAGGCAATGTTTTCCCAGTGCCCCTGGTGTATTGTGGTGTGGCCAACCATGGTGCTGCTGCAAGACCTCAAGAAAGATCCATGCATAGGGTGAGAAATCAATCCATTTGGTGACTTTCTTTTAATGGATGAGGGAAGATTTCTAGGATGTGGGCTTTGGCAAACTGTGATCATGGTAGAGAAGTGGTTGATCATATCTCCAGGCTGTTGAGTGTTTGTCACTTATGCTCTTATTTTTCCCTTCAAGGGGTTCTTTGGGGAAAATTGTATACATCTTGGGGGTTGATCTTGCAAACAAATGCAAGCTGTAGTCAGCCTGTGGGTCATGAGGGTGGACTTGGAGTAGTGTGGGTTCCTCTTTGCCCAGCTCTGTCTGTTTGCCTTCTGTACACACACACACACACACACACACACACATGAATTCTTTCCTTTGCAGTAGAGAGATAAAAACTTCCCTTTCTCCACTACAGAGCAATTCCTTTTGAGGTCAATGACAATTGCAATGATCTTTTTGTTGCCAATAAATTTAAAAATTACTGCTGTGAGTTGGTTTGAGGACGTTGCTGTAGGGTAACTCTGTATGTGTGCTGTGCATACATTTGCAACCTCCAGAACTGCCGGCCAGTGCCTTTGGAGGCTCAGTAGAAGTTTGTAGATGACGATAGTGACTTGAGGAGTCCTCCATGTTCCTTGAGTTACTTTAGAAAAGGGTTCTGGTACAGGAAAAGGAGGTGGAGAGCTATTTTTCCTCAGTGCTTCATTTTCTTGCAGTGGTATACCATGTGTGGACACAAACCAAGATCTTGGAAGATCCCTTTCCGAGAGCAGGGGTGACTCTGAGTTGGCAGGTACCAGCTACACATGGCAATCGTCTCCCCAGGGCTGGAGAGCTAGAGGGAAGGGAAGTTGCATGAAGGTAGGAAGCCTGCATCCTATACCCAACTCTGCCTTCAGCATCCTGTGGAACCTGTAATTTTCTGTAGCTCTAAGTCTCTATTTCCCATCGGTAAAGTGGGACTAAATAGACTCCTTACCACTACACCTCACATAATCACCAAGAGAATGGTTTTCAATACATTTTTTATTGTTGGACATTTCAAAATTTGCACAAAATAAGGAAAATAGTAAACTCACACAACTTCAAGAATTATCAACTCAGTCTTGGGTCATTTGTGTCTCTCTACACAGCCCCGTCCTCATTATTCACTTCCACATAAAAGTATGAGGACTTCGTGGGATGAAATAATACTGTGGAAGTGCTCCTTGAGCCACTAACACAGATACTTAGAAAATGTTGGTGGAATCTGAACTTACAATATTATAAGATTTATACTTTTTACCACCTGGCACATGTGTAGGTGGCTGGAGGGCACAGAATTTAACTCTGACTTACAAATGAGAAAAACTTAAGCTCAGGTCAAGGAACTTACTTAAGGTCATGCAAGTACCAAGAAACATGGGCCCATTACTAGAACCATGTCTCCCAATTCCCACATACAGGTTCTTTGCTCTATACTTGGCTGCCTTTGTGTAGATTCTTTTCTCTTGCATGTCTTCTTAGAGAGGAACAGGAGGCTTGTAAAATTTTATGTGGGCTCAGAGCTTAAAGAACCACCTGTTTACAGGGCTCTAATAACCATGTATTCAGGGACACAACTGCTTCTGTCTGCAAAGGATGGAAAAAATCCTTTCAATTCATCAGACACTTAATGTTTATTTCTTTGTGCTCTGATTGCCAGATAAGCCTAGGGAGCTCACAGTCTCATGTGCACCGAGGTACACGAGAAACTGACAGTGTGGCAAAGATGAGTGCATGTAGACAGCAAGAGCCAAGTGCTGGGGTACATAGAGGAGGGTCGGGGAATTTCTAGCTGCTACCTCCATCAAGGGTTATCAATATTTTCAAAAATCGCCACCCTGACACTCGTAATTTGTGGTTGTACTTACACAATTCTAAAAGCTGACTACCAGGATTAAGAACATTCTTTTCATGAACTAAGAGTCCTCATTAGGTCTGTTTAATAGATGCCACCTAAAGAATGGCCACACCAGTGAAGGAGGTAACATCTAGTACTCTGTGATCAGTGTTAATCACTGTGAAAGTTTAGGCCAATCATGAGGAGTTAGCCAACTTCAGTGTTAGGGGACCCACTCCACCCAAGACCACTGTGACTTCTGACATTAATTACAAAGTCCTGGGACCCTGGTATGTTGCTAGAAGATGCTTGTAGAACTCACTGGAAGCTGTTGTACTCATAGTGCTGGTTTGTTACAGGGACGGGACTTTGTTTGAAATGAGCATTGGGTGGAGTCTGGGAAAGAACAGAACTTGGATCTTCCAGTTGTCCTCTCCCTGGGGACTCAGCGTTACTTTCTAGCATTAGGGTGTGACAGTATGCTCAGGGTATTCCTGATCAGGACATTCACCATGTCTTGGTGTAAAGAGGTTATATTGGAGATTGATCTCATACCATATGGATGACTGGCCTTTGCTCTCAAACCTTTTAACAGAAGAATTGACACAGCCCTGACCATAAATCATGTGATTAGACTGTCTGGTGGCCCAGGCCCCCAGGCAAATAAAGACAGTCTCACCAGGTTTAGTGATGGAAGGGACTGGAGATCATTTCTCAATGGCTGCGGGCAAATTAGAGACCGTGGAGAAGAAAGGAGAAAGATATAATAATGAACATAGTCCTGAAAATCATTTTACTCTTTCAAGGTAAAATTTGGTAAACAATTTTTGCCTTCTGGCTCCTGAAAGTTACATAACGGGTTCATAAGTCTGCTTTTCATTGCTATAATGAAATACCTGAAGTTGCACAACATTGTGAAGGAGACGGTTATTTAGCTTATAGTTATGCAGGTTCAAGGGTCTGCATTTGATGATGACATTCTTGCTGGCAGAGTTCTGAGGTGGGAAAGGGCATCAGAGGGGATGAGAAAGAGGAGGAGAAGAAGAAGATAGGAATGGGGAGAAGAGTGGGAGGAAAGGGAGAGAGGAAAATGCATGTGTGTGTGTGTATGTGTTCTGATCTTTCCCCTTTTTCTTATAAAGCCAGCAGGAACTCCACCCTGATAAGAATATCTAACCTTAATCACTTTCCAAAGGTCCCACTTGTGTTATGTTTCTACCTTCTTAATTTCACAGTGGGTATTAAATTTCAATCTTTAGGGGACACTCAAATCATATTCAAACCATAGTAGCAGTAAATTTCAAACTTAGGGGCCTCTCATGCAAGAGGCTTCCTCAACATAGACCAGGGAAAAGCAAGCCCTGACTCTAATGCCGTCTTGGGGAGACTGACTGGTGTCCCTAGACTCAAGAAGGTATGGAAGAAGAGAACAAGGAGGACCCCCTTGGGAGACAGCAGAATGAGTCTTGCTTTCTCTCCCTTCTGTCTCTCCTTTCCTTCCATCGATATTCATTGACTGCATGACGATAAAGGACAGATGGAAGGAAAGAAGGGTCTCCTGCTTCTGTTACCCTGGCAACATTTTTCCAGGTTGCCTTTCTCTTCTCCTTCCCAGCCTCAGTCCTTGCTATTCTGTTTCTCTATCAGAAGTCTCATCCATAAATTCCGATACAGGTTGTATGGCCTCGCAAAGAGCTCTACTCTCCCCTCCATCCAGGGTGAAGAGAAGAGACAGTCAAGGAGAGGGTTAGTTCTCATGTTCAGCTATGCAATTTGTTTATTAAGTAAAGAGCTTCCCTGTGAATGTTCTGGGGGCCAATGCCAGCCACTCATGGATGTGAAGCATTTGAGATGATTTGAGATCATTGGAAAAAATTCCCCAGCTGGCAACATGGAGAAGTGACTCTGTAGCCTGTGGTACAGAACAGGGGCCTGGTTGGAGTAGCTGAGGCAGCAGATTCCCTGGCTGTCACTCCCCAACAATGCAGTGAATTAGGGCTGGAGTGTGAGGATATGACATGTGCTGACTCCCTGGGTGGTGGGCTGGGGATGTAGGGCAGGCTGCAGAAGGGAAGGTTCTTCCAGGCGAATCTGTTGCTATGTCACCATTAGCCCTGGTCCCTGGCTCCAGGTAGGGAGAGGTAGGAACTAGGTTTTCTTTCCAGGGGCAGGCAACAAAATCCCTCTGGGCACAGGGGTACCTATCATAGGTGGGCTCTGCCAGTTTGTCTGTTTACAGGAAGAACACTGTGAGGACAGGGAGAGAGTGGAGATACAGGTATAGAGGGATATCATCCCTGATGCAGAAGCTGGGGGTTGAGAGATAGTGTAGCTCAAGGCATTTGATCTGATGGCCCAGGAGCAGAATAGGAGGTGGTTGGCAAGAAGCTAGAATAAATGTTAGTAGGTCCTTGCCTTGGGCCAAGAGACAAGAGGAGAAGATCCTAGAGTGGAGCCAGTGCAGGGGAGGGACCACCTCTTAAGGTATAACTTGCCCAGAAAATCAATCATATCTCAGGTCTTATAACCCCTGGACCTTCTGTGCTTTGCAGACATGTGCTGCAACTCAGAAAAGAAAAGAGAGGAAAAGAACATCATTGATATGGAACAAATGGGTTGTTGGTTGACTTAAGGTCAAGTCATTATTTTCTGGGTGAAAAAAAAACCTTGATGAGAGACAGTCCTGGGCAACTTTTCTGAAAGTACCATGAAACTGGATAGTTATCTCTCCAAGGAATTCATTATTAAAGAAGTCTGTGGATGCTGGATTAGGTTGAGAATTCTAAAGGACTTTTCAGAGGCTTTATAGTGAATTGGCATATTAAATTTCCTAAGAGAGGGAGAAAAGAGAGATTATGTTTATGGAATGTCTATTAGTACCTAGAAAATCTAATTTGCTGAAGAACACAGAATGGAGCATGCAGAAGAGATAAGAAGACTGTAGAGTTGGAGTTATTCAGATTTGGATTAAAATCCAAGACCAGCTATTTAATAGCAGGTATAAACCCTGGTCAAGTAGGTAACCTTGTTGGGTTTTTATTTCCTTATGTATAAAATAAGATTAATAATTCCTATCTTATAAAGCTACCATAAGGAAGAAATGTGACCAAGACATGTAAAGTATCCTGACCAGTGCCTGTGACTTAATAGGCATACAATAAATGACGACTAGTGGTAGGACAATTAACCTTGGACTACCACCTCGGCTGGGCAGTGCCCAGCATGGGTTCATGTGCACACTTGCATGTGCACACATTGCACAAGTGCATGCAAGTACTCATGCTTTCAAATACGTAAAAGGTAGGAATTCTTCCTGCAGGCTTCCACAGCATCCCTCTCACGGCTACATCACAGCAGCTTCCCCCCTGTATTGCAACTGTCATGATACACCATCTCTTTTAAGATGCTGAGTGAGTCCCAGCTACAAAGGTAGAGGCACAATGCCTGAAGCATAGTAGATATTTATAAAATCATAGTAAAATGGCTCCTTAGTGCCTCTTCTCAACTGCCTGGGCAGTGTCATTGGCTACCGTACCAATGGCATTGAGAGGCCTGAACTGCCCAGGCTATCGATTCATCTTAAGCCTTCTTAGGGTAAAAATGAACTCCTTTGTACTTAGCACTAACTAGGGAGTTGGAGAGGGTTGGGGCCAGGGGGATGTAGAGTGGAGAGATGAGTTTTGGGAACTCTTGCTATAGCTCAGTGGACTTTGCATGAGCATTACAAGATAGGGGTTTGGCTTAGGCTCCAGGTCCTTCTTTTCCTCCTCATATGTGATGGCCTGTAGTTACATGCAGAAGCTTTTGTGGGTCTTTGGCATTTTGGAGCCTACCCAGTTCACACACCTGTTCTGGGACATGTATATGCTGTCATCTCTCAGTGTGTAGTGCCTTAGCCTGGGCCCTGTATGTGTGTGATGGCAAGGAAGAAGGAAACTGGGCAGAGACTGTACTTGCACATCCACTTAGAGAGCAACCATCCTTTCTTCCTCCTCCATTTCTTCATGTTTCTGTATTTTTCTTCTTCTTGACTCCACTTTCCATGCCAGGGTCTATTGAGTTGAAGCCCATATCTAGCTGGGCATGCCAAGGACACAGACATCTGCTATTGTTTTTTTTTTCTTTTATTATTTATATGTGCATACAAAGCTTGGGTCATTTCTCCCCCCTGCCCCTACCCCCTCCCTTACCACCCACTCCGCCCCCTCCCTTTCCCCCCCACCCCCTCAATACCCATGGCTTTGTCCAGGATGTCCCCTATACCTTTCAAGATAGAGCCAAATCCTGGTCATGGACAGCCTGAACCCAGAACAAAGGCATGAGGAGCTAGACCTGATTTCACCTCACTTACAGTCCATGTGGGAAAGAGAGATCCACCTATGGATGATCTCCATTGTTCACTTCAGAAGTGGCTACTGAGTGGTGAGTGTTCTAATGGAGCTGGGCCCAGCTTGGGAAATTGTTCTGTTCTTCTGAAACATGCTGGGAGGGCTCCTTCCTTGATTGGTGTTCCTGGGTTTGGGGAAGACCTAGGAACTATTTCCTCATGTTTTCCCCAATTTTCATTGTTGGGTTCTCATGCCATTTGTTCTAGTGCCTTGTTTTTAATATAGAAACAGAACAACTAACCACTATTCTCTCTCAGTTAACAGACTCTGAAAGCAAACGAATAAACAAACACTTCAGGCTGGCTCAGTGTTACCAGATCCCATGATGAAGGCTAATTGCAGTAGCTCCAGCACTGGTTTACTATTATTGCACATTGCTGAAAATAGTTTCTTCATCGTCCTAGTTAAAAACAAGCAAAATTTTAGACGAATGTTGCTGCACCCTGGCATAACAGTGACGACAGTCTGGATGAGGCTAGAACTGATTGATACTGTTAACTTAACAATAAACAGTGTTCCTTTACTTTTGCGACCAGAACACACGGGTGATGGCAAGGCTCATGATTTATTCATCTGTGCGTGAAATTGATTTCAAAGGGCACAACCTTTAAATGAAAATTACCAAGACAATTTAGAGGGTCATGTCTTTTTCCACACTGCAAAACCAGGCACCTTTGCTATGGAATGGTGTGAGTGTTACGCAAGGTATAAGAGCCAATAGTACCTATTAAGGTGCTTTGCCTGTAGTGGGGAATTTTAAAGCCTCCAAATGCATGGAATACATAAGTGAGTTAAGTAACATAATTAGGTGCTGTTTAAGACTACTCCAGCATGTGAGGCAAATGGTTTGAAAATGGAACCTTGCTTCATATGTGGCCACCCCTTGTGGCTATGACCAGGAGGTACTTCTCCCCTTCATTTTTGCCCTTGCTGCTTTATGAGCTACTATTGATAGTACAGTGGGTCTGAAATGTATCCCCGGACCTGACATTAATCAGTGTCTACTCTAGCCCTGGAATCGGCTGGAGGGCAGGGAGAGAGGAGGGGAAGGGGCATGTATGGAAGCCAGTTGGCAAGTTGGCTGGGCCAGTGATGCAGCTGATATGACAGATTCTGTGTTGACACTCTGTGCATAAGGGAGTTGTCTCCAAGCTCTTCCCCCACTGTGAGTGCTTCCTGAAGAATCTGTTCACAAGGGTACAAGTCACAGGAACACAGGCCCTGGAGCAAAAACAGCCAAAGAGCACTGAGTCTTAAAGAACAGTATTTCCCTAGGTCGGCTGAACTTCAACATTGCTTGCGAGAATCTATTTTCAAAAATAGCTTTTGCCCCCAAGATTTCAAGTTAGTGGATATGAGGTAGGGCCAGGAATTTGGTGTGTTTTTAAAAGCCCCCTAAGTGATTCTGATAGTTAGCCAACGTGGGATCCTGTGACATTACCTTGGGGATCCCATTCCAACCTCATCCTCATGCAATGGCCACCTAGCTCTTCTGCAGCCTGAGCATCTAGTGGGTGCTGAGCCCCCATCTCTCTTTTCTCTGCTCTTCAAGGCTCATTACTTGCTTTTCCAGGCTCCCAAGCACAGTTAGGTGCGGATACTTCCTTAGAGAGTCATTTCGAGGCTAGAAAGGACTACAGGAGACAGATGCAGAGAGAATTTTGGAGTTACTGGTTTCCTTCCATATTTATTTAGTTGGAAAAGTAATTATAGAAAGTAGGACTATCAAGTATGAAAAAAACAAGAATAAATACTTGAAGTTCTTTGCAAAACACACAATCTTTAAAAAAGTGTTCTGAAGATCAGTTCTCCATTCTATGGGCAAGAGCATTAGGAAAGGGGTCACATAAAGCTGGAGATTAGATTGAGAAGTGCTGTGTGACCTAGATGGGCACAAGACACTGGAAGGGGGTGCTAAGTGTAGTGGCTATTGCAGAGGTCTTCATAGTTACCTTAGGATGGCTCTGATCCACCTGCCCAGAGTCAGGAGGGCCAATTAGGACAGAGCTAAAAATCTTCGCTGCATTGTATCAGAAAAAAGATGTCCTTTTGACACACCTGCAGGACATGCCATTGATGATTTTTCTTAAAGTGTTGAAAGGCTACCATGAGACTTTTGCATTTCTCCCTTCTGTTCCCTTCATAACTATGAGGTAATGGCACTGCTGTATGACCTGTGGAATGGGCACAGGACCTGTTGGGCTCCTCCTGTATAAAAGTAGATTGGACTCACTCAGTAGCTAAGTACTCCACACCTACCTAATGATCATTGAGAAGTACAAAAGTGGGAGAAGCTATCATTTTTGATAACCTGATAAATACTCAATGAGTCATCCATGCAAATAAATTCCATGGGACAAGATGACCTATGAACTGGTGATTGGTGGCGAACTACACTTGGGGGCTCCATTCTTTCAGTAGACTTATATTCTCCTAAGAGAGACAGATAGGAAATGAACAAATATACAGATGACATGTGATGGAGGCTAATAAGGGGTAGGGTGGACTGAGGGATTGGGAATGTCCTCCTCAGAGGGATGTGCAGAGGACCCACTGGGTAAAGATGTAGGAGTGGACTCCCATAAAAATCATTATGTGGAAACCAGCCTGACAGGTACAAAGAATAGGAAGGAAGCCAGTGTGGCTGGGGTGGAGTAAGCAAAGGATCACATGGAAGAGATGAAGTTTGAGAGGAGTCAAAGCCCAGATCATATTAAAGCTTAGAGGTCTAAAGACCCAGAGTTTAGATGTATTCTGTGTCCATGGTCATTGACTTAAGGTATTTGTGTGATGTTCTAGACAAGGTTATATACCAAGGAGTCATATACATTGTACTTTGTAGGGGTTCTGATGGCTTCAACCTAGCCCACTTCTTTTTATAGACAAGGACTTGCCTCTCCCAGGCTTTCACATTAGGGACAGCCTATCTAAGGCTCATTTCACTATTGTTGCAATAGAGAAGGGTCTCCTCTTGAGAATGTGACTGAAGAGATGTGGTCTTCAATATGGTTCTAGGCAGTGTAACCAATAGTTGGGAGTAGGGGAAATGAGGGGAAGGAACTCAGCCCTGTACTCGAACCCAGGGAAGCCAAGGCAGTCAGCTGAGAGACAGAGACAGTAAAGCAACAAGTTCTTTGGGGAGCCAGAGGGAGCAGTGTAAATTTTCTGGAACTCAGGGAGCCAGAGTGTTTTTCTGTGGCTGCTGAGAAAACCAAGAAGTAAGAGGAATATAATGTTTTCCATTTTAGCCACAAATTACACTGCATTTTGTCTTGGGCATTCAGCATGCCTGTTGACTTAGGTCCTATGCCACGTGACGCCTCCAGTTCCTTTGCCAAGATTCCCTTCTTAGACTGAGACTATGTCCCTAAAAGTACCTGTCTCTGGAAGGCTCTGGGGGTCAGTTTGGGATGAATCCATAGAACTGAAGGGCAGGACCTGGAAGCTCAGCCTCCAAAGAGGCTTTGGGACCGAGACCACTCTGCTGAATGATGATAGCAATAGCAGCTATGGGAGATGCATGCTCAGGGAAGGGGGACATGTGATCAAGTGTTGGCCAGCCCATGAAGGCTTTCTGGAGGAGGCAGAATTTTATGAGAAAAACCTAATTGGTAGGGATCGCTACTGAGAAACTGTTTGGGACAGGTCTTGAAGGTCCTAAAAAGATATCTACCCAGCAGAGACCATGGAACAAGCTGTGTCTGAGGGGAGATTGGTGCCAGATGGTGGAATGAAGTCAATGAATACTTGCTTATTTGTCTTTGGAATAGGAAAAGTAGCCCCTATAGCTGTGCTATAGGAAGCAATGACCACATCGAACTTGGACCTTCTTGTCATTTTGACAAGGCAACATCACCTACTGTATCCCAGTTAGGGCCTGGGTTCCTGGTGGGAGAAGTGATGATGATTACACAATTAAAATGATGTTATTAGGTGAAAGGTTTTAGATTCTAACTATGTGCAATGCACAGAGGTGTGCATGTTCCATGAGTTAGCTCATTCACCTTCATGGCAGTCATCTTTTACTGTTGGCACTATTTTCAGTCTCTTTATAGATGAGGAAGTGGAGGTGTAGAGAAGTTGGGAATATCCCAGAGTTGCTACAGTCAAATCATTTGTGAGCTAGGTATTGAACCTAGATTACTGCCTCCAGGTGCGACCACCTTTCAGTATTTCCAGGGTACCACTGGCCCTTC
The DNA here is from genome assembly GCF_047511655.1 of Castor canadensis. NCBI lineage: Eukaryota > Metazoa > Chordata > Mammalia > Rodentia > Castoridae > Castor > Castor canadensis. Next base: position 37,949,594 of record NC_133391.1, read on the forward strand.
CAACCAGGCTAATGTTGATGCCCAGCTCTAGTAAAGAAGGAGAAAAGGGGGATAGAGAGAGGGAGAGAAAAATAAATGAGTACAGGACATTTTCCTCAAACTATATTATGGCTGTATTTGATAGATTGCTGGCCCCAGCCCTGAGGCTCACTGTTTCTCCTTTGATTCCCCTAGCATACATGTGGAAGACAAGGTTGGCCTGAAGTCACAGACCAGGGGTTCACAGCATAACTCTTATCAGTTTGTGGCTTTCATTTAGTAAGTGAAAGCAGCCTGAATCCCATCTCTGCCCTCTAACATGGTCCATCCCATGAGTAACTGAATTTATGATATTGACTGACTGAATTACTAATCTCTACCTAAAATTTCAGTGAAGCATCCCACACATCCAGGATAATTGATGCATACAAGAGGTTAGCTCACAAAAATGCATAACGTTTATTAACCCCAAGACCTTCAGCCACATAAGACCAGGCTGTCACCCTTCACCTCCTTCCAAACCCCAGGAACATGTGGGTTTTACTGGATTCTTATCTTTAACATCTGTTCCTTAAATGGAAAAGTATTTTCTATATCTCCATATTGTCTCTCTCTTACCAGTGCTTCACCCCTTCTCAACCCACCATTCTCCAAGTCTCAGATGTATGCAGGTCTCCTCTAGCCAGCCATGTCAAATCGTGATGCGGCATCCCAGGAGAGGGGTTTGGCCCACTTCCAGAGCTCATGCTCTTGATGAGGACACTGGAGCAAACTAATGCTATTTGACCCTTCCTCAGACACAGTTGGATAAGACTTGTGTTTAGTTAACCATCTGATCCCCTCTTTGTCAGTCTCTCACTCCTATTTTCCATGGGGTTTCTTGTTTGGGTCTACCTCCCATCTCTCATGCAATTTAACCAGCCCTAGTTCATCAACATCATAATTGCCAAGTGACTTGTACTGCCAATCCTTCTCATTCCTAGTTCCCAAGGGTTTGGTCAGTCACCTCCAGATTAATAGGACACCTCCACCTGCTGCAAGGTTGGATGTCTTGTCCTAGGAAAACAAGGCAAGCAAAGTGACATTGAGCACAAGAATGAGGGACTTCCAATCTTATTCCAGTTAGAATTGGTCTCAGTAAATTCTAATAGTGTCCAGGCCATGCCCTGCTTTCCCTCTTGCACTGATAGAGGCTCAGTAGGCTTCCCACAAGGAAGACGATCTCAGCCTGTTTCCTTTAATGCCCAAGTCTGGTTCCATGCCAGGCACAATGCTTACTGATCACTTGTCATGATCACCATTGATATGATGCAGTGAAGATAGTCCTTTACTTCTATAAAGGTCCCATAACTTACCTCAACCCCAAACTTCAGTCTAATCATGAGAAAAAGTTCAAACAAGCCCGTGTTGAGGTTCATTGCACAATAACACTTGACCAGTACACCTTGCAACTCATTGACTAAACTCATTGACAAACTCATTGACTAAAAGGAAAGTCTGGAAAACTTTCAGAGTTCAGAGGAGCCTAAGGATATATAATGACTGAACATAATGTAGTATCTTCAATGTGATGCTGGACATTAGGTAAAGACTAAGAAAAAATAAATGAAGAATGAACTTGAGTTTAAAATGATGTATAATAATTGATTTATTTATTGTGAAAAAGGTACTGTACATATAGGAAAACCGAGTATAGAATATCACTGTATGTCCTTTGAAGCTTTTCTGTAAATCTAAAACTATTCTAAAATTTAAAAGAAAGAAAATAGAGGAAGGAACTATCCACTGCTATTGGTGGGAATGAAAAATTGCACAGCCACTTAAGAAAAGTGTGGCAGTTTCTCATAGTCAAACCGTATAAACCAACAATTCCAACTCATTGACTTTTGCTCAAGTGAATTGAATGCCTATGTTCACACACAAACTTGTGTTTGTAATTGTAAAAACTGGAAAACAATCCAAAATCCCTCAAGTGGTGAATGGAATGCTCTGCACTATGGCCAGACGATGACATGTATACCATCTTCAGTAAAGGGGAAAAAGCTATTGAGAAATGAAACAACATGGATGAATTGCAAGTGGATTGTGCAATTGGAGTCAGACTTCAAGGGGCTATGCACTGTATGAATACATTTATGTGACATTTTGAAGAAGACAAAACTATAGAGACATAAAAGATGTTGTCAGGCTCTGGGGGTGAAACCAGAGGTAGACTAGAAAGGGAACTGCAGGAATATTGTGGCGTGACAGAAGTACTTTGAGTTGTGGTTGAGGTTGCATGACTTTATATATTTATCAAAAGTTACACAACTGTGCACTAAAGAAGGTGAATTTTTATACATGATATAAATTATACCTTCATTTAAAAATGAATAAAACCCTTAAAGATAAGCATCACTTTTCAAAATGCCTTTTCTCCAAGGTATGTGTTTAAATACGGCTCTCACCTGTTGCCTTTTTTGTTGTTGTTGTTGCAGTACTGGGGTTTGAACTCAGGGCCTACACCTTGAGCCACTCCACCATCTTTTTTTGTGTGTGTGATAGATTTTTTTCAAGATAGGGTCTCATGATCTATTTGCCTGGGGTTGGCTTTGAACTTCCATCCTCCTGATCGCTGCCTCCTAAGTAGCTAGGATTACAGGCATGAGTGCCCAGCCACCTATTGCCTTTTTAGTGATTTCACTTCCAAATGCTCAGCTTTCCAAAAGGGCACTGGTGTGGTTTTATGTGGATACTACTGTGCTACTTGCTGCTTAGAGATCCATATGTGGGAGACGTAGTCCAGGGACCTACATACAGACAGCAGAGACAAGGAAAAGCACAGACAACAGCTGGTCTCATGTCTGAGTACTGGGTACATTAGCTAAGTGCTTCATAATCACTGGCTTTTGATATAGTCAAAGCTGATTAGACCTTACTTTTGTATGAGCCTCAGAGTTTACAAAGCTCTGTCCCATGTACTCACTCACGGGATCCACCTAATACCTGTGGCACTTAGGTGAGACAAGTGTGTGATCGCCATATTAAGAGAAGAGGGAGATGCTGAGAGTTCTCACCTCTGTGTATCTGCATTCTTCTGGCCCTCTTCATAGGCTGGCTAGCTTAAAAGGCATGGCAATTTGGTATAATAGATAGGTCTGTTTTACAAATAAGGAATATGTCTATCTTACAGATAAAGAAGCTGAAGTTCTAGGAATTCTCCAAGATCACTTGCTTAATAAGTCTTAGAGCTCAGAGTTTAGAAATGAGATGTTCTTTCCAAGTCTCCTTCCTTTTCTGTTGTCCCATATGCTGGTGACATGTATTCAACTAACAGTATTTTGTCATGAATCTTCACATCTTTAATGTACCAATAAGTAGAAAGTATTAATCAGATTCCTTTATTAGAGTCACATTACTATAAATAAAAGCTGCTTTCCTGATAGGCAACAAGGTTCACACCTGTAATCCCAGCATTTGGAAAGCTAAAAATCAAAAGAAATTTCAAAAACAATTTTTAAAAATTCCCACAGGCACATTGTACAGCTCAGCTGATAGAAATTCTCGGTCAGTCTCACATCATCCTCACCTGGATGAGGCATGAAGGATTTTGAGGTCAAGGCCAGCCTGAGCTACATAGTGAGTCCCTGTTTCAAAAGTAAGCAAACAAATGAGAAATAAAAAAGCTCATTACTCTAAACATGAGAAGGGGTGAATTTTTGACAAATATATTAGAGTATTTTTTCAAGACAATTACTTTGAGAGGATAACTAATCGAATTGCTTCTTAATTATGGCTCCTTTTATACAAGCTAGTAATGCTACTTGCCCAATCCTGCTTAGCTCTGAATCCCTTTCTTTGTGTCCTTGGTGGTCTCTGAGCCCCTTCTGTGCAGGTCAGGAGGTCAGGGTTCACAGCATCCAGCTCAGAGCCTACTCCATTGAAGGTGCTCAGTGTTGTGAAGTGGAACTGAACCAAGACTCAGTAGTCAAGATCTTACCTGTAATTAGCCAGGAAGGGCCCCTTGGTGCACCCCGTGTCTCCATTCTCCCTTTCCTTATCAGTGCCTTTTTTTCTGGCAGTACTTGATTGAACTCAGAGCCTCATGCTTGCTAGGCAGGCACTCTACCCCTTGGACCACTCTGCCAGCCCTTTTCTGTGGTGGGAATTTCTGAGATAGGGTATCAGAGAACTATTTGGCCAGGCTGGCCTCCAACTGTGATCCTTCTGATCTCTGCCTCACATGTAGCTAGGATTACAAGTGTGAGCCACCAGCTCCCAGCCCGTATCAACATTTTAAAGGAAAATACTTTCAAGATAATTTAAAGGAAAACAATAGTGCATGAGTGAAACTAAGAATACTGAAGGAAAACACAGGACATTCTACTTCTAAATTAAGAAGAATATGAGTGAGCTTTATTCTAGTCCTATTAGAATAGGCTCTGTTTCCATCTCTCCAGAATAATCAGCATGTGAATTTACAGTAGACCCTGTGGTTGCAAGACTGCCATTGAGTAAAAACCAAGCACGCACGATGCAGAGTTAGGTTCTGTACTGTGGATGCTCGATTCATTTTTTCCTCAACAATACCACCCAACCTCTGCTAAAGACATGCTGTCTTTCAACAAATCTCAAATTCTCACTTGATCACTTTGATTAAGCACATTAACTTTCTTCTTGGTTTTTAGGTACCAAACACAGGAAGCAAAATTTTCACAAAATTAGGGGCAGGGGAATAGGCAGCAGTTCTTGCAACTATTTAAACACAGGCGAGGATGATGTGAGACTGACCGAGAACTTCTCCTATCAACTGAGCTGTACAATGTGCCTGTGGGAATTTTTAAAAAATTGTTTTTGAAATTTCTTTTGATTTTTAGCTTATTATTATGTTTGACTGCACTTGGTTAAAACTGTAACTTGTTCTCTTTATGTGTTGAAAAGCCACTTGGGCTAGGAGTCCTGAGACCTGATTCCATCATTTTAATGAAAGAAAACTTGAGCATATGTCTTGTTTACATCATATGTGAATAAAAGCTCTAATTACTAAATGACTTCAAACTCAACAATCATTTCCAGCACCATGTATTAAAAGCCCATCCAGCCCTGCACTTGCTCTAAACATGCTTGAAAATTCATCCTTTCCTCGGGTCCCTATAGGATCACTCCTGAGACAGAACTTACTGCAAAACTGACAGGTGCTTCTTCACCCTTTGGGTGTGTGGGTATCACCTCCATTTCATTGGCCTGAGACCCCTCTTAAGGGCAGTGATCATACAGATGTTCTTCTGTCTCTTCACTGAGCCTGGCACCAAAGTCTACACACATTGTGCACCCAGAGGATTTTAGAAAGAAGTCTTTTAGGCTAAGACGATCCTTGGCTTACAGTACAAGCTTTCCAAGGCTAGATGGCACTGTTGCTAGAGCCAAATCAGGTGTGTTCTGAGATACCAGTCCTGAGAAGGGAAGAGGAAACAGAGCAGGGGGCCTGGGCAGGCCCTTGAGGAGTTTGACTCAGGCTCATTGCAGACACAATGAGTGGACACCTAGGTGACTGGCGCTGTGTGCTTTGCTATTTTCTTAGTATCTTCACAAACGTGGCTTCAATTTTATCTTATTTTATTTTTATTTATTCATTTATTTATTTTGAGACAGGATCTGACTGTATATATTCCAGGCTGGTCTCCAATTCTCAACCCTCTTCTCTCAGCCTCCTTAGGGCTGGGATTACAGATGTGTACCATCAATCCTGTTGTTATAGAACTCTAGCTAGGAGGAATCAGGTGCCCAGACTGAGATTATACATCAGGTACAGAGCAGAACTTTTTAACCAGTTCATGCTTTTGGGTATCACCCGGCCAAAGGAGGTCCTCAGAGTATGATGAAGGAGGAATAGGGACTGTGACATGGCTGTTCCAGGGGAGTGGCCTGTGTGTACTGTACCCAGTCTGAGGGAAAGGGAGACCTTTCAAGCAAACTGATTGAATGGATTGGCTTAATTTATGCCTTAAGATCTCAGCATCAGCAATGAAAGGAATCATTCTGGAGGAAATGAAACTACATAAAACTTCTTGAGGAATAAAAATTGTGGCTAGTGAAGCTGGAGTCCTGTGGCTCATGCCTATCATTCCAAGTTACAAAGGAAGCTGAAATTGGTAAGATCATGGTTTCAAGTCAGCCTGGACAACAAAACAAAACAAAACAAAAAAGCTCGCAAGACCCCATTGCAATGGAAAAAAGCTGGCTCTGGTGGTATGTACCTGTAATCCCAGTGGTGGAAGGAAGTATAAAATAGGAAGGTAATGGTCTAACCAGCCCAGGCATAAAATGAGTCACTGTCTCCAAAACAACCAGAGCAAAAAGGGACTATGGGTAATGTGTAAAATGATTAGGGTAGAAGGTCAGTAATTGACATTTTATTAAAAGGATAATCTATTTATTGCATGTGACCTTGTGGTTGGGTTGCACCTGCTGTTTGTCTATTGTTCTGCAGTGTTCATGTGCTTCTCATGGAAACAAAACAAACACACAAAACCATCCAATGCAGCAGGAAAGGCAGGTTCACTACTGTGCCACTTTACAGATGAAGAAATAGAGTCAGAAATGTGATGAGACATGCTCACCAGCAGATAAGTGGTTAAATTAGAACTTTAGCACTGGGTGAGACAGAAATCAAAGATAAGTTCTCACCTTTTGCCTTAGGCCAGCCTTGGACCACAATCATGCCTACACCTTCCCCATAGCTGGGACTCTAGGCTCACACCACTAGGGGGCCCAGCTCGTGTGCTGAGATGGGGATCTCACTAATTTTTGCCTGCTCTGTCCTCAAACCTTGATCTTGATCTCCACCTTCTGAGTAGCTGAGATTACAGCTGGGAGCCACTGTGCCCCACCCTCCTGTTTTCACTGTACTTTTCTGTACTGTGTCAGCTCATCTAGAAATACAGAATTAGAAGGGCTGCTGTTGATATAAAAGGTAAGGCATCAGTGACTAGAAAAATATCTATATATGCTGTTAATTATATACAAATGTTAATTATATGCAAATTTATGCTAAAAATTGAGAGAAAATTAGTATCAGTTATTTGTGAATTCTGATTGTCTCTACCCTTCTTCTCCCCAGGATGATGATGAAGACAAATTAACTTGGAAAGATCGGTTCCCAGGCTACTTGATGAACTTTGCCTCCATCTTGTTTATGGTAACTTCCCTGAGGGACCACTTGCTTGTGTCTATGTGCATGTAATCCTGCTACTTGAGAGCTGTGGACGTTTTATTGTTTTGCTTTGGAAATAATGAGGGGCTGGAAAAGGCCAGGCTCCTGTATGGAGAAGCAGGAGCTTGTCCAAAAGCAAGGCCATCGACTGCTCATGTTAGAACTGGAATGTCCAGGAAGTGAGACAGGGCCTTCCCCACTGTCAAACCAAGAACTTGGAGAAGTAATGCAGGGAAAATGGCTGCAGAACTGAGCCAGCCTGCTTGGGCTGGGGTGGCTCTCTCTAGTAGGTTGTGGAATAGAAGTGCCTGGAAGCCACAAAAGAGAGCCAGCTGGGGCTCTAGGTCTGATTCATTGGTGTCATTGCTGCATTTATTTCTCTGTGTCTGGTAGAACTTTTTTTGTAAGACCCAGGTGGTCTCAGCTGTGTCAGGGAAAGCTGAGGGAGAAGCCTGGGACTTGTATTGGAGTCAGATCAATAATTTAAGCTAGAATACTTCAGGAAAGGAAATTGCCAAGGACCAGGTTATGGTCACTAGTGTATCTGTCCCTTGTTAGGGAGGTATTCAAGACTGGACACTCAGTTTCACAAAAGAGAGTTTATAATTATAGCTCAGAGTATTCTTAAGCAAGATCACGTATTAATTGTACAGGATTACTTATTTCAAACATTAGGACTGGAAAATGTAGTTTCCTGGGCCCATTGGCCAGAGGTAACTCTGACCTTGGATTGAGACTACTGTTGCCAGTGTTACTGCTATTGTGATTATTGAGGATAGAAATCATGTCCTGGTTTCAGAAATTTAAAAAGTGCTGGGTGTGGTGGTGCAGGCTTATAAACCTAGCACTCAGTGGCAGGAGAATCACAAGTTTGAGGCCAGCAAACTGTATCTCAAAACCCAAAACACAAACAAAAGGGCAGAAGGGTTTGGGGCAGGGCACAAGTGGTAAAGTGCTTTCCTAGCATGTGCGACCCCATGGGTTCAATGAGGGCCTCAAAAAACAAAACAAACAAAAATCAAAGCAAGGACACTTAACATAGACGTTAATTCAACTCTTTATTTTGCATATAAAGTACAGAGTTGTCAAAGCTTAGCAGTCTAACCTTGTTTTCGTCTCATTGCTGAACAAGTGTGAGGCATGGAGAATTTACTCAGGAATACATAGTAAGCTGCAGTGTTGTAAGCTGGAATGATATAAAGTTTAATTTAGCATTCCAAACTCTCCCACAATCTGCATATTTTTATGTAAGAGTTTATTCATTCAAGAAGTCGTTAATGAGTACAACTGTGTATCTAGTACTATTCTTAGGTACTGGGCAATGCAGAAAACAAGATAATTCCTCCCTTAAAGAGTTTACAGATGATAAATAAGTAAGCCAGTAAGTAAAACAGATTACCATTTCCAGTTATGGTAGCTTAGGGTACACGCAACATTCCATTTTGGCAAAAATTAATGAAAAATAGTGGGTACGTATATTTTTCAATTTTTCTTAAAGCCTTCAGAGTCTAGCAGGATAGTAATAATACTCGGTTAAAGTGTAAAGGAAAATCGGAGCCAAGGGGACAAATGCCTTGACAGTAATGCTGCTTTTACCATAAGGACTATCTATTTTCTTGTCTTAAGGACATTTTCCTATCTAAGGAAACTGAGACTTTGATCTGGGTGGTGTTAGGTGAACCAGGAGGATAGAAATTGGCGACTGTGGCTGGCTTAAAGTGGGAGCATGCATTCACAATGACCGTGACTCACAAATTAGTCTCCAAATATATAAAAAATTATAAAGCTGGACTGGAGGCTTAAGAGATAGACTACTTGTTTTGCAAGTGCAAAGCTCTGAGTTCAAACTCCTGTGCCACCAAAAAAAAAAGAAAAAGTTATAAACCAATGGAGAAAACAAAAACTATACAATAAAAAAGTACTGAAAGAAGACTTGAATAGGTATTTTGCAAAAGAAGAACTCCAAATGACCAATTGGTTACTCTTTCAGAGTAACCAATTTCATTAGTCATGGAATTTCTAGTTTGAACCACAGTGAAATTCCAGGTACATTCAACAGAAAGCATGTCATTGAAAAGTCTGCCAATCAAGTGTTGGAAAAGATAAGATCAAACTGAAACTCTTACACACTACTGGTGGGAGTGGAAACTTTCAAAAATGCTTTAGATACAGTCTGGCATTATCTGGTAAAACAAATTTATATAGCCTGTGGCCCTGAAACTCCACTCCTAGATATATGCCCTAGAAAAATTTATGTGCATGCATAGCAAAATACATGTACAAAAATGTCCACAGGAGCACTATTTATAATAACCCCAAGTGCAAACAATCCAAATGCCTATCCCCACTAGAATGGATAAATAAACTGAGGTATGTTTATACAACTCAGTACTACAGTCATGAAAATGAATGAACTCATAGTGAAACACAGCAACATGGCTGAAAATAAAACAAGAAAAAAATATGTACAGTTTTATTCTACTTGTACAAAGTTCAGAAAGTGACAACCCTAATCTGTATCACTTAAGGGTACAATACCTAAGTGATAGAACTACAAAAATAAGCAAGGAAATGACTGTCACAAATAACATAGTGGTTAGGTTTAAAGGAACAGTCAGGATGGAAGATGGTGTGTGCAATGGGCTTGTGGAGGTGTGTGGTGTGTTGTTCTGTAGTTTGCTTTATTCATTCAACTCTATGTGCATATGAATAAAATGAAGTTTCCTGTATTTATATGATGACATTAAAAAATACACAAAACACATATATTAAATAGGCTGGTCAGGGAAGTCCTCACTGAGAAGACTTCAGCAAGGATCTGGAGGAAATGAAGAAGCCAGCCACATGGGTATTTTGTAGGCAGAGGGTACAATGAAGGGAATGGCCCCAGGGAGGGGGTGTCTGGAGTATAGGACACAGCTGCAGTGTGGCTGAAACTGAGCACCTAGAGGGAAGGAGGGGAGAATGGATGCAGTCAGAGAGGACACAGGGAGCCAGGGGGAGGGTCCACAGGCCTCAACAAGGATGTGGGCTCATGCTATGTGAATGGGAATCCTCAGTAAAAGGTTTGACACAAAATGACAGGATCAGAAACTTCAGAAGGGTCACTCTGGCTGCTGTGGTAAGAAAATCCTGGTAAGAGGGCAAGGGTGGGCAGAGGGAGGGCCAACAGGGAGCTGCTGCCACAATTCAAAAAGTGAGGGGGTGGCAATGAAAAGTTTCAGGTGCTGGTTCCATTTTGAAAACAAATTGATCTTGTCCTGTAAAACTGAGAAGAGTGGAGAATGACTCCATGGCTTTCATCTTGAGCAACCAAACGTATCCCTTACTGGGATGGGGAGAGATTCTGGAGTTGCCCTCATGAATGGTAATGAATCTGGAGTTCAGTACAGATTTCCAAGCTGGAGACCTAATTGGCTATAGATGAAATTGCAGATCACAGGGGAGTGAGGGAAGACAGAGAAGAGTTCCAAAGACTAAATCTCAGAAAACTGTAATGTCATAATTTGGGAACACAAGGAGGGGCCAAAAAGAAGATTGAAAAGGAACAGTAGGGGAGAATAGGGCATCCTGAAAGCCAAGAAAGTGTTCTAAGAGGGAGGGCAATCCATTGCACTAGATGCTGCTGAGGAGTCAGGGAAGAAGAGATTGCAACAAGAAGCTTCTCTACTGCCTGGGATAATAACTTGGGTTGTCCTCATTATCACCTGACATCATCATCTTCATTGTCAACAACAAATAGATTGCTGGATTACTATTTGATAAAAACTGAAAACTAGGTCAATAGTGGGTCATCTTGCCAAAGGTGTAATTTTTATTACTTCTATAGAGATCTTGTAAAGCTAGACTGGAGGGTGAGAATTCTTTTGGATTATTCATAAATAATCTATCACTATGTCTCTTTTTAAAAAACCTCCTACTAGATTCCAAATCTTGATATAAATGCAAGATTCTGTATCAGAACCAAGAACCACCTGGGGTCCCCTATCTGCCACCAGCAAGTGCTGAGGCTGGCATGTGTGCACAGGAGCTGGGGTGCAGTGTAGGAATGGGGTACAACCCCTCTGATGATTAGTTCTTTAAAGTCAAGTGCTGTTGGTCAGTCCTAGTTTAAGCCTGCTGGTTAAGGGTAAGGTTTAGTCGTACTTCTTTTCCACTCTCAGAAGTATTCCAACTTGGACAACAAATTACACGCTCCCAAACCTACTGGATTTTGAAAAGCTTTATTTGATACTAACTTTTCTTCACTTTTTAATGTTTTAAAATTTTTCTGTCTTCTGAAGAAAAGGACTCAGTGTTACCCTAGAACGAGGTGTGTTAAATGAGATGAGGTGGGGCGTGTGGTTAGAAAGAATAATTTTTAGGGTAAGCCCAGGGCACCTACTGCAATAAAAGTGAGTGTCTCCCATTCATTCATCCTCCACCTCCTGTGACTGAACCTTCCTGGAAGGTGCCACAAACATGGCCCCTTGGGGGCTTTGGAGATGCCAGTCTGAGAGAGCAGTTGAGCACATTTCTTTCGTGGGTAACAAGAACAAAGAAATGTCTCATTTGCCCTGTTAGGTGAGAAGCCAACATGGACAAAGATGAATTTTCTTTCTTTTCCATCCTATGTGCTGAGCTAAGGGTTTTTGGATTATTTTGTTCCCTTTTTGAATTTACCCTCTTCATTTTTTTTTTCCCTGAGGAAGGAGACTGTCAGAGGGTAAATCTTTCTAGAACCTGTGTCTTCCTCCTGTGCTGGATAATCAGTTTTTATCCTTGTACACTGCAACTCCCCCTTTGCTTGCCTGGATGATTACAATAGTCCCTTGACTGATCTCCCTGCTTTTATACTGGACCCTATAGATCATCAACACACCAACTTTTTATTAAACCTAAGTCAAATCATGTCTCTCTTCTGCTCAAAACTCTCTAATAGTCTCCTGAACTGTAGAAGTCAATGCTTAACCCTCCTCCTTGCTACCCACCTATCTCCAGCTCAACACACCCCTTGCTCACTCCACACTAGGCCCCTCTTCTGGAATATGCCCTCAAACTTCTTTCTTCTTTTCGGGTCTTTATTCAAAAGCTATTTTCCCACCTGGTCTTTCCTGACCACTCTGTCTGACCACTCTGTCTGAAATTGCAACCTCTCTATTATTTGTTTGTGTTGTTGTTGTACTGGGGGAACATTGTGACCTTTACAAAAGTGCTTACAATATATCATAGTTGAATTCACCCCCTCCATCATTCTCTTTTATTTCTCCTCCCCTCGTTCCTGGAATAGTTTCAATAGGTCTCATTTTTTCCATTTTCATACATGTGTACACAATATTTCCACCATATTCACCCTCCTATAACCTTTTCTTATATCTTCCCCACCTCCCTACTGGTACCAACCTTAAGCCTGTTTTGCCTCATTTGCTTCCAGAGTTTTATAGTCACACAAGAGATACCACATAGTTTATCTTATTGATTTGTCTATCTTTCCCTACTAGAAGGTCGACTCCATGAGGACAGCAATTTCTGTCTATTTTTGTTTTTCACTGCTATTTCCTCTGATAATACCTAAATGAAGTGTGATTGGCACATGGAAAGTGCTTCAGACATGTGTTAGGATACAGGTAAATAAAGTCAATGTCAGAGGTGGCTTATTAGTTTATTATGTCAGTGATAGAGCCATTTGTGTGTGTGTATGTGTGTGTGTGTGTGTTTTGCTTGAGCTACATTGTATGCTATGCCCTAGGCTGAACACTATCCTACCAGATCAGCAGATACAGCTTCTGCCTTGTGCATTTCAATTTAATTCTTCTTTCTTTTCTGGAAAGTTCTCCAATCATATACTTTCCTCCAAGTGTTTCCCACAGGAAACTGTAACCAGCCTTTTTTCTGTCTGTTCCCCTGTTCTTTACTCAAAAGACAGCAGAAGCTCATGAACTGAGGCCTGGTCCTCTTACCAGCTGTGGCTTGGCTCATCCCTCTTGTATGTGTGCAGTGGTTTTCTCAACTTTGCTTCAGAATGCAAGACTCAGGCTGGTGGAGTGGCTTAAGTGGTTGAGTGCCTGCCTAGCAAGATGGAGGCCCTGGGTTCAAACCTAGAACAGCCAAAAATAAAAGAGGCACAGAATGCAAGACCTGGTGTGTGGAGATGAGGCCATCTCTCCTTCCTGTCTCTGTCACAGTATAACACAGAGGACTCTGAACTGACTCACATTGTGCCGTAGAGGTAAAATTATGGGATTAAAGCACTGAAACTTCTAGGGACTATGAAATGTGACCATGGGGCAGGTAGGTCACCAATAACTGAGAATCGGCAGATCTTTACAACCAGTTCCATATGTGAGGCCATACTGTGAAATGGCATAGGAACATTCTTTTGGCCAAGTTGTGGGAGACTGATCATGAACATCCCATATTCCCTGTGTTTGTTGAACTTAAACCAAGTCAATAATGCAGTCACAGCTGCAGAAATGATATTGGATTTAGTTCTAGAAGATCTGAGTTCTAATGTCAGGATGGGATTGTAGACTTAGAACCATAGGACAGGGCTCAAATTCTGAATCATCATGAAATCTCATTTGCAAAAGATGATCTTGCATGGCTATTGTAAGGATTTATGCTTGTGAAGATGCACCTTGAACTACAACATTGAGAAATCACAATGGATTGGTTGTTGATGATGATGGTGTTGTTATCATCATTAACATCTCAGCTCTGGCTTGTACCCTCCAGACCTTAGACCAATCAGATTGTTGCTTCTTGGGCCTCAGTTTCCAAAGGCTATCGGTGAATGATCCCTACATGCTAAAATTCTTTAATTCCTACCATGAGGAGACTAGGGTGATTGCCTTTCCCATGGCTGCTTCCTTGTCTACAAAATGGTCATGGGGGTGAGTTGGTGGTTGGTCCTCAAGCTTTTGCAGGTTGAAAGCTCTGTAGATCTTGAGATACTCTGGGAAATGATAAAGGAGAGGTTCCAAATTTGGTTTCTACCTTGAGATAGAAAATCATGACCAGAGAAGTCAAGGCTGTGAAGAACAATCAGAGGGCTGGGGAGGAGTATTGGTGGTGAGAATAAGGAAGAAGAAAGGGTGGGAAAGGGGATTTTCTAAGTGAGCAGAACAGTGCTTCTTGGATTTGAACTGGAAACTTGCTAAAATGCAAATTCTAAGTCAGAAGTTATGCTTGGGATTCTGCATTTCTATCAAGTCCACATCTGGTGCAGCCAGCACAAAGTAGACACGCTGAGTAGTAAGGAAGAGAGCCCTTTATTCCCCACTCAGCAGCTGAGCTGCTTAGAGAAACCTAGAAGCTTATTGTCTCTCCATCTTTCCCCATGTTCCTCCCCAAAACTCTAAAACAAAGGATGTTTTTGCCATTTTCCTCCAGGTCTTTTCTCCAACCCCAAATGCACACATGTACACACACACACACACACACACACAGGCTTCTCATGCCCCTAGCTCTGCAACCTCATCAATACTTCCATCGCTGGCCATCACTGCAAAAGTGATTTTGAGGGAAAAGAATCTCACACCATATTTTCCAGACCCTTACTGTCTGGTAGTGACAATCCCAGAGGAGCAGGAATTGAAATGTCTACATTGTTGGAGCAGGGTGATGTCATGTCCAGGTTCCCCACTCACATGATTGTCGTCCATCCACAGTTCTGCAGGCTGGCTTCTCTGTTGCCCCCCACCCCATTCCACCCCTATTCAAAGAGGAGCCTCCCATGGAGTGTTTTTCTCATCTCTCTTCCCCTACACACATACACACACACACACCCTCCCTTTACCCAGAGAACACCATCTTCCTGACGTTCTTACCACCGTGGCCCACAGGGCAAATACTAACATCTATAAAGTACACTAGGATAGGTGACTGAGTCTTCCATGAATGTCCCAGACTATAGCACCCCCAGAGGTCTGTAGGTGTCCATACCTTGACACATCTGCAACCCATGTCCAGCCCACCAGAGCATCAGTCACTCTGCCTGCAAAGCACTGCCTAAGACTGGGGCTCTCCCCTCCCTCCAGAACAGGGAGTCCAGCAGTTTATTCCTTTAGGAGGACTTTCCACCTGCCCTTTTCTCTCCCCTCATGTCCTACTTAGCCCTCTTTAGCCAGTGCCACTGTCCTCTAGAGGAAATAGGACCCAAACAGCCCCATTAGCAGAAAGAGTGCCAAAAAAATCTCCACTTGACTGAAGCAAATTTGGATTTGCTCTGAGCGGGGCTGAGTGGGTATGCATGGCTAGTGCCTCTCCTTCCTCTGCCCCTCGCTTTGGCATTTTTCTGTTCACAGCTTCTTGGGAATAGTTCTTCCTGGGAATGGTTCTTCCTTATCTGTGGTAGGAGGGAGGGAGGGGGGACATGGGAAAGGGTGGGACTATTAGGCCGTGCAGGTCTAGGACAGTCCTTAGGTTCTAGAATGAGGAAATGAAGGGACCTTAAAGGTCATGGGTTTGCTTCATCTCCTTGGAACATGGCAGCAATAAGTTTGTGCATCAAATGAGAAATCTGCCCTCCATCCTAAATCACTGGTAGGGAATCTTGTTTTCTGATTTTGTTCACCCTGAGGACTAAGTCTGAAAATAGTACTCTTGATTTACCACCCATTTTTCTCCTTTGAGCAACCTTCCTACCCCACCCAACAAACTAATTCATCTCTCCTCATCTCATGTACCTTCAGTGGCTCCCTATTTCTTCTCATGAATGGTCCAGTTTAGATCCTACTTCCTCCACAAACTATTACCGACCAACCAGATCTGAATTCCTTCAGCAGCTATTCTGCTCATTGAGACTTAATACACTTGCATGTATTATTGACTATGGTGTAAAAAGAGTTCATCTTATCTTCATTGTAGACTGGAAGCTCCCTAATGAAAGAAATCACAGGATATGAGTGTACACAATGTACACTCCATTGTGTGTGTGTGTGTTATAGACCATTTGGAATCCGATATAAAGCTATGATAGAAGATGTACCTACACCTGGAACACTGCATAAAAATCCAGTGGGTTTGTATTTTCCCAGTTGCCCAGTAAGAGACAGCAGCTAATAACACTGATATAGCAAACAGCACTGTTGACTGAGCAAATCATAGGTGTTCAGTAATGACCTGCTGATATGTGCCTCTCCTTTTTCCCTCCACAGATCGCCCTGACTTTCTCGATTGTCTTTGGGGTCATTGTGTATCGGATCACAACTGCAGCTGCTCTGTCACTCAATAAGGCCACACGTTCCAATGTCCGGGCGACAGTGACGGCAACAGCGGTCATCATCAACCTCGTGGTCATCCTCATTCTGGACGAGATCTATGGTGCTGTAGCCAAGTGGCTCACTAAAATCGGTACTGTGTCCCAAACCCTTCGTTTATCTTGCGCCTTCTTGATCACTCCCAATCCAATGAGTGCAAGGTGCTTAGTGGTAATGACCTGAAGTAAACAAAGGAATGATAACAGGATGCTTTGTACAGTGCATTTGAGTTGGAAGAATGAGGAAGTGCAATGTCCGTGAACTTGTGTGACCTGCCAGAGGAATTCCTCTAAAAGCAGGAATCCTTTTAGTATGTCAGTAGCTTAGGTGACAAGGAACTCACTATGCCCTAAAGATAATCTAGGGGATCTATTCTTTTTAGCCCAACTCAGAAGCAAGGCAGATTCAGCATTTCCTGTTAAAATTTACTGAGTTTGATTTTCCTCATTTTCCCAGATCATTTATGTGATGGAGGAAAGCCTCTTGATACTTGAACCCAAAAGGGTCTTATCTATCCTAGAAAATCCACACATTCCCCAGGCCCTGAGCAGACTTCAAAGGGGCATATCAGACTTCCCAAGCTTCAAGCCAGTGAGAAAAATGCAGTGGCCTCCACATTCAGACGTGTCATTTGAGCCACAACCTGCTGTTGCCTGAGACCACATTCTGGCATCTGCATTCAGTAGATGGGGGAGGGCAAGTTGAGACTTTTCCTCGTTCTTATTCTGGGTGGCCTGGGTGCACCCTTTTCCTCTATGAATCCAGGAATTTCCCTCTTGGCTCTAGGAACTAGAAGTCTCAGCCTCTCACTAACCTCAGAGGAATGCTGAGTTAATTGTATGATGTCTTTAATTTGCTGAACCAGTTAGAAGCTGGACACTTGATAAGTTGACTCTATCCTCAAGACAACCCTCCCATGAGAACTCGGGGATTAAGAAGGCTGCTGTGCTGGTGCCTTTCCCCAGCATGCCATCTACTCTTTGGCTCACACCTGCCTTTGACCTCCATGCTGGGCCAGCCAGGGTGGCAGCTCTTCCCTCGTCAGGTGTCTACATAGGTATATATGTTATCTGTGTTCCTTCAGAGCTCCTTGAGAAAAATCCAAAAGGACTGTAATTCAGAGTATTTGGTGATATGCTGTATGGGATTCTGTGAAGTAGTTAGAGGAGTGTCTGATTCGCCAAGGTCTCAGGGAGGCTTGGGACAGGGGCACTGACCTGGACATCTCAGAGACAAGTGGTGTCAGGTGGGCATGTGTATCAGAAGAAGGTCCTAGCAGAGGAAATAAACTGAGAAATGTGGCTGTGAGGGAAGAGATCAGATTCCTCATGCCCATAAAAGCACACAGAGAAGTGGCATGTGGACTACTGGGAAGAATTTTGGTGACTTTTGATGCTAGCAGAGCAGAAAGAACTAAGCTTGGCATACAGGAGAAAGAAAGCATGACATATGTCCAGGAGACCAGAAGAACCCAGCATGGTAGCTGAACTTGGGCCCCTGGTATGGTTAGGGCATAACCTAACCATACCAGGGGAATGGAGTGGGAAACTGGTCTCAGGAGATTTGACTGATACCTGGCTTTACTTTTTGGAGTGGGAAACTGGTCTCAGGAGATTTGACTGATACCTGGCTTTACTTTTTGGTAGAAGACCTTACGTGCCAGGTTGAGGACTCTGTGCTTATTTTCATTGACAATGGAAAAGTATTTGCTAGAGTTCAAAGAGGCATCCAATCAACAATACTATCCTGCTGGCCTGATTCCTGAACCAGCTGAGAAATCAGATAAAATCAGAAGTAAACAAAAGCCAACATGTCAGCTACTCAGGAGGCAGAGATAGGAGGATCGTGGTTTGAGGCCAACCTAGTCAAAAGTTAGTGAGACACTTCTCAAAAACAGAGTGTGCGATACATGTCTGTAATCTCAGCTACTTGGGAGGCAGAGCTAGGAGGATCATAGACCAAGTCTGGTCTGGGCAAAACATGATACTCTAAGTGAAAACAAACTGAAAATGAAAAGTTGGAGGCATTGCCCTAAGTTCAATTCCCAGTCCAAATAAGCTTCCTAATACTGAATTCCCTGCAGATTTACCCTCTGAATGGCAGGCCATGATACACAGGGCAGCTATGCGAAGTTTGGTAGACAGAAAGGCACAGAACACCTACTGCCTACAGTGCTTTGCTCCCAAAGAAAGGGCAGAGGCAGCATGCAGGTGAGGAATGTCAGAGGCACCTATCAGATTGACTGATAAGACAAGCTATTCCCCTGTCTCTTACCCAAGAGGAGAAATGAATGAGGTAAGCAGAGGTAAGCTAGGGCATTACAAGTGACCATACCCTTCTTCATGGAGGAACACAAGAAATGGAAAGAAATGTCCCCATCTCCTGTGCCTGGTCCCAACCCAATACCACTGAGGAAGTTTTGAAAAGTTTGACACATTGGAGGTGTATGTCTGCAGAATTGCTCAGGCAGGGGCATTGGATGCAACAGAATAGGGAGAAGCAGGAAGATCTTATGTAAAGCAGATTATTGAGAATGTCAACAGGAAGTATGGATGAGAAAAACAGGAAGTCAATGATGGTATAGAAATTTCTTCTTGCTGTCTGTGTTTTATTTTTCCTTTTACTGGTGGTATTAGTGCTTTGAACTAACAGCCTTGCACATGCTAGATAGGTGCTCTACCACTTGATCCATGTACCCATTCCTTCTTACCTTTAGTTATTTTTCTGATAGAGTCTTTCATTTTTGCCTGGAGCTGGCCTCAGACCATGATCCTACTACCTCTGCCACCTTCAAATCTGGGATTGCATGTGTGTACAACCATGCTTGTTTGTTGAAATGGGGTCTTACTAACTTTTTGCTCAAGTGATCCTCCCAATTTCTGCCTCCAAAGTAGCTAGGATTACAGGGATGAGCCATCCATGTTTTTCTTTTCTTGCAAAATTCCAGATAGTGGAATAGATGGAAGGTAGAGTGGTCAACAATCAAAAACTCATTAGTAAGTAGCCACATGCAAGGCTGGGCTTTATCTCTTGTTTAAGGCCATAAACAAAGTGGCTCACATACACATGTTTCCACATCGTGAAGCTTTGTCTGTTGTTTCTAATATTTCCCACATATCCAAAAAGTTCTGGTTACTCCAGCTTTTTAAGCCAAGTCTATAAGAAAGTCTATAAGAAAGTTCTATGAAAAGAGGTGGAATTCTAACAAGTACATTTAGTTCTTTGTGTTAGTGATCTTCATAATGTGAAAATTTTCTTTAAGCCCAATATATCTTCACAAAAGCTATATATGGCCAGTAAGGAAAGTATTAGATCCTCATTCTACTAAGGCTCAAACTCAGACTCTACCTCTAAAATACAGACACCTTTTGTGCTACTTTTGTGTAAGTGTCTCCCTATCAGCATAGTGGTGGTGTTTGGATCTTCATTCACCTTTGTGGGCATCATCCTGGGTTGTTGCTCATGTCTGTCTCACACTGTGTACTCCCTAAGGCTCAGAGAGTTACTGTTGTATAGTGGGAGTCCACTAAACTCAAGACTTCAATGGAAAGAGCCTTTGAGCTCTTGACTTGGCTCCCTCTTCCTCCTAACCTGATCTGTGCAGTACTGAGCAGCATGGACCTTTTCTGGACCAATTTTTATCAATCTTTCTTTCTTTCATTATTTTTCTGCTTCAAGCCCTGGATCATCACCCTGCTGGAACATTTTCACAACCTAATGGCTGTGCTTATCTTTAACCTCTGTCTATGGGCCTCTATCTTGGAAATCCTTCCCAGTCATCTTTTCTCAAGTAGTGGATTTGGGGGAACCCCTCCTCAATATTGCAGGGAGCTGCCCTTTGCCCTTAAGTCAGGATTTGAGGCTTTCAATTACCTTCTTCCCACTGTTCTCCTCACCCAGCCAACCTACTCAATTTATGATCACTCCAGGCCACCCTATGTGTTCCCACCCCTGTGCTTGGTTTATGTCACCGTAGCTGCTGTTGTGAACCTTGGCAACCTGTCCTGTAAGGGCTTGTCAAAGCTGCCTCCTCCGTGAGTCCTTGTCTGAACACTCAGCTCCTAGTGATTTTTCCTCCTTCTCTGAACAATTCTGGTATAGACCTTTCACTTACTTGTTTGCCCATCAGCAGTTATAGCGTGCCTACTTTGTACTAGGCACAATTCTTGGAATTCTGGGAACACAGCAGTAGACAAGAGTCTGGTCTCTGCTGTCATTATGCATTATGCTTACCTTATGGTAAGGGACAGATAGACGGTAACAAGAGCATCTCATAGAGTGTAAGAAGAGCATGGTGTAATAGAGAGTGGTTTGGGGCCATGTACTTTGGACCAAGTGATCAGGAAAGGCCTGTCAAGGTGTTAATATTGTATCTGAGACCTGAACAAGAGAGGAACTTATCATGCAAGAATCTGGAGGGAGAACTCTGAGAAGATGAAACAGCAAAGACAAAGTTTGCAGGTGGGGATAAGCTTGGAGGAAACACTCATTGGATGTCAGTCATATACTGTCTTACCTTATTGTTTCTATCTGTATGCGTGTTCCCAGTATTAGAATACATTTCGTTTTGCTAGAGTAATAAATTAATCTTCAAATTATGGTTGCTGAATGACCCAAACTAATGGAGGATGCAGATGACACTATGTCAGAGACTGGCGACTGGAGGATCCATAGTGGCTATCAAATGTTTCCATATAGAAGAGTCATCATCTCTTCTGCTCACAGTTCACTGACTAGAACGAGCCCAGAGATGAAACTGTTGGAACATGTACAGAAGTACATGACCATTTTGTGAGCAGGGCAGGACTCTACCACTTGCTCCAAATAGGTGCAAGGCCCTTGACAGCAGTGACTTTATCTTTCATTTATCATGGTAGATCTGAGTGCATGTTTGTGGATGCCATTTTTGATGAAATACATCTCTGTCTTCATTTATGCATTCAAAAAGAATGTTTTCAAGTTAACCTTGAATAAGCCACAGTAGAAGTTTCCATGAGCATCTATGTATTTGTTATTTCAACTCTGCTTGCCTACAAAGGGCTTTGAGGAAATACTGAGATGAGGAAGGCAAATGCAAAGTTATCCCAAGAAGACAGAGACTGACTGTTGCAACAAGGGTATCAGAGGACTTGAAATTTCCTTGATACCAAAAAACATAGACACTGATGGACATGGTTATGCAATGCAGGTGACTGGTATGCTCATAGGTAGTGGAATGGTTTTAGGGATCCCCCAGACTCCACAGGGACACAAACTGCGGATAATGCCACCTAATGGAGTAACAAGCCTGCAAAGCTTAGGGGCTTGCTTTGCCATTCTCACGCTGGTTATAATACTCATCTGGCTTCCTGCCCCAGATCTCCTGAGAGCTGAGGAGGCTGTGACTATGTGCTTTGCTCACCAGGTGCAAGCAGCTGGTGCAAACAATACCACATTCCCAAGGGTTTCCTGTAGGGCTGTGTGATGAAAGTCTACTTTCCTAGGAACATCTCTCAATAGGCCTAGGTATCAGGCCTATTTGAGGTCCATCATTGTCCTAAATATTTACAACAAAAGACAAATTTGGTTATGTGCCTTGAGAGTGATTAGTTCAGCAACAGTAGATAAAAATTGTAGTTATATCCCAGGCTGCCACAGTGACAATGGTAATAGGTGTTCAGCAGCAGTAGATAAAAATTGTAGTTATATCCCAGGCTGCCATATTGACAATGGTAATAGATGTGAAACATGCATACCCTGGAGACAGCACAGCCCTGGTGAAGCAGGGACCGAACTGAAACTTGGGGTATCTAGGGAAATGGATGTAGCTTTGGAACCTGGTCTAAGAAGGAGCCTGGCTTCTCAAGGTTCAGTGTGCCAAGTGTAAAGCCAGACTCAGAATGCATCAGTAATAGAAATTAGTGTACATAGATGTGAAGATTCCAGTAAGTGGGAGATGAGATCTGTCTCCATCCCAAGTGATCTCTTCATCCCTGGAGGGGTTATAGATACTGGTTATAGAGAAAGGACTCAGATCCTGGGGTAAGAAGCAAGCAAGAACTGGCTAGGACATCAGGACCCCAGACACACTGGCAAATAGCACTGAGCTTAGGTGAGGTGGGAGGCCAGGGCCCAAGGCAAGAAAATAAGGGAAACCCAGCTGACCAGTTAAAGCTTGTTTCCCCCTTGGGTCAGTACCCAGAACATGCTGTACCTTTCAGGCAAGGACTTTTTCTGAGACTACACGTTTAGGAACAGGATGTCTAGTGCTCCTGAAAACTGTAGGCTCTATAACCAACATGGGCATGGAAGGGGGCCTGGCCTTACTACAGCTTTGGGGAATCTGCTGGGTGGAGGAGACAGGTTGGAAGCAGGCTTCTAGGATGGATAATCAAAATGCCATCTGTTAGCCTCATAGTCATCATTTGCTAACTCCAGCTCTCTTCCTCCCCCTCCTACCTTCTCCTTGTTTCCAAACCATGTGCAAAGTGCTGGGTGGTAGAGCTGTGCAAATCACCCTTCTCTTTCCATTTCACCTCTCCAAGTTACAGTGTTGGGTTTCTTGTAGGCACTTGAAACAAAGGTTATTGAATCAAATTCTTATGAAAGTGGCTGTGAGTTGCTAAACATTGCTGATGACCTGCTTCAGAGTTTCACTGCCCCAGTGCTTCTGGATAGTGACAGGGCAGAGATGGAGGACAAAAGGAAGGATGAGAAAAATGACCTGAGTTTTACTGAGCACTGACTGCGGTGTACCAGGCACTGGTAGGCATTGTGCCTACTTTGTCCCATGTAGTTTTTACAATAACACTGGGAAATTCTCATTTGTTTCATTTTACCTATAAGACAGCTAAAGAGATTTAGAAACTAGAATAAGGCACAGAGTTATTAGTGGTGTAAATGTGCTTGCATGCATACACACACTCACTCACACAGAAAGCTTACCATGTACCAAACACTGTTCTAAGCACTTTACATATATCAGAAGAGATACTGGCAATTTATGATGGGGTTTTGTCTCAACAAACCCATCATATGTTGAAAATATTTTAAGTTGAAAATGCATTTGATTCACC